>NW_015546084.1:790838-825530 GCF_001515605.1 Sinocyclocheilus anshuiensis
GAGACGCTGTGTGTTTCAGTGCGAAAGCAAAAGCACTTTATTTGGCCTTCCGAAAGTAGATGCATTTAGGAATCTTTAAGATTACTTACAACAGAACAGCAATGCATTTTATGGACGACCGTTTCGTGAACCTAGGAGAGGAGGTAATTATGACTTTGCTATGACAATCTGGCGCTTCTGAATCAGCGACTGTAAGTATGTTTTGTTATTAGTTTAAGTATTTGCTATTGACTGTTCAAATGTGGAGTATTGCGCAGCGCAGAGTAACGCATCGTGTGTGTGTGTGTGTGAGGGGAACAGGGTCACATCACAGGAGAGTGAACTGCCTGTCAGAAATCATAGCACGTCAGCTGTCTTAACCGCGGCTTGTGTACTGCATCATCACTGTGTCTGTCACGCGACTCTGTTGCCCTTTCGGGCTTGAACTGATGGTAAAACTAACGACATTATTAACTGTCTTGATATTTACTTTGAAAGCTGAAGCTCGCGATTATGGTAAGGGGTGTTACATTTCCGACGCGTGCTTGTGGGTGTTCGGCCAATCACAATGCACTGGGTCAGCTGGCCAATCAGAGCAGACTGCCCTTGTCAAAGGAGGGGGCTTTGTTGAAAACGACGTGTTTGAGAGATGCGGGGCATAGAGGACCTACAATAATGTACAGTATTTGAAAAATAATGTTTTCTGAACATTAAAGCATGTCAACATATTCTGTTACACCAAATACACAAAATAATGATCTTTAGAATAACATCATATGACCCCTTTAAATAATTTGTCTGTGCACATGATCTCATAAAAGTAATTATTTTACAAATTGACAATTTCTTATGAATTCATATGAATGGATTCATATGAAACATGTATGATTTTTAGAACAAAAGTAAGCATGAATATCCACCCCCAGCCTTAAACCTAACCGTCAATAGGATGCAAGCAGATTGTACAAAAATGTACCAATGAGAATGTACGAATTCATATAAATTTGCCAAAATGTAAAATAACTGCAAATTGCAGTGGCTTAAATACACACAGACCAATCAGTGTAACAAAATACAGGTGAGAACAATCAATGAGCTAATCAACAAAGAAACTACAATGGACTACATGACTAGAACAGGACAAATTTTAATAGCAGAGCTTCAAAATAAAAGTCTAACACGCGACACAAAATGGGGAACATGTGACATTATTACTGTGTGGAGTGAAACTTCAGCTAAGCTTGAGAATGGAAAAAAGTTAGCTTGTTGTTGTTTTACTCGAGCAACACTACAGGTATCTGAGTCTGACCAGTCTTGCATGTGCTTCTTTCCATTATCATATACTGTACTTATGTTAACTTATGAATTTATTTATTTCACTTATGCACTAAATTAAAGTAACCTTTAGTGTGCGCTAACAGCTAACTGCAAGAAATACAGTTGGGTTGCTTTGACATGTTTAACTTTATTGTTTTAATTAATTTAGTTTCTATCTAAACAGAGTTCACAGTTTAATTTAATGTTAAGAAAACCCATTTCCAGTGCTCAGCCAATTGAATTAACTTCAGCAAAATAATAAATTTTGAGTGCAGAGAACAAAACACAAAATCAAAATATGTTTCTCATAGTCCTAATTCAAAAAAGAACTTGCTCTGATCTTTTTGGGTCAAACACTTGGCTCTTCCCTTGACTTTTATGAAAACAGTGCATGACGGTCAATTAATATAAAATTAATATGAAAGGAATGACGTCCCCCCCCGTCTATCCACAGAGCTTTGTTCTATAATGACGATAATGGCTGCAGTGCTTCCTGTTGAAAGACCTCTAGCTTCCCTGTCTGACTTTCAAAGGTGAAAAGCTTTTAAGGTATATTTGAGACACAAATGTAACTTCCAGTGCTGCTGAATTAGCTATGCCTCATCACCTTTAACAACTAATGGGGGAAAAACAGCCTGGACTGAGGGCTCTATGGGCTCAAATGGGTCTTTCTTTGAGAGCACTCCCCTTTAAGAACACAAGTGCACAATCTAGGCTTCTGTAATAGTAACTGTCAACTAACGTGAGGTTGTGCTGCATTATTCACTCACTAAATATTTAATTCACTTGTACTTTTATGTCAAAGAATTGCTGTGAACTTTGGGACAAGTTGCTATACATAGCGCTGTGAATGTGGGATACCTCTGGCTGTTTATTCTCACGTATAATCTAATATGGCTCTGGCACTGTTTTATTCATTAGCATTACGTTCCTTAGAATCAATTGATTTGATTACTTTGTCAGGTCAGTTTGATTCAGATGACTTTTCAGAAGACGTTTGACTGCCTAAAGATGGATAAACCAAATAAAGCTAGACAGCCAGGAGATTGGGATGCTGTCAGGAAAAAGCTGATTGCGCATTTCTCTCTTCTAACTCTGGTTCACAGGTATTTGAATGAAGATTAGCAGAATCACAAAGCGTGGTGGATTTAAGCTCTCTGACTGTACATATTCTTAGCTGATTTTCTAAGATCTGAAGTATCCTCAGATTTTCTCTGAGGGGAAAATCAAAGAGCAGCAGTAAAACCGGTGCCGGCGCTTACAAGAATAACCAGAGGATGGATCCTCTTGTAACCAGGATGTATGTGCACCGTTTTGATTCCATGGCATGTACAGTGGGTACGGAAAGTATTCAGACCCCCTTAAATTTTTCACTCTTACCAGGGCCAGATTTATGTGGTCATGTAGTGTTGCCTGGTTCTGCCAAACTACATGTTGAAGCAGACTTACAGCACCTGAGAAAAAAAATCATGTTCACGCCAGCTCTTATATTCACAGCCTCCAGCAGTATTCATACTTCCTCATACATACATGTAGCATCAGACCTTTCTGGAGCTGTATAACAGAAACATCCTAACTCAGAATCTTAACCTGTATGCTTAGGAAACAGAAGATTTTTCTAATCTTAAATCAAGAATTAAAAAAATACAGTCCCTTCTGTAAAAATATCTACAGAAAAAATACTAAAAATGCTACAGTAAAACTTGTTGATTGATAACGTGAGACAATATGTGTACTGTAAAATATGAACGTAAATATGAAGAATGTTTGATGAAAAGATGATTATCCCTTTTTTGTTGTAGTGGACACTTTCCTCAAACAAAGCTAATTAAATTCTGAAGCCACCCAGTTTAGAAACTGCATAACATGCACTCAAGCAAACCTCACTTATTTTTATTTACAATATTAATGTTTTATTTATGGATGCTCAATAAATCTTTTTTTTTGTTTGTTTCAGCTAACTTGCAGTAACTCATGTTCCTGATTCCCATAAATCATTTTCTTGGCACTTGCCAGTGCAACACAATACACCATGGGAATAGTAGTGGAGTTCCTCCTTCTGTTGGTACGCCAAGGGGGACTGGAGCTCCACCACACTGTAATTGGTCCGTGTCATGGATGTTAATGTCATTACATCCTGAAGTGGATGAAGCCATTTGTGCCATCTTAATTATATAGGGCTATGTCACTGTTAATGTAATCTAATCTCAGTGGACAGCACTCATCTTCAGCCCAATGTTATGATTATATTGAACCGCTGTAGTTTTAAGAGCATACCTGGGTAACTGAATAAGAATAGAAAATATAAAAGGTGTAGTAGAGGTGCACAATCATTGATCATCACATCCAAAATAAAATGTATTTAGCCTAGATAAGATCATGGAATGTATTGTATGTGATCGTTTTTACTCATGCATTTCACTATACAGCGTGAAAAGCCTTAATTCAGAAAGTGCTGACAGTTTCAGTTTGCAATACATTACAGTACATGAAATATAGATGTGAATACAATGTGCATTTATCATTTATTAATTCAAGGAATAGTTTAGGTGCAATCTGTGCAATGCTCTGCTATATTGTATGCAATGCAATTATTGATACAAACCTTAGATTTTTAGGTTTCATATCATCTTTTCATTTCATGAGTGTTTTATGGACTCCGCTAGTGATTTCATTCTAAAAGAAAATAAGTTTCATGAAAAGAAATGTTGGGTCAGGGTTATTATTCAAGGCTCAGAGTGAGTATGAACCTTAAAACAATTGTCTTCTTTTACATAGCTATACTGGGTAGAATTTGGGTATTTGACTTAAGTTTAAACAGGCATTGGGACTGTTTGACATCATTCTGATAAACCGTGATGACCTAACTGATGATGTGTGTGTTTTAAATGTCCACTAAACTCAGTTAAAGGAACAAATTGCATGTTTGTATACTCTAGAATGCACATGTCCATTAGTTAAACTAGATTTTAAAAAATGTATCATCATTTGACCATAAGATGCATAATATTACACTCTAAAAATGCTGGGTTGTTTCAACCCAATTTTGGGTCAAATATGGACTAACCCAACTGTTGGGTTAAAAAGTTAATTAAAAAATGTAACCAAAATTTAACCCAACAGTTGGGTTAGTCCATATTTGACCCAAAATTGGGTTGAAACAACCCAGCATTTTTTAGAGTGTATAGGCTAATTCCATTTTTGTTTAATTTAATTAATTTCTGTAACAAAGAATTACAGAAATATGTTGAAATACAAAAATGTTGACAAAAACTGATTATGTTGTGTAAAATCATGTGTAATTACAATATTTTAGTACTTTTTATTTTGATGGCTACTACTTGACATTGACATGATAGTCAAATCAAAACAATTTTGTAATGAAAATAGAAACTTTTTTAAAAATGTGTACCAACATGAAATATTTTTCTAAGAACTTGTACATGTTTTTAAACCTTTTGTCTCAGATATTTATATTTGTCATTGACCCATATACAGAAAAAGATGCGGTGTTTAAATCACTGTGTTTGTTTTCTTGTTGGATAACATCGTTTGCACCAACCGTCCCACTTAATTTTCTGTTGCTCATAAGCTTTTAACTGTTTATCACACTTAAGGCTTCCATTTAATGCTCCTAATATAGATATTTTATGTAGGTACATTTTATAGAGCTAGATAGCATAACAATTGGAGAAATCAAGCTGCTATAAAATGGTACAGTCTGCACACGGCGTCAAGTTTACCCAGTCATTTGCTCTTCTTCTTCTACTGTGAGTAGAGTAACGACCTACCGGGAGCGCGCGGTGATGGTGTTAAGAAAGCGTTAAAGATCCGCGTTTTCTTTCTCTTGCTGACACTACAGAGAGTGTGTGTTCGTTGTAAGCAGGGCTGTCAGAGATACGCTTATTCAGTCACCCACCGGCATTACCAACAGGACTGACTGGGGTTCACTGCGCTCTGCTGGCTCTGTGTTACCGCTATGGGCTCGGTGTGAGTGAAGAGACAAAGAATTTGGGATATATATGTTTGGCATTTGGCTTTTTGACAGTTTCTCAAATGCAAACGGAAATATGTGGCAAAGCTTCGTCTTACTCTTAACCGGGTTGCTTGGGTTATGTTCATGTTCAAATTTCCCAAGTAACATCAACATAGGTGAGTACTCAGCGGCTATTGTTCAAAACCGTGTCCTGACAGTGACTTAAAGTTTCCGTCGCACAAGATGAGGTACAGTTAGCCATTTGGGTTTAAATATTCCATGTACGTGTTATTGTTCCTGAATGACTTTATTGTAATCTCGACAGGAGGTTTGTTTCCAACCGACTCCCATGAATACGACGTGTTCCGTTTCGCGCTCTCTCAACACAATGATGTTCCTAAACTGGTACCACAAGTGGACATGGTGGACACAGGGAGCAGCTTTGCCATGACATACGCCTGTAAGTTCTGTATTAATGTATCTCTCAGAGGTCTGTTACTCTTCCCAAAACCAAACCTCTGCAGTGCGCACGACCTGTTTCCATCACGCTTGTTGCTTTGCTGAATTTCTGTACGACTCTGCACATGATGATTTATGCCAGTGAAACAGTCTAGGCTTAGCGAAGTAGGAGAACCTCAGACATTTTGTTGCTGTAAACGTGCCTTCACTTATACAGTCTTAAACCCAGCTGGATTGCTGTCAAGAATAACGTCAAGATGCCAGGTGGAACTGCAAAGCTGGCAAAATGTCCTAGAATACCTGAGGTTGAATTTGACACAAGCCAGTGGTGTGTTTTCACATTTACAAATGCTTCTTTTGCCACGGTGGTTTGTTTAATTTCACTCCTGTCATGACCACGTGCCCGTTTACAAAATAGATTATGCGTCCTTCGTGAAATAAATACACTTTAAATTATAATGAAAAAATGTACATTTGCAGTAAAAAATAACTGGTTAACTGTAATTTACCTTACCATATACAGTTAAAATATATTCGGTTTAACAGGACAGTGCATGTCATTTTGCTGTAGTTTTTTTTGTTGCATAAAGTATCATATGTATGGTGCAAAACAATATTATATTTTGCAAGTCAATACATTTACTTTTAAAATGAAATATATTAGTCTTTAGAAGGCCCTGTGTAGTGCATTTGTTTATTTTATTCAAATAGTTATGCTGCTTCGTTATGAGTAATGTAAGGATATGCATTTCATGTTGTTTATCGCCGCCTTATTATTTTAACCTGTTTAGTTTTTTTTTCTGTTGAAACGTTGCCTGAAGCACCATCACAACCTTTTTCTGCAAATTTATGGCACCACAGTTGTTACATTTAACATGATTTTTTTCACAGTGTATTTACAGATTTGACAGCATATGTTCTGTCATGAGATAGAATATGAAATGCATGCTTTACATTGCTAATATGAACATTTTTAGATGAGCCAAACAGAGAAAACATCCTCATCCTCAGCTGGCTGTCAGTCACAAACGTTGCCCTTTGATGTCTGAGATTGACACAGACAACCTTTCCATGTTTGTGTTCAACCCTGCCAGCGATGTACACCACTGTATAATGCTTAGCATGCAAACAGCTTTTGATGAAGAGATTTCAGATGCTTGTGATATTTCGACACGAGCACAGTAGACTGATCATCCTGAAAAGTTCATATGTGCTATAGTCTTTCCCAGATGAGTGCGTGTGACAAACCTCTCTCATGTGCCCTTTTAAGTGAGTCACAGTGCCTCAAAGCAGAGTAGGCTGTTTACAGGAGGCTGAGCAGAGAAACTTGGGCTGGAGCGATGTTTTCCATTTTAGGGGACTCCTTAGGGCATTTTTATAGGGTGACACCGGAGAGGGTCTTATTAGAGGGAGGTTATCAAAGGAAAGTTTAACACACAAAGTAAGGGCTGAGTCTGTATGTTCTTGTCACAGGGAAGTGTGAAAGTAATTATGTGGAGCTAATTACATCTGCAGAGAGTTCGCTCATCAGGGCGATTGTGCATGGCTGCTGTCTTATCCTCTAATCTCTACATACACCTTCCCAGAACAAAACCTCAGATCAGTAGAGCAGTTTGTGTGCCAGGAGGTGTAACAAAATTCAGTTTGATTATAATTTGATCATTTTCCTCTTTTGCTGCAAGAACAAACCGGGACTAGAGAACAATGAATGGGGCTTTAAGAAACATAACAAAAGAAAATCAGTGTTTTTGTTACTTGATTGACATGTTCAGGAGAACTGTGAGAACTGAAAGATGTGCTTTTGTTTGTGAGTGAAAATGACCAACCCACTATAATAACAATACAGTAGTACAGAGTGAGTTTATAATTTCAAGCCCATTTGAGTCTGTTTTTTTCCCCACTGTCCATTAATTGGCAAATAATTGACTGATTAGTCAATGACGTTTAGGTTAAAGGAATAGTTAACCCAAAAATGAAAATTTGCTGAAAAATTACTCAATCCTCAAACCATCCAAAATATAATTGTGTTTGTATCTTCACTGGAACAGATTTGGAGAAATTTAGCATTGCATCACTTGCTCACCAATGAATCCTCTGCAGTGAATGTGTGTCCTCAGAATGAGAGTCCAAACAGCTGATAAAACATCATCACAGTAATCCACAAGTAATCCAGATGACTCCAGTCCATCATTTAATATCTTGTGAAGGAACAAGCTGTGTGTTTGTAATAAGCAAAATCATCAAGACTTTTGTAACTTAAAAACATTTGCTTCCAGCTAAAACAAGACTCTTCTATCCATAATACTGCTTTCTCCAGTGAAAAGGTCCTCTCATCTGATTTAGGAGAGAAATATGCACAGATCAAGCACCCGTTTAAAAGAAAAAACTGTCCACAACAGTTCTAAACAAATATATCAGTGGATTTTGATGTGAGAAAACAACAGGGGATGGACCTTTTTTTTAACTGGAGAGAGCATTGTTATGGGTTATGGATTGGTAGATTGCCTTGATGGATTTGTTTCTAACACTTCACAAGATGACTTATGGATGACGTATGGATAAGGATACCTTGTGGATGCTTTTATCAGCTGTTTTATCAGCACTCTGATGGCACCCATTCACTGCAGAGGATCCATTGGTGAGCAAGTGATGTACTGCAAAATGTATCCAAATCTGTTCCAATGAAGAAACAAACTCCTCTACATCCTGCATGGTGTGAGGGTGAGTACATTTTCTGCAAATTATCATTTTTTTTGTGAAATAATCCTTTAAAAAATGCCATTGATTATATATTAATCAGCAACTGAAGATATTAAAATTCTTAAAATATATATATATGTTTATAATGTGCTTATTTCCACAATGATGCCGTTTTAAGCTTTCTTTACACCAGGGTATTTTCATCTTGAGTGATCTGATCATAAGTGGTCAGCTGAGACTGAAAATTGTTTACACTTGGTATTAACATGCAACTAAGATGAGTCTCCTGTGAGTCACTTGTGATTGGATTTCGAGGGGGTTCAGATGGTCGGTTTCCTTTAAAGAGCCTCTAACCAACTCTTCTTTTAATGCAGTGGCTCTCAACCCTGTTCCTGTAGCCCCTTCCATTTCACACCCACAACCATTTCCAGGAACAGACATTCAGACGTGTTCCCATTACTGTGAATCATTATCTGTTATCATATTTATAATACTTTGTAAAATATGTGACATGTGTGGCAGAAATGTCACACACAGCAGTACAGACTCTTATTTTCTTAGATATGTGCCTGAACTGGTTACTGAAGTTGCCTTGACTCTGAAGAGCTACAGTAACCGTTTAGCACGACTCAAATAGATTCATTTAATCTATTATTCATTGCATCATAGCCAAAGTGATTATTTTCAGGGGTTTTGATGTATGCATGTGGGAGCAGAGCCACAAAGGGAGTTATTGTGAAAAAAACATATATGTAGGAGGGAACTGACAATATTTAGTTGGAATAGGACAGGTGTTCTTCTGAGAAAGAAAATTGTTCCCCAAATTACCACATGAAGGAGAGTTTAACCTTCTCTGATAATTGTGGGCTTTAACTGACATGGCAAGACACTGTACAGTGTTATATCAAGTCAAGTCAAGTCAAGTCAAGTCTGCTTTATTGTCATTTTCAAGAAAAAGAGAGGATATCGAGAGGAATGGAGTGTTAAGATTAGACCACAGTGGACAGAGCGTAGAATACGGTTGCCTATATAGTGATAATTACTTCAAGAACGGCAAGTTGAATAGTAGAAGTGCTTATGGGATTATACGCCTACAGAAATTAACGCTCACTTATAGGGGTCCCATGATGTAGAGTGTTTATGAAGGGGAATGTGAGCTCATCATTTACTCACTCTCATGTCGTTTCAGATACATTTTTGAAAAATGTCATACAATACAAGTCAATGGGTAGATTAGATCCCACTGACTTTTACTGAAAGGATATAAACAATTGAAACATTCCCCAAAATATATTGTTTGTGTTCAGCAGAAGAAATTCACATGGGTTTGTGGATGAGGGTGAGTAAATGACAAAAATGTCATTTTCAAACTATCCCTCTTCAAGCAGTGCTACATTTCAGCCTTCATTTGAAATGCATCACAGTATTTGACAGTAAACAGTTTATCAGAATTGGTGCTTAGATGTTTTCAAATGCAACATCAGCCCACATGAAAATGGCTATACAATATTAATGCTGAAGAATTGCATGCACCTTTGATTGAAGTTGAAGTTGTCAGTTGCGCTGATGAATAGTCATCCTCCCAGTTGAAATAGCCAGTCAGTGTCATGTCATGGCGATGAGTGTTTCTCCTCATGCCTTTCTAGTTGAATAAAACCCCATCATCACATCATTTTAAACCTGGCAAACGGGCTTTTGTCTATTGTGAATAGGACAGATTAATTTTCTCCCATACATGAATTATTTTAAGAATCCGTTTCTGCTTTTGCCATATCACAAGCCTTTATGACAGTCTGTTCTTGGCATTAGTCCTGTGGCCCTCCTTTCAGCACGTATCAGTCCTTTCATCACGTTGACATGCAGTCGGGCCAAATGTCCACAGCATGTCAATCAGGCGGGCTCCAAAGAGACCCATTGAAGCTCTCGTCAGAGCGAGCTCAGGAACAAACACTGTTTTGTGTGTCTTCCCTGTGGAACTCGCATAGACCGCTGAAGAGCTTTTACCTGTGTGGTTGCCTTAATTCGAAGGTTTCTATACAAGTGATGGAAGACTTTAAAGACAGCGAGAGCCTTGATGTGATAGCTAGCCTGAATATCCAAAGATTGCCAAGGATAGCTCACGCAGCTATGTTAGCTTCATCTGCAAAGCCATTAGCAAGAACTTCCTGCAATTAGACGCATTTAAAATTAAGCATTGTGAAATATGGATGCTTTTTTGATACCAGTAAACTTCATTGTTGATTATAGATGACAGTTATGGCATTAGCATCATTAGCCGTTAGGAACTGGACACAGTTCAGAGGGAATGGCACAGACGGGCTGAGGTTAGCTGTGGTGATTTCAGGATATGTGCCTGTGGGGCTACATGCTCCCCGACCTTCACTGGGCTGGAATGATACAGTGATAAAAATGTACCTCATCAGATATATCATCTTGCAAAGACTGAGGCTACAAGCCGCTTAGAGGACACCAGGGACAAAATCTGATTCTGTTAGGTGACAAAAAGAGCCTGCTTGGCTGTAATCTCTGAAATGATCTAGGTATTTTCTCGCAGAGTAAAACGCTGGGCCCTAATGCTACAGGATTCGGTGATGAGCTGCCACCTTTTCATCATTTTTAAGTTAAAAAGTTCACCCAAAAAATTTAAATTTTGACATTAGCTCATTCCCATGCCATTTCATCCCTGTTATAATATTATTTTCTTTGTGAAGCATGCAAGGAAATCTTATGCAGAATGAACAAGCTTCTGTTTTCCATACAATAAAAGTGGGTTATAAATATGATTTTTAGATTAATATTACGATTTCGCTGAATTTAGATTTTAAAGCAGTATTTCAAGACTAGGGATGTAATGATGCACCCTGAGCTGGTTGAAAATCATTAAAAATATGTGCCTAATCAAGTTGGTTGAGATGTTAAAGGAATCGTGATACACTTGGGAGTAGGGGTTTATATGAATGTATCACTTCGTGAATCGTATCGCATCGTGAGTAGAGTGAATTGTTACATCCCTATTCCTTACACATTTAAAAAAAAAAACTGACATATTACATTTACATTTTGCATTTCGGAAAAACAATTAGAAACCATTTAGAGCTTTATCAAAAAGCTGTAACAACATGTCTCTAGAACAGACCATACAATATGAATATGGGTAAATACGAGTAAGTTTATGTGCTTTTTACAGCTCACGGGTAATATGATGACCATAGCAATTAAGTTGGAAAGATGCAAACTTTGTTTCTGAATGCCCAAAGTAAAGATACAGCGTCATTTTATTTAAAGGGGTCATCGGATGCGACATGCACTTTTACAAGTTGTTTGAACTGAAATGTGTGTTGGCAGTGTGTGTACACAACCACCCTATAATGATAAAGATCCACCCAGTGTTTTTTTTTTAAATCTCGTTAAATCATTTCCCCTTTCTCATATCAAGCCATTCTCAGATGACATTACACAGACCCAGGCCTCTCCCACAATTGTTGATTGACGCTAGCGTTTTACCTTAGACCCGCCCTGAGTGAGCTGTCATCAGTGTTGCCAATTTGGGGATTTTGTCGCCAAATGTAGCTACTTTCTCATTGTAGCTGCGACTATTTTTTGCGACAAGGGGCTATTTTAGCTATATTTAAATAAAACTAGCGATTTTTTTTGGAGATTTTTTATTTTTTACTTGGCCACACCCTGCCGTAGGCCTGTGACCTCTCACGTTTGCTCTCAATCATGCCAATAAATCTGCGCAGTGAACACACCAGCACGCCACGCCTGCCATGACGCACACCACAATTTCATTATAAGCATCAATCAAGATGGCGGAGAAAAAATGAACATCTTGTTTTAACCACGGACACAAAAGTTATACCACAATTCATGCACAGTCATGTCAACCAGATACTGAGAGAGAGACACAGTGCATCATCGTGTCATGTGTGCTGGGATGCAGTATTTTGCACTTAGTTTGTAGTAATAGAGTGTGTTGACTGAAATAAGTTTGTATGAATAAAGTTTTTGTTTTTGGAGAATCATAATATCTCTTATCTGTTGTATTTGAGCAGGACAGGGATGCACTTTGGTGACACATAAAACAAATTCCCAACATTATGTGTCCTTTGTGTCTTTCCATCATGTTTGATGTGCTTGCAGATCACAAGCATTTCCTAATTTCACTTCAGAATTTTTTGTTATACTTAATCTTTTGTTATATTTTTTATACTGTCATCATTTGTAAAGTATATACAGTATATATATATATATTTACTTTCCTTTACCTTTACCAAATTTCCCTGTATTTACTTTGTTTTCATTTCATTTGTGAAAAATGGAGACTTTTGAGGGTGGTTCTAGAGATTTTCTGAGGGAGGGGTTTGGCAACACTGGCTGTCATCAGTCCGCCATTGTTTCACCACCGGAGCAGATTGCAATTGAGGTGTTTTGTTGTTGGATGTAATAATGAACATAGCAGTCGTCATTTACTACCGACATATGAGCCTCTGAAGACGCAGTGGATTACTTTTGTTTTTGAAGGGAATGCGCCTCCCGATTTACCTAAATGCGTTTATGTTCGCGCGAATCATTCGTGATCCAGCCTCACCTACAGAAGAAGTGAGTACAAGGTTCTTTAATGAATCTTTGCAAATCGCCTTTCCTATTAACGTGCTAGTTAGCAAGTTCTGTGGCTAAAGTAAACAGTCTCATGAGAACGGCTCGTCACCCCACGGAAGAGAGGGGCGGGGTCAGCAGAGCTCATTAGCATTTAAAGGAACATGGACTAAAACAGCTTGCTGAAAACAGAGCTGATTTTGACAGGGTAAAAGGGTGTTGTTTAACACTACCATTGAGAAATGTTAACCAAAGTATGTTATAGACTTTTCATTAAGACCCTAAAGAATCATATCAACTTGTGGAAAATGGGCATCTGATGACCCCTTTAACATTTAAACATTTAAAGGCCAGCCAATGAAATACATGTCCAAACAACTTTAATACGTCCAGTGTAAAACAATATGATTTAAGCACTTAATCCAGCAGAAATGCAAGCACAATCAGCATATTTCAAAAACTCGTGACCGATGTCATACCTGCTTCTCACAGGGACTGGCTGCCACCTGGCATTTTTCACTTGCTATTTGCATAAAGTCGAACATCTCTGAACTTTTGGCCGTTATCAACGCTTTTTCTGCACAAGCGTGAAGCTCAACTCCCATATGAATGAAATGCAAATGCTCGCTTGCTCTGCGCCAGTCGACACGCACCGTGAGGGGGGTGGCGGAGAAATCGTGCTTTCTGTGGTTTAGAAATCGCTCACATCGTGATTTTATTAAATTGATCAAAAGTGACAGTAAAGACATTTACTTTTTGAACTGTTTTCAGCATTGATAATAAAAAAATCTTTCTTGAGCATCAAATCAGCATATTAGAATGATTTGTGAAGGATCATGTGACACTGAAGACTTGAGTAATGGCTGGTGAAAATTCAGCTTTGCCATCACAGGAACAAATAGCATTTTAACATGTATTCAAATAAAACGGTTGTTTTAAATTGTAGTAATATTTCACAATAGAACTATTTTACTTACAGTTTTGCATAAGATACTTTTTTCAAAACCGTTAAACAAATCTTACCATCCCAAGACTTTTAATTTAGTTTTAATATTCTTCAGAAGACATACAATAGACTTTTTTTTAGAAGTTTTTTTATAAATTAAATTGATTACATATTTATAAATAACAGGGTAAATTCTGGTGTTGCTCACGCAAACTTACTGTAAATACTGTAAAAAATGCTTTGTCTGGTAAAAAAAATTTGGAAGCAACTAAACTGGTTTTATTTATAAATGTGATTATATTATCACTGGATCAAATTGACTACAAGTATTTTTTTAAGAATCAGATCAGGTAGAAATAAGGTAACAATTGCCAGTTACACTTTTTAGAGTGTATAGTATGCCTTTAGCAGACTTGGAATATAGAGCATGAGTCATATGGACCACTTATATGGTGCTTTATTTTTGTCCTTTTGGGAGCTTGTCAGTAAAAATAACCATCCACTTGTTTTCTAAGGAAAACACAAGGTGAAGGTTGGGAGTTCTGCCTAAAAGGTCTCTTTTGAGTTTCATACAAGAAATAGAGGGTCAGAATGGCATGAGGGTGACTAACTAATGACAAAATGTTAATTTTTGGGTAAACAATCCTTTCATACAGCTACAGTATAATGCATCGCAGTCAAAACATCACCAGTACAAATCCGCATCTCTGATTGACCATGGCTGGCATAAATGCCTCCTGTCACCATTTTGGTTTCTCAGCCATGTCACAGGACTGCACATCAGTTCAAATACGCTTTTTTACCTCAGCTGCTCAATAACCAAAGGCAAGGAGAACAGAGGCTGCTGGAACAGATTGATGCAGTGGAGCTCCTCTCATCTTCACTGCAGTGACTGAAGATCAGACGAGATCACTCACACTGGACCCACCTGTCACAAACATCTTTCAGCATCGTGGAGATCACCGCAGGCAGGAAACTTGTTTTCTCCTCCCCCTCCTCCAACTATACATTCATACACACGCTCTCTATACCCCAACACAGAGATTCAAACCCTGATACTCCTTCCAGCCAGCACCGCATAAAAAAATTATTTGCCTTTTCCCTCCTCCTTTTATCTGCGGTAGGCATGAAGAATGCTGATAAAGAAGATGTGCACGCAGAAATCTTTCCAAGTGATTGAGATAAATGCATTGTGTAACCTTGCATCGACTCTTTATCGCCTGTTTTAAAATATAAACATCTACGAGCGACAGTACATTTGTCAATCTTCACTATCAGTGCTGTGGAGGGGACAATGAGGGTGATTATTAAGACTTAAATAGTGCCGACTGTAGTAGATGAGAAGCGGAGAAATCTATCTGCTATCGGACTTGTTTTCTGAGGCTGGTTTGAAAGTTTGCTCGCCTGAAGGGAAGATTTGGAGCTGAAGTATGTCACAACTGTGGCACATCCCTCATTCACATGCTCAAAGCCCCAGGGAACCAACATGTCTGAATGCAAATGGTACAAATCTCCTCTGGAATTTTACATTAGCTGGAACGAATGGAAGGTCTTAGCTTGAAAACACTTTGGAATTTTAGCCGCTGAGATTGATATTTATGGTTAATGATGAGGCTCTCATATGGTGTGTTATTACAAATGCGCTGTAATTATATATAAAAACGCCTGCATTATTATTAATGTATGCAATGTGGAAGGGTTTGAAAAAGACAGTGGAGCAGTGAAATGTCCCAGAGGGACATTTATATAATTACAGAATAAAAGTGAAGGGAATGAGGTAGGATAGAGTTGGGAGTTCAGGTGAAAATGTAGGAAACTCATTACCTCAGTGTTTCTAGGGTGTTTTGGAGCTTTTCTGCTTGAGGAGACCCAGATTTTACACTATCTGCAACAAAGGACTCGCAAATACATGAAACAGGCCCCCTTCTGGAGTACTGCAATAAAATTCAATTGCCATGTGCTTCTTAAGCACATGGAGTTTAGCCGGCTGTGAGGGGGCTGGAGCAGAGATGATTGGTGGGTGGAGGTTTCACTGTCATTGTAATTACAAAGAAGAATGCAGGGCAAGACATATTGAGGTCTTGTTTTTCAGGAGGAAGTGCTTTGGGGGTGATCATGGCAGAATTTTAGATAACGTATTGACAACCCAGCACTTGCTTTCTTCTGTCATCCCTGGGTATTGATTGTAAATTTGTGCTAATGAGTGTTTCACAAGTTTTATATTGTTAATGAGCTGATGTTTTATTCCAGATGTTGTAGTTGCATCAGCGCATCTTTTAAGTACTTATTATTTTTAAGACTTACTATCAAGATAAAAGTATAACTATAAGAAAAGTGTGTAAGAAAAATATTATGAAAAATATAAAATTTTCCATGGACCCTAGTTTGAAAACCTCTGCCATAAGATATAAGAAAAACATATATTTTTGTATTTATTTATTACGTACTTTATCGGCGAATTGTATTTTATAATGCAAATCTAATGTTCATTACATTTCTTCTTCTGTACTCTTCTCAGTTTGTTCCCAGTTCTCCAAAGGAGTGTACGCCATCATCGGCCTGTATGACAGGAAGACCATGAACATGCTGATGTCGTTCTGCGGCGCTCTGCATGTGTGCTTCGTCACACCCAGCTTCCCCATCGATACCAACAACCAGTTTGTGATCCAGCTGAGACCTGAGCTCCAGGACGCTCTGATCGCCCTTGTCGAGCACTTCAAGTGGACCAAATTCGTCTACATGTACAGCTCGGACTCAGGTTTGCTTTTTATCCTGCTAACGTGCCGTTTCAAAAGCACAATAACGGAAACTAAATTTATGAGTAGTGCTACCACAGCCTTTTCAGGGTGAGGTAAATATTTCATTATTTGTTTTTTTTCCCTTTATCTGCATTGCCACTGCAGTTGCAGTCGTGATAAAATGTTGTAATACTCCGTAAGGTTGCTCAGGATGTCACGAAGATGAACTGCAGGTAATTTAGTGATTTGTGATTTAGGAGCTTTAGAAGATATTGCTGGGAAAGTTTGAAAAACGTGATGATTTGGTGTAATCCTGTTGAGGTGCTCTGCTTGGCTTGTAATAGGGTTATACTTTGACATTTCCAGTGCCTCGGGTGTAGTAATTTTACTTATGGCTCACTGATTCCCGCAGGATTGTTCTGATAATCTGTTTGAAGTTCACTGAAAGATCTTCATTTGTGATTTGAGTATGGACGAGCACTGGCTCAAGTTCAAGTTCAAGTTGAGCTTTATTGTCATTCTGCTGCATGTGGGGACATACAGTGGAACGAAATGTCGTGCCTCACAGGACCACGGTGTTACATAAATACAGGCATACAACAATGAAGTAAAACAGTAAAAACCTATACAGTAAAGCAGTAAAAACCTATACACAACTAACCTACTGACTGATTTTGATTATAAATATACTATATATATATATATAAATGTTTACCTATACATAAGTTAAAAAAATACAGACTATACGGATGCTTCACATAATACTGTACATGTGCAAAGAGAAACATCGTAAGTCAAGCAGCTGGCTGGGGAACAGTGCAGATGATTTGTAGTGCATGAGCATGTAAACACACCTATTACGGAGTCTTTTGTGGGATTATGTACACAAAGCAGTGTGTGTGAAAAGTGTCTAGTGCGCATAGAGGAGAGTGTGTTTCTACAGGTGGTTTGTGCAGGCCCTGTAGCACACTTCGAATTGTTTCAGACAGTTTTTTGTGATGTGGTAAGGTTGGTGAGATGGTCCATGTTTCAGGAGGTAGGGGGTTGTGTGGGGTTTCAGAGGAGGGCGGGGTGATTTTAGTTCAGGGCTCTCACAGCCTGGGGGAAAAAGCTGTTGAGCAGTCTGGCGGAGCGGGCTCTGATGCTCCGGTACCGTCTTCCTGATGGTAGGAGCTGGAAGAGACTGTGGGAGGGATGGGTGGGGTCCTTCACGATACTGTTGGCTTTGCTGGAGCATCGTGTAAGGAAAATGTCCAGGATGGAGGGGAGAGGGGCACCGATGATCTTTGCAGCTGTGTTCACTGTCCGCTGGAGGGTCTTGCGGTCTGCTGCACTACAGTTCCCATACCAGACAGTGATGCAGCTGGTCAACACGCACTCAATGGTGCCCCTATAGAATGTGGTGAGGATGGGTGGAGGGAGACTTGCTCTTTTCAGCCGGCGGAGAAAGTGTAGGCGCTGTTGTGCCTTCTTGGAGAGTGACATGGTGTTGGTGGTCCAGGTGAGATCCTCTGTGATGTGCACTGCACCATATTTATCACCATAAATATGGCTGCACCACATTTCTCCTGTGAGTGGAGACACGTGTGTGGCACTCCATCATATTTGCCATATCCAATCATTATCAGACTGTCATTAGAGAATAACTCCAAATCATTCCTGCTGGAGTCATTTACGGATCTCCAGCTAGTGAATTAATTGAACATTTGTGCCAATGTTGTGCAAAGTATTTTCTGCACAAAAACTAGTCTTATTTGTTAATCACCCACAATCCAGTTTAACCAGGTGCTAAATCCATTAGAGTTGCGACATATTTTTAAAAAGTCATTGTCATTATTTTCAGCGCAAACATGTCTCATTTCTATGTAAATTAGGCTCATTATTGACTGCACCCTATACACAAAACTCAGTGCTATAGAACTGTTCAGTCATGAAATCAATTTGTAAACCAACCCGGAAGACTAATTCACCATGGCTTCCCTTGGGAATTTCCTAAAGGGGTTTTAGAATAGCAGTCTTCGATTTGTGAGTAAAATAAGGTCTGTGGTTCAGGTTACTTGAAGAGACTTTAATGTTTTTTTCTACAACATAAATTATACATGGTCGTACCGCAAAAAAAGCCTCTGTATTAGGACTACAACAATTCCTCAAGCATGTACAGTAAACTCTCATCTTTGTGGTAGTTGTAGTGGTTTGTGACAGTTTTTTGTTTTTGGTAAAAGTTTTTTTGTCTTTTGATGAAAATATCCTGTGAATTTAGTCAGTATTTATTAATTATAGTCAGTTTTACTCATAATGCAATAGCATCTAATTTTAGTTATAATGACACAAAAAAGCCAACTAGAATGTAGAAATTGAAACCAAACATTCCAAGTAGGGCTGTAATGGTATCAGATTTTTACTGCATGATTTCCCTGACCAGAATAATTCATGATAACGATATTATCATGATATTTATAGAAAATTTGAAAATGTAATAAAAAAAAGTCTTGCCTTAAAGTCTTGAGACATGTTTTTTAAAAGTTGAACTTGCATTAGTTTTACATGGCTTTCTAAACATGCGGCTCTCTTGTGCCAGACTCAAATGCAGCTGTGATAGAAGTCTCTATAGAAAATGTGCAAAATATATATTGTGTTCGAATGGCTTGGTTTTAGTTTTGATGTAAACAAGATCTTCACTGCATTGATGTTCTCTTTTTCCACAATATTTTGAATGAACAATACAACTGGATAGGCTAACAAAAGCATTAAAATGTAATGATACATTGTCATCGCATCTTGTGTGCCCCTGATAAGGCTGCCTTAACGTACACCTAAAATTCGAATGCAACGTTTTTGCATTTGAATGTGGATTTTTATTTTAAATTCGATGAATATTTTAAATTCAAAATTTTTTGACAGCCCTACTGTAGCCTACAAAGGTGTACAAAAAGTCCATGCTGTTGATAGGCACTTCCTGCAGACGGAATCCAAAAAAACTTCCACACTGGCGAGCAAACGTTTTTCGGGTCCTGATAGTGTCCCGTTTCATCTGTCATCTCCAACGACAAGATTTTGTGTGGCAATATTAGCTACACATCTCTCTGCATTGTCGCAGCCTTTCTTGTCTTATGACAGATGGTAACCGCGTTACCGCCACCTACTGTGCTGGAGTATCAAGATTACTCCAGATAGTTACTGGCACTGGATTATTTACAGTATTATAATATGTGTAGTATTAACATGATATCAATATAGTATGTGTAGTATTAATATGATATCAATATAATGTTTTTTAAATATTTAATTTTTTTAATAATGACATTGTTATCGTCAGTAACAATATTTTGTGACAACCCTAATTCCAGCATTCTATGGATTCATTTAAACGTATTAAAATAACAAAACATGTGAAAGCCCAACCTACTGAAGCGGTCTTGTCAAATAATGTTAAGCACAGACTTTACTCTTAAAGTAAAACCACTAATCTAAAAACCCATATGAAGTTACCAAGGTAACTTATGGCAGGTAAATGCAAATTCTTATCTCAGTTTTAAGACTACAAACTGAACAGCTCTGTTTGTCTGGTGAAATGAACTGCACATCATTACCGCTCACAGAAAGCAGTTGGTAAACAGAACTTGATTTAAAAGAGGTATCTGTGTACATTGTCTATAGATTATAGCAGGATTTACTCATCACATGCTGTAATGGAGAAGATCATCATAAGAAACCATATATCCAGATACGTGGTGTTGTTGAGCATTTTAAAGAGCTGATTCAGGCATCTGGATTGCAGTGGTGGAGAGATGCTGCACAGTGATGTACAGATTTTGTGGCAGCATTTGTGCTGTTACCTGATTTGCATAATTCCTTTAGTGAATCGGCGCTAAAACAACACCGAGAGCATGTGCAAATAACAAATAACAGCACTGTCAACAGGCACAGTTCATTCTTTGTGCCCCCCCCCCACCATGTTACACAATATTACATTTGTGTACACCCCTCCCCCCCACTATTGATTATGCAAAGTTAAGGGAAATTAAAACCTCAATCAAGAAACCCACATTATTGATTCACATATCATGCAGATGTGAGCCAGTGCTGAACTAGGAACACAAGGTCACGGAGTGTTTCATCCACACACAGATACAACAACTACATCTAGAAGCCCCCACTGCTCTCCTGTTGCCTGGATACAAGAGTACTCAGTCTCTAGGTGTGTGTATATACGTGTTTGTGTGTGTGTGTGTGTGTGTGTGTGAGAGAGAGAGAGAGCGAGAAATGTTCATGTCATGTCATGTAGCACATTAAACCCAGAGCTCACAGGTAAAGCAAGAACATGGCAGATGTAATCATAACTTTATCTATGCTGACACTAAATCTGTCAGAATGTTTGTTTGTTTCCTTGTGTTAATCAAATTGTATACAGTATGCTGATTAATTATATGCACAGTGTATCGTTAACATATCGTTTAGTGGCTGATATTAGACATTTTACATTTTTACTATTTCAGTTTTTCAGTATGTGCATGCTCATTTCCCTATTTTCACATTTAGGTTATGTTTGCCATCATCTAACGCTCACTGAAAGTTCATTTATTATCACTGTTAAATGTAATCTCAAAATGAATATCTGTATATCTGTTTTTCGTACTGTTATACACAATTATATTGTGGTGATGCCTAAATTAACTTAAGACTGATTTTAGTTTTTAGTGATTTATTTCTAATTTATTTAGGCAAAATAGTATAGAATTTTAATATCATCCATTTATTGGTTATTCGCCATAACATAAATAATTATTGGCTTATCGTTATTGATTGAAATTTTTATATCGGGCATTCCTATTTCTGTCATATTTTTAATATCCATATCAGTCTTTGTCCAATGCTCGTACTAGGGCTGCCACTAATGACTATTTTTATTTTGATTAATCTATCGACTAATTTATCGATTAATCGGTTAATCTAAACGATTAATTTCCCACAAAAAAAAATGCTATAGCCACTGTAATTTAATGAATTATGTGGACATCAAAACGTGTAAACTCAGAGTGAGGGTTTGAGCTTTTATTTTGAAACCGCGATATAATGATGTATTCTCCTGTGTTAAATCAATGTTTAGAGTCCACTAAAATCAAGTATTAACATTTTATTATTAAAAGTTTATTATTATTACAAATTTTAAGTATTAAAAGTACTCTTAGAAATGTGTAAACAACAGAATTAAATGGACATCTCCAGCATGATGAATAACGGTTCCTGTGGAACAGCATTTACTGTGAACAGAGCCGCTGTGAGACATACGTAACTTACACGCCTATAACTGCATCACATATAATTATTTAATTAAATCGTAGCGCTTGTGAATTCACAGTTATGCTTAATAAAAATCGAATAGTCGAATAGAATCGACGAATCGCGACAGCCCTAGCTCGTACATCACTGTTTTATCATCTTACATCATGAGTGATTTTTTTTATTGTTTAGGTTGACATGTTTGTCTAGATTTTTATTTATTTATTTTTACTGCAGTGCTGCAATTTATGTGCTGCATATTTATATTAAAGCAAAATGTCTTGCTAAAAATAGCCCAACCTTTAGAAATGCTTCAAATCCTGTTGCAGATGGGACTAGCATCATCTGTAAATATGCAGTTTTCATACTGTACATTATTATGTTGTGATGCCTCTCGATTTTAGTTTTTAGTGATTTATTTCTAATTTATTTAGTCAAAATAGTATCAAATTTTAATATCGGCCATTTATTGTTTATTGTTTATCGCCTTAAAGGGATAGTTCACCCAAAAATGAAAATTCATTAAATTAAATGGCATTATTTACTCACCTTCATGTCGTTCCAAACCCATAAAATCTTCATTCATCTTCAGAACGCAAATTAAGATGTTTTTGATGAAATCCGAGAGCTTTCTTACCCTGCATAGACCACAACGCAACTGACAAGGCCCAGACAAGGTAGTAAGGACATTGAATACATTTTGTGCACAAAGAAAAGTCAAATAAAAGCTTCATAACATTAAGGTTGAACCACTGATGTCGCATGGACTCTTTTAATGATGTCCTTAATCTTGAACGTGAACGTGTCAGTTCCATTGCGGTCTATGCAGGGCCAGAAAGCTCTCGGATTTCATCAAAAATATTTTAATTTGTGTTCTGAAGAGGAACAAAGGTCTTACAGGTTTGGAATGACATGAGGGGGAGTAATTAATGACAGAATTTTCATTTTTGGGTGAACTAACCCTTTAACATAAATAATTATTGGATTATTGTCATCATTGAGAATTTTAATATCATGCATCCCTAGTTCTGTCATATTTTAAAATGTGCATATCCATCTAATGCACGTCTTTGTCTACTGCATATGCATCAATGTTTTTCAGCATCTTACACCATGAGTTTTTTTCCTCTGTTATTTAGGTTGACATTTTCAACTAGATGATTTTATTTTATTTTATTTCAGCGGTGTTGTAATTGCCATGCAGCATTTTTATATTATATTAAGGCAACGTGTCATGTTAAAAACTGTCCAACTTTTAGAATGCTTCAAATCCCTAATGGATATTTTCACCATGCGTAAAAAGGTGTTTCAGGCAAGGTGTCGTGGTTTTCTCTACAACTATGTAAAACCACTGCCACAATAACCTGGTCTCACACTAAAATGTTTACTGCGTCATTTGTCAGGTGTTCAGAGATGACCTCTCAAAGCCATTGCAGATGGGACGAGCATCATCTGTGGAGCTTGCAGCAGTTTAGTGATCACAACCCCCCAAATCTGTCCTTGCCAACTCACACAGATGTTTACCGAGCTGAAGCATGATGAGCCGGGCGCATGTGCGCTATCTCCTCAAAGACTCAGATAATAGAGTTAGGGCCTGTAAACACACAGCCGGGCTTTGTTGAAGAAGGCGAGGAAAACACACTGCGTTGGACTCTAAAGGAGACGGACGGAAATTCAATTTGTTCCTGTGCGTGAGATATTTAGAGAAGCACAGCAAGAGCAGGTGATAGCAAGCCAATTCTGCTCTTCCAAGACAATCCCTACACTCATCTGCTTCCCTTTTCCTGCCTTATCACCAACGGCGCAGTCGTGCAAGGCAACACTAACGGGAGATGGACAGAACACACCGTCCATCTCTCCCTCCGTCTTATCTGCGGGTTAGTGCTGCTCGGTGGGAGATAAAGCTGGTTCGCTCTGTGGCATGAGACAATTTCACAGCTGCCGAGACGCAGGCGTCGGGAGAGGGTAGAGCGTTGGTGTGGCCAAGACTGTATAGGTGTTTCGAAAGGCAATCTGACACAGTCTTTTAATGAATGCCAGTGAATGCACTGGCTGCCTCACCGTTCTTTCAATGACAAACCTAATTCTGGCTTCTGTTGCATAATAATCCAAGTACTCATTCTATAATTAGCAAATCTCCTTTTAATCTGTTATTTTACAGAGAGATGTGAAATGAAAGCCTTTCAAATGACGTGCAGGTAGTATGTAAATTATGCAGAATTATACAAAATTTCATCCTAGTGATAAAAGTTTCAATGAATATCCCGCAGAAAGCAGTATTTATGTGGACAACCGAACCCAAGAGTCCTTTTGTGCACTACAGTCCAGATTGTAGTCTTGTTTTTAGTTAATGATATGCATTGTTAACGTATTATGCTAATAGTATGCAGTGGGCCAAGATCAGTGTCTATATTTATAATGTTTCTATCTGCTCATCTCTAGATATAGTTGAATCTATGCCAAAAGCAAAGGCATTTTTTGCCTCATTTGGAAAAAAAATCATGCAAGAGCTTCTCAAAAGACATGGCGTTAACAAAAATGGGCAAATTTTGATACATATTTTGACAGTGATGCAAAACGAATCATGTTTGTTTTTTGTTTTTTACACCAAGCATACTTCTAGGAGTCTGGGTCGTAATGTACGAGAAACTGTGATGACAGCACCAATTATGAGCCAAATCCATGACTGAAAGTGCAACCAAGCATTCACAACAAATGCAAATTCATTTAAATACATAAATTGGCTTATTAATGTTGTCTCGGATTAATTTCTTTGAGTTTATGTCGCTTTCCTGACCCATTTAAAAGTGCCAGCTAGTTTGCGCCGAAACATCTCACTTGCTGAACTTTGCATGGCCTAATTTTCCGCCGAATCTGTAGTCAGGCTTTATTAGGAGGTTGGTGGTTTTTGTTTCTGTACATTTGGGTTGCTCACAAGCACTGATATGTGTGTGATTTATAGGTGTCGGTATTGATCTAGCTTTTGCTTTGAAGGCACTTGCCTCTGGTTGAATTGGAGATTTGATGTCTTTGAAGTTAAAATTCTGCTGCCTGCAGAATCCGTCCTTCATATTGACCAGTAAGCTTATCGTAACCAAGCACAAGCCAATGCTGATCACTGTATTAAGGTGTCATAATTTGTTTTTTAAAAATGCACAGGCTTTGATCGTGTTCCTCTAGGAAAAGGCTGACAGGGAACTTACCTAATTCAGTCAGCATGACTGAAAGAGATTGTCTTTTGAAGTTGGTAAGTGCTGCATGACCACCCAGATCTCTTTTTAAACACAGCATAGCACTTTTGATCAGAATGTGTATAACTGATGACTCTTTTAAATGCTGTAATATTTCAGATTGAACACTGCAGTGGCATGTAGTGACATTTTGCTTTCTAGTTGTTGTTATTAAAGGGGTACATTTAAAGACACTGGACAATAAAATGTATAAAAATATTCTTTTTGAAGGAGCATTTTTGATGCATTTTAATATAGCTATTAACCATTTAAAAACATTTAAAAGCCGTTTTTAATTTCTGAATTAAAGTAATTTCAACATTTTTAATATCTGTTTATAAGTGAAGAAAATTCTCATTAAATGGATGAAATTCCTTTAAACACTGTTTCTTAAGAAAAAAAAAGTAAGCATTTGGAGCAATTTAAATATTGTAAATATTTGAAAAAACTTATGTCTACCTCTGCCAAAACAAGTCATGTAGTGATATTTCTCTTGAAAATATGTATTAAACTTTTATTTAAACTATTTATTATAATATTTTTTCCTTAAGTAATCATTTAATCAAGTATTATTTACTTTTTGCTGGATGCTTTTGCCATAAATGTACACAAAAATGTAAACTTTGTTAAAAATGGTATAAATGTTTAACAAAACCATATAAAACCGACACGAATGCAAAAACTTGTCTGAAAGCTTGATACATGCAATGATTTTTTTCCTTTTCTCTATTTGAAAGACTTTTATTTGTCATTGACCCAGGTAACGGTCTAATAAATGGAGGAATTTGCTTAATTCCGTTCAATTCATAGTCGATAAATCTTGGGATGCTAAGAAAACACTCACCTTAAAATACAGATGCTACTGAGGAGCGAATCATCTTTCATTAAACTAATTATATCAGTGCGTCTGCTACACAGGAAACAAGCTGTCAGTGTCGGCAGATAGTTCCTGTTTGAAGAACAATCAGCCGTTCTTTCTTTTATTAGTTCCTCTCCACATGCAAGAAGCCATCACGTGATCAAACCGCACGCAGGTAACCAGAAAAAGTCAAATGATCTGAACGATGCGTGCTTAGTCATACATCGCGTCTCTGCATGGCGAGAGGCGTCCAATCAAATAGGTTGTTCAGTTCTAATGAAATTCACAGCAAGCCATCCAAATGCTGGCTCTCAGCAGAGCAATGTCCATTAATATCACATTATTTAATTTCCTCTTAGAAAAGCATAGCTATACAGTTCATGCAATTGCTGGTAGTTGCTTTTGATCTACCGGATTACAAAGGCAGTTCCTCAACATGAAATTCTGTTTTCTTTGAAAAGATAATAAGCTCCGGAGGACAAAAAAAGAGAATGTATAAAAGGATGTGATGCTGAGAATCACACGTAAGCAAGCTAGAAGTAATGAAAGAGCACTGTTTAGTGAAGAAATAAATGTTGCATATCCAAATATTTAATTTAACCATGATTGCTCAAGGTTTTTCTAAAGTGTCCAGACTAAACAACTTCAAACACGTCTCAACTTGTCCTCCTTACAAAAACACCCAGAATTTTCCCTAAGCTGAAGAAAAAAGGAACATTTGAAGTTCAGTGTTTAGCTGTCTATAATTCTAAGCAGGAGATTCTAAGTGATATGAAAGCAGATGTTGATCAGAGCTGGAGCAGAACAGCAGAGACCCCCTGCTGAATGTGGAGACAGAGCTTCTCCTCAGGAGTACGTGACTCAACAGAGCATGTGGGTTTTTTCCAAATCAAGACTTTACTTCCCAGAATGTTACAGTACATCACTATAGTGAGCTGCATCACGGTCTTAAAATACTGATGTTTTTTAGGAGGTACAGATGCTTCAACATATTGTGCTGAAACAAATGTGTATCCATGCAAGCAGCTGCCTATTATGAATATTCAATTATAGCCATATGAGGTTCCTTACTGAGACTTTTTTTTCTGAAGGTCTTACGGTTCTGCAAAAGATCTTGGACACTGCTGCTGAGAAGTCCTGGCAGGTAACATCCATAAACTTTGACACCCTGACAGAAGCAGCGTTCTTGAAAACCATCCAAGATCTGGATAATAAGAAGGATTACAGGATCATTCTGGACTGTGAGCTGGAGAGACTCAACTCCATCTTAAACTTGGTGAATGCTTCATACGTTACTGTGATTAAGAACATGTTTAATTTTTTATATTGTGTGTATAGTGCATGTATTTTACTGTATGAACCCATAACCAGGTGGTTGGCCCAGACAAAATGTTCACATTTTCTGCATGGATTTTGAGGGAAAATATGTGGAATTAAGTGGAATGGATTGGAAAATGTGTTAGACTGAGCTGAAAGTATTAAAGGGATAGTTCACCCAAAAATGAAAATCCTGTCATTAATTACTCACCCTCATGTCGTTCCAAACCCGTAAGACCTCCGTTCATCTTCGGAACACAAATTAAGATATTTTTGATGGAATCTGACAGCTCTCTGACCCTCCCATAGACAGCAATCGGTAAAATAATCCATGTGACATCAGGTGTTCAACCGTAATATTACGAAGCTACGAGAATACTTTTTGTGCACAAAAGAAAAAAAAAACGACTTTATTCAACAATTCATCTCCAAAACTTGAAATCGCATCATATGACCCCTTTAAGCTAAGCATTCCAATAGTCATACATTGTTATTTCCAGGCCTACATTTACACATTATAATTTAAAATTATATAACAAATAATATTAAAAACTAGTTTTGCTAGATATTGGCAAGATATTTTTCTTTGTGAGGGCTTCTGTAATGTAAAGTCCTCTCTCAAGCAAGCATGCCCATCAATCTCTCCATTTGTATGCTTATTTACATTTTTCAAGTCTATGAATTCATTACCAACATACAAATTGAAATCCTTCCCACTAAAATAGCCTTCACTAAAATAATATTAACTATTTATTTAGTAATCATAAGCAAATGTGATGGAAATTCATCGATCAAAAGGGTGGAAACTGTGAAGTTTGGTCTTAACAATTATTACTGTAGCAAATCACTTAATAATTTTTAACATTTTAAAAAACTTCAGTCTTAACACGCACATAAAAAGTCTTGGTAACACTTAACTTAAAGCCTTTATATAAAATGCATTATAAAATTAGTTTTAATGCATTAATTATGCTTTATAATGGACCTTGTAATGCATTGTATGATCTCATGAATAATTGTAACCACCTCTAATGCATTACAATTCTTATCTATTCATTGTTACACCTTTAGAAAGTATAATGCAATAAAACACATCACAAACAAACCTTCAAATATTATAATGCATTTTAACTTTGGCTACAATTATTCATAAAATAATATAATACATGATCATTATCATTATTAAATAACATTATCAATACCTGTATAATGCATTGTACATAAAGCCTTTAAGTATAGTGTTACCTTCGTCTTCTTAGTACAACACAAATTTATACTTTGTTAATCATTTATTTTATCTACAGTTTCCCCAGTTAATTTCTTAGTTTCTAAAGAGACTCCAAGTATTGTCAAAAATCTCTGTATTTATGTTTCAAAAGTCAAAGTGTATTCTCTTAACTTAATAGCCTATAGACACTAAATAAGTTGCTCTGGGACATCTGCCTTCATTTTTAGAAATTTTATGTTGACTTCATTATGGAACATTACGTCTTCTTGGATTGCAGATAATTTCTCAGTACACTTTAAAGTTATGTCATGTCTTTCGCAGAATGATTTGAGAAACAATGAATTCCTCCTTCAGGCACACCAAGGCAATTACTTTTCTCACCGTTCACCATCCAGACAAGATCTCAAAGAAACCACTGCCAAACCCAATGATCAGACATCAGCATCCGATACAATTAACCCTGACGGTGTGCTTCCAGAGGCTTGCTGCTGTTCACAGGTGTTCCTGTGGTCTTCATGCACATGTAGTCATTAAGTCCTATAATTGGACTTCCTATGGTGACAGATGCCAAATCCTTCTTTCCGCCTTTCCATCTCGTGAAGTTACGACTGCCCCTTCTGATCACAGATATTCCACACTCAGTGAGCTTGGGAGGGTGTGCAATTAAGTCCTGAATGATGGGACCTATTCATAGCTATTTAGAGAGCCAGGCTAAAAATTATACTTTAATTGGCATAGAATGAAAGAGGCCTGCCATTAGCTGCGGCGAAAGAGAGAGGGTTGTGCTTTTAAGCTGTCGTGTGTTGTATTTGTCTTTCAGATTGCGGCACAAAAAAAGAACTTGAAGAACTACCATTACATACTAGCAAACCTGGTAAGTGAAGCATCCTGTATCCTTCAGCCCTCTTTGGTCTGCATGAATGAACTATGAGCCTTGAGGCTACTTAAGATGTATTGTCGGTTAACCGCTTGAACATTGACTGAAATCGCAAGGGAACGCTCAGACAAATTGATGGTGGTGTTTTACATTGCATGGCTACTTTCCCCACCTTTTTTCTGTGTGACTGGGGAGTGTGCATGCTTTTAAATGCGACACACAATGCAGACAGATTGCAGATTACCCTATGACAGAATTAGCATTTGTACCCTTTCTTGAAGGTATTAAGATGCCCTTTTTTTGCATCCTTGTGAGTGTTGTTACGGTCAGCTCATTTTGAAACCGCAGAATAAAATATGGGTCAAACACCCCTGTTCAATCAAAACAAATTATTTTATTGTTGATTAACTAAATATAACAATGACCCCAAATAACAAACATGAGTATAGAGAAAAATAAGAACAAAAAGGGAAAAAAAAAACAAGTCTGTGACGAGTGGGGTGGGGCCGGTGGAGTGAAAGATAATGAGGGACATCTGCGCCACACACCGGTCTCGAGTCCTTCATTGTCGTCACTCCTCCTTTTATCCTAATCAGTTAGGTCTACTGGGTGAATTATGTGTCACTTTTTATTTATTTAATTTTATATTCTATTTTATTTTATTATTTTATTTTATATTTGTATTTTATTATTTTTATATTTTATTTTCATTGGCTTCCTACGCTCAGAAAACATACTAATAATACTGCACTTGTAGACTGTGACACAAGAAGCATTGTAAATGTAACTTTAGATATTATTTTGAATCAAATACAATTTTTTCCATTTTATTTTAGAATTTATTTATTATTATTTGATTTTCACTCTTTGACCATACTTTTCAGATCTTCCCTATGGAACTTATGCCAGGGCTATGGTTCATTAGAATGTTTCATTAATATTTTAGTTTCTAATTTTCAGTTTTCTAGTTTCTATTTTTTCAGGATGGGTTTATTAACTTCATATTACAAAAGAATAGATATAATTGGCCGACTAAAGAAACTGTAATGTAGCACTGAACTGTGACTTCACAGGAAGCATTGTAAATGTATAATTGGGTTCTGTGATGGGTAGAAAAGAACATCCTCCAAACAAGGCTCCAAGTACATATTCCAATTCAGCGATGATGAAAAAAGATGTCATCCCTTAACCAATTATGATGAAAGCAGCAAGGATGCAACACTTTGCGTTATAGAGTCCCCTGGGGTCCATCGCCACATGGGTTGGTCACCCAGATAAGCAAACATACATGTAAACACAGATACAATTAGCTGTTATCACACAGATCCTGTGATATTTACCCAGCATGCATATCTGTGTATGTCTATGCATATCACTGTATCATTAGCTCTAACACTGACTCTCATGTAACATTTTATATTGACACATTATAATGACATTATAATTATACAACACATTATATTGTCAACTCTAACCATAACTGTGCCATAAAGCCTTGGTTTCTAATGGGTAGTTTTCTAAGATCTCGTCAAAGTGTTCTGACTTTGAGTATGGGTTTATATTGTGTTCTGTTTGACTGAATACTGTTTTCTTTTCAATTTAACTTATTGCTGCAATAGAAACTGTAATAGATTTTTAACTCATTTTATTACCCTGAAAGCATTTCCTAACATAATTATGCTATTAAAAATGATTGCAATTGCTTTTCCTTTTTGCATTAGAGTACACTGTCCTGAAACTTGTTAGGTTAAACATTGGTCTGTGTATCAATGCAGGATTGAAAGATGTATGAATAAATGGAGATTTTGATGTATTTGCCTTCAGGGATTTCTGGATCTTAATCTCACAGAATTCAGGAAGGCAGGTGCCAATGTGACAGGCTTCCAGCTCATGAACTACACAAACCCTACTGTCAGCAGGACAATACAAGACTGGCTGGAGTTTGACAGTAAAGACTTGAAAAGTCCCAAAAGGAGGCTCAAGGTAAAGCAAGGTCTTAGTCATAAAAACATGATTTTAAATGCTCTCATGATGGACTTAAAAAGGTGTGTGCCCTGCTGAAAAGACCTTGAATTTCCATTTTGATCCTGTCTGGTTAATGCATTTAAGAGGTGAATTAAATCTTGCTACTTAAACTAGCTACGAAACACATCAATGTATGCTGGTGACCCTCTATGCTGGTCTTCTCAGCAGGGCAAGTGAAAGCCAAAGGTTGTGAATAAATTATTTTGTCCTTTTCCCCTTTTCATTTGGGATGTGTCTGTGGAACATCTCAGTACACTGGAGCGCTCACATATGATGGGGTGACTGTCATGGCCACTGCCTTCCAGAACCTGAGGAAGCAGCGCATTGATATCTCTCGCAGGGGGAATGCAGGAGAGTGTCTGGCTAATCCTCCCGCACCCTGGGGCCAGGGCATTGACATTCAGAGAGCCCTACAGCAGGTAACCAGCCACTTTTTTGACACCATAAGAGTGCTGGTTCTCATGACAGAGCTGTTACTTTGTCAGAAGAACTGAAGGCCTCAGAACTGGCTTGTATTTTTTACTGACTTGGAAGTCGAACGATGAAATAATGCGCTGTTACTATATAATCTGCCCACAAACAAACATAGCACATCAGGGTCATCTTAACATCCAAAGTAATTTGATTCAGCCTCTTTATGCAATCACAAACTGCTTTTGTTTCATCCATTATCTGATGAAGTTCTTAGCAATCATATAGATGTTGATTGTAAATATATTCAGACAAACAGCTTCTGTGCAGCGCCACATATATATAAAGAGGATGCTGATTAGTTGATTGGGCTTCGTAACTTCTTATTGGGCATTTCTTTTTTAAATCAAGTTTCTGTTCAAGACAAAAAGGTTTTAGGGGCTGGTGCAGAGCCAATTTTACCACCCAGAACTGGCTTTTCAGCTTTAAAAAATGCCATTTTTCTTCATGCAAAGTTAGGGCTGCACAAGTTAGGGAAAAGGCTCATTGCAATTTATTTTTTTAAAGCTCCAGGTTTGCTTATACTCCAGGTTTAAGCTTCTCACTTTTAAGCACTTTTCATTACAAGTTGGGGAACAAAATTTGAGACACTGAAAACGCAAGATCATGAGCTGCTTGTGTGTAAAGGAACACAGTGCTGCACTTAAGATGCAGTACATATATTTATTCAAATAGCAGCCGTTGTGATAATCACACTAAGCCATAATGATTTCAGTTTTATTTTAATTAATCATGTAGCCCCAGCATAAGTATAATTTGGCTTCCTGTGCAAAACACGTAAATCAGGTTTCACACCTAGTGAAGTTCTGCATGAATGATGAAGATGAAATGATGGAACAATCTGATTATGTGTGATTCTCTCTGTAGGTGCAGTTTGAAGGGCTTACAGGACATGTTCAGTTTAATGAAAAAGGACATCGGACCAACTTCACCGTCAGCGTGATGGAATTTGGCCCAAACGGACCCAAGAAAGTAAATCGAATCATTTTTCCCTGCTTGCACACATATGGTGTCCATGCTTACCAGCGCATCCCAATAATCGTACATTCTGACTTCTCACTTGAAATTTTAGAAAGCAGATCATGCTTGACATTTTCCTGACATAAATTTGATTCGGAATGATTAACCTGAGGTTGTACCTGAAACTTCAGCACTGGCTGTGATGAAAGCGAATGAAGTGTTAGTCACAGGCAGGCTTATAGAGCCGTGTATGCATTTCAAGTGATTACAGCTCCTCTTAAGCCGTCAATATGAATATTTAAAGGGGTCATATGATGCTTTTTTAAAGATCATTATTTTGTGTATTTGGTGTAACAGAATACGTTGACATGCTATAGTGGCTCTGAAATTCCTGTGCACTGCTGTGATATTCCTCTCTTCTGTCTGCAGGTGGGCTACTGGAACCAACACGTGAAATACGTGAGCACAGCTACTTACAGCAACATGCTCAATGAGACGTTTGGACTGCAAAACAGGACCTATGTAGTCACCACCATCTTGGTGAGTTTTTCGATACAACTCGAGTTGTAATGGAAAGATAGTAGAATAATAGTTCTGCTTTTTTATTGTTTTTTAAAGCTATTTCTGTTCATCTGTTCTGGCAATGTGTCACATAGTGTGAATTACAAATCATCAGTGTCATCAAGTTGAAATGGTGTGCATGTTTTCTGTGTGCGTGTGTATGTAGATAATGATCCTGAGGTGTGTGTCATTAAGCTGAAGTGTGCTATTCTCACTAAACAGCATTTTAAAAAGTATGGTTCTGGTCAACCAAATGGATAGTTCCACTCTAAATTCATGCCATTGTTTGAGCCTATATTACTGTGTCAAGCTATGAATGGTTACCAGTAAAAATATAACAGGTTTTTGTGAGTTTAAAATAAAAATAAATAATATTATAGGCTATATAGTCAAATATGTGAAATATGAAGTCTTATTACAAGTCACGAGCAGGGGGTCTGGGGGCTTTACTCAAGTTAAAACACTTTCATCATCCTCATGAATGTATGCTGGTTTACCTAATGGCTGCGACACACACCAGTTTTTGTTCTGTGCTGATCACAATCGAATCCTTTCATTATAACATACAGAGTGTATACACGACGATGTTAATAATATATTAATTGCACAGTGTGAGATTCATTGGTCATAACAGAACTTTGTGAGATCACGATGAACTAAGAGTGACAGTTTTTAGTGGTTAAAAAGGAGCGCTCTTTGCGAGCTTTCTAGGCAATAATCCATTTAAAATGTAGAACTTTGTTTTTCGGCCACACACACGTTGCAAAGTTTCGGGAATGACATCCGCATATTTATGCTGGATTCGCTCTTGAAGTAGTAGTGATTGACATAGTGACACAATGAGTATTACATAGCAATAGATGGGACAAAATATGTGAAAATGTGCATTAAGACTAGAGCACCCTCACTAATGGCAGAAGCACCCTCAGTCAGAGCATGTGAGCGGAGCGGAGCGGTGATATTTCCTTAAGAGCGCAGAGCGCCTTTCTGAAGATTCCGCTCCGCTCGCTCAATACGCTCAGCGCCACTCGCTCAACCCAGAATGCCGTTTGGTGATTTGCTTGTTCGAGATCGAGAATCTGTAGAGATCGAGAATAGTAGAGCAGTTATGGAGTTCAGATATTGTTTCAACGAAGTTGCAAGCCTTATACATAAATGTAAAGTAAAAAT
>NW_015546084.1:825740-839487 GCF_001515605.1 Sinocyclocheilus anshuiensis
AACATTATGCGCTCTCGACATTTGTCATTAAGATCACGCTATAGAAAAAGCTTAAAATTAAGCATAAAGAAGAGAAGAAAGCGGCCCTAGCTGCCTACACAGGATCCGCCACTGCCAGATGCAGTTAGAAATGTACTAAAAACAAGCCTATCGCAAGATATCTGGTACGGGGGGGGGCACCTGGGGTGGCCAGCCTGATTTCAGGGGGTGCCGGTGCCACCCCTGGCCACCACGGTAGACACGCCCCTGGTCACGAGGCGATCACGTGAGGCGCTCCCTCTGGCATGATAATCTTAATAATATCTTGTAGTGTGTGATGCGCCATTTTGACAATATTCACTCATCATGACAGTAAAATAGGGCATTCTAAGTCAATATACTGCAGTATTTCCTCTCTCAATCAGTAGAAAATATGGTTAACACCCGGTCATGCATGAAAAAAAAATAACGTCATGTACCGTGGAACCGATTTAATTTTGAAAAATACCGTGATATCAATTTTTGGTCATACCGCCCAGCACTAGTTGAACGTCTCTCAGCTCAGTTCACTCTGATTGGCTGTTCAGCTTATCCAACCAGTACACGAGAAGAGTAGCAAAAGTAATGAAATCGTGCAAACGGCACAAGTGCAAAAGAATGAACACGGAGGCTGTTTACATTTAACATCTGAGCATTCCAATATGCAAATATTTTTATAATGACATGGCTGACTAGAATGTATAAAGTTAAGACCAACTGATACGCATGATTCATATTCAAAATAGTAAGCAAGCCTGCTTTTCTTACAGTTTGTATATAGTTTTAGCTTCCCTTTTTGAATGACAAATATAGACTACTGCCACTTTCTGGTATAGGTAGTTATTTCCTCTCTTGCAAACGCAGAACATACGTGCTAGTTGGCCATTGCCTGCAGTCTATGTGGTGTGTTCAAGCACATTTTTTGGCCTAGACGCAGGTGACACAAGGCGACAACACAGTGTGCTTGTTTCACCGTTTAGTTCTGTTGGTTTGGTGTATCATGGCCTGTACTTCGCTGCGCCTTCAGATCCAGTCACTCCCATTTTACTTAGTAGCCACAAACTTGCTAGAGCATACAATAAAGACATAAAAAAGCATGAGCAGTATTACTGTCACCATGTACATAGTGATATTTTGGTGTTCCTGGTAGGTTATATCACTTGTTTCATTGAGAAAAAAAAATGCAAATTCTAAAAAATTGTCACCACATGATCCCTCACTCAGAAGATTTTTGTTCCCTGCCTCTGGGGTGAATCACCATCCTCTCAGGAAGGTGAGAGGTAGTGTGAATCTTTTGAACCCTGCTGGGTTTACTGTTCTGCTCATTTCGGGCACAGTTTGTGGGCTGACTCAGAGTTTTGAGTGTCTATTAATCTTATTTCAGTGGAACTCCAAAAAGAAATACCCTCATTCCCTTAAAGGGGTCATATGATGCGATTTGAAGTTTTCCTTTCTCTTTGGAGTGTTACAAGCTGATTGTGCATAGATAAGATCGATTCTTCTTTGACTGTGGTTAGCTGTACTATTGTACTATTGTGACAGCTGTACTATTGATTTGTCTTTTATAACAGACTACAGGACTGTAATATTATACCCATGTATGAGGAAGCACAGGTGCGTTTCCTCATACACACATTTCAATGTATTTCTCTTGTTTTTTGTTGTGTTTTTTTTTTCTCTTGATGTTGTTCTGTGTAGATGCGCAGAACTGAGCTAAAATGCAACTCTTCAATAAAATATAAGCTGAGAAATATGCTGGAAATGCAGAAAACATTTGATGTAGCTGATGCAAGATTTTCTTTCAAGCCACTTCAGCTACTCTGAATCATGTAGTAGCCAAACAACTAGACTGATCTGGCCCTTGCTACCACATGAAATAAGAAATGCAAAATTAATGTGTTATTTATCCTTAGGAGTCTCCATATGTGATGCTGAAGAAGAACCATGAGCAGCTCGTGGGTAATGACAAATATGAAGGTTATTGTGTGGAGCTGGCTGCAGAGATCGCCAAGCACGTGGGCTATTCCTACAGACTAGAAATAGTGGGGGACAGAAAGTATGGAGCCAGAGACTCAGAGACAATGATGTGGAATGGGATGGTTGGAGAACTAGTGTATGGCGTAAGTAGCTATTATCTGTGAATGTTATCAAGTTTTGTGTTGTAAGGATTGATTGATTGATTAATTGATTGATTGATTGATTGATTGATTGTAGTCTTTCCACTATTCCCTTTTTATTTTATTTTATTTAAATGTGCATATTAACTTCTTGTATCTCTAGTGTACATTAACAGTCACTTTAGCTTCAAGCTGCATTTCCTTCATTCCTTGTGGGTCCGGTCTGTAACAGTGACAAAAATCTTTTATGAAATAAGTTGCAAAGTGCTGGCAAAGTTTGCCGCAGAACAGAGAACAGGACACAGTGTGTCCAAACCTCAACAAGCCTCAGGTTGAACAAAAGTTGTTTTTGTCTCTTATCGCTTATAAAGTAGATTTCCCCTACTGTCAGAGCATGTTAGTGCAATGCCTGACTTTCTGGCAATTTTGTAACATAACAAAGAGTCCTAACGAAGGCCAATTAGCAAGATAGAATTCATAATAGCAAAACTGAGGTGCATGTGAGTTTGTCTTTTGTACACGCTCAGTTTCTTATTCTGAGCATTTTTACCCTGAGGCTGCAGCATTAGTGGCTTTGGAATGCTAAGCAGTGTCAGATGTAGTCTGTCTTCATTGGGCTAAACGCGAACACCACAGCTCAGTGTTGTCAAGCGGCGTTCGTTAGATTTCTCTTCTGCTTGAAAAAAATGAGGCATTATTATGATGCATAGAGAGCAATAGCGTATGAGGGATTCTCTTGAGGATGCAGCATTGAGTAGAACTGACTCTGTAGTGATTCATAATACTTGAAGTTATTTATATGTTCAACTGCTTCTAAAATGGTGGATAAAGCTTTTTGTTGGTTTGCGCTTGATTTGTAATTCCAGTGTGTTCTGAAAACCTACAGAGGATCTGCCTTGTTGTATGCAAACTGGATCTCAAAGCTTTGTAAAACATATTCTGAATGTTTGATTGCATCTCCCTGAGAAGCTGTTGAAAACATGATTGTCACTTTGCCTCTGCTTAATGATGTAATCATATTGTCTTGTAGAAAGCAGACGTAGCTGTCGCCCCCCTCACCATCACTTTGGTCAGAGAGGAGGTCATCGATTTCTCCAAGCCCTTCATGAGCTTAGGCATATCTATCATGATCAAGAAGCCCACAAAGTCCAAACCAGGTGTCTTCTCCTTCTTGGACCCACTGGCGTACGAGATCTGGATGTGCATTGTGTTTGCCTACATTGGCGTGAGTGTGGTGCTGTTTCTGGTGAGTCGCTTCAGTCCGTATGAGTGGCACGCAGATGATGAAGAGGATGGAATGGAGCAGCAAAACCAGGACCAGAACCAACCACCGTCACCAGAGCCCAACCAGTCACCAAACCAGCACGGTCAGAGTCAGAATCAGCGAGAGGAGAAGCAGGAGAAGCAACCTGAACACACCAATGAGTTTGGGATCTTCAATAGCCTGTGGTTTTCCCTGGGAGCCTTTATGCAGCAAGGATGTGATATCTCACCAAGGTAGGTGGAAATTAAAAAAAGCCATTTTCATCATCATTATCATATTTTTTTTCATCTTCCACTGCTGCTTTTTCGTTTTGCTGACTCATATTCCACAAACAACATCTGTGATGGAGAAAATGGGTTGTAAAATAAAGATGATCTTCTTAATCGTCTGCTGCATTACACCATCCCTGAACTACATCTGAAATGCAGATCATGTTGAAATAAGATGATTCAGAATATATTAAGAAAGGCACAGGGAGATTTAATTTGAAGTGAAGGTAAAGATTAGATTAATGATTGATTTTTATGACCAAACAGATACAGTTTTATTGTCTGATTACCTACATGTGGAACCAATTACAGTATATATGTGACCCTGGACCACCAAACCAGTCATAAGTGTCAATTTTTCAAAATTGAGATTTGTTAAACATCTGAAAGCAGAATAAATAAGCTTTCCATTGATGTATGGTTTGTTATGATAGGACAATATTTGGCCGAGATACAACTATCTGAAAATCTGGAATCTGAGGGTGCAAAAAATCAAAATATTGAGAAAATCGCCTTTAAAGTTGTCCAAATAAAGTTCTTAGCAATGCATATTACTAATAAAAAATTAAGTTTTAATATATTTATGGTAGGAAATTTACAAAATATCTTAATGGAACATGATATTTACTTAATATCCTAATGATTTTTGGCATAAAAGAAAAATCGATAATTTTGACCCATACAATGTATTTTTGGCTATTGCTACAAATATACCCCAGCGACTTAAGACTGATTTTGTGGTCCAGGGTCACATATATATTTGATCATTTCAGCTTTTTGACACAATACCTGCTTGATCATTGGACTACAACAATAATATATAACTTTATATTTAAAATGTTAAAATAGAAAAGTTATTTTAAATTGTAATAATATTTTACAATATTGCTGTTTTTACTGTATTGTTGATCAAATAAATGTAGCCTTGGTAAGCATAAAAGAGTTCTTTCAGAAACGTTAAGAGATCTTAATGATTCCAGAATTTTGATGGTATAATATAATTAGGGCTGTCAGTTTAACACGGTAACGTAATTAATTAGTTATAAAAAAAATGTGATTAAAATATTTTAACTTAACGCACTGGCCCCGCCCCCAGACTTGTATGTCATCTCACATCTCACAAATATGTTGCAGGGTAACAACTACATAAATGCAGTTATGCCCTAAAATTCAAGATATTAGGGCAAAAAATGCCCCTGTATGAGTTGTCTCATATTTATATCACACGAGCATTGAGAGCAATATCACACGAGTGGTCTTTTTGTCCTGAACACCTGAGTTTAAATGTCATTTTATACAACAGTTCAGTAAATAAGAATTTAATATTGTGTTGTTATATTTTAAACAAATTATATTGTTTTTGCGCAATTTTGCCAATGAAAATATTACCTATAAAGCCACCGCAGAACAGTTGTGCTTCTGTGAGCAACATAGCAGTGTTTCGTTTCTGAATGAATCCTCATTTTGAACGAATCGTGTGAACCAATGATTCAAATGCCCATTCATAAAGAGAGCCATTTATGAATCAGCCATTTGAACGAATCAAATGAATGAATAACTCATAAAGACATTTACCTGTCATAAAGACATCTGTCACCTGCTGGCAGTATTAGTTTCCCCTTTAAAGTATCATAAAATATATATAAGTATAAATAAAAGTAAATAAAAAAATAAAATAAAACATTAAAGGGATAGTTCACCAAAAAAAAAAAAAAATTCTGTCATTTACATTTACATTTAGTCATTTAGCAGACGCTTTTATCCAAAGCGACTTACAATTGGGGGATACATAAAGCGATTCTTCTTAAGAGGCAAACAGACACAGGAAGTGGTTGTAATACCAAGTTCTTAGACATTGTTCAAATAAGTACAAGCTAGAAAGAGAAGGAATAAATAAAGAGAGAGAGTTTTTTTTTAGTTTTTTTTGTATTTTTTTTTTTATGATGAAGTCAAGTAGCTTCGAAAGAGATGGGTTTTCAGCTGTCGCTTAGGATGGCTGGAGAGCAGAAGTTTTGATACTTCTGCCTCAGTGAGGGGACAGAAGGAGAAGATGGGAGTTTTTGCAGTGGGTGTGGTTGGTTTGAAACAGACTCATGTTGTTTCAAAGCTGAATGACTTACTTTCTTTTGCGCAACACAAAAGGTATTTTGAAGACTGTTGGTAACAAAACAGTTTTAGTTACCAGGGACTTTCATTGCATGAACAAAAAATACTGAGATGTTTCTCAAATTATCTTATTTTATGTTCCATAGTTGTTATGTTAGGCCGTTGTAGCATATACGTTTATGTGTAATAAATTTTGTTGAATCAAATAAAATATTTATTTCTAAAGCTACTATTTGCAATGTCTACTTGAAACTTTCTCATTTAACTCAATAATAGCTTTAAATATTCTTGTGGGTATTTTCACAGCCAAATTTAGTTTGTGATTAATTAGATTAATTATTCACCGCACCATGTAATTAATTAGATTAAAAATTTTAATCGACTGACAGCCCTAAATATAATATAATAAATATAATATAATATAATATAATTATAATTTATGACTTAATTGTTGTTATCTGCACCATTATATTTATGCAAAATTGTTTTTTGATTTAAACGTATATTTTATATATTGCATATATTGCAAACATGTTTTTATATTTGTTTTAGGCTGTATAATTCTTTAGCTACACATTTAAAATCTTATTTGATCCCATCTCTTTGACTGCGCTGACTGACGCTTGTTCACACAATTTTTTGTCACTAGCATTAGTCATGATGGAAGTGTAACTATAGATTAGGCTAGTGTTGACACCCCTGATAGGGTCCTCTAGCCTCATTATGTGCAGATTGGCCTTTAGCCTCTGGGTGTGCAGGCTCCTCTGCTAGTGTTTGACATTTTGGTTGGACATGTATATCCTTGGCTTGAGGGAATAAAGCAACACAATCAAATTAGATTACACTGCCAGAGAGCGTTCCATGACAGATGTGATTGTCTGCGCCAGAGCACTCAGCCTGACTGTGTTTCTCCATGCTAGCTGTGGACTTCCGTGGAAAACTCCATCACCTCACCCTTTTGAGCTAAAGGAGGAATGCTGAAGTTCTGGGCAGACATGAGGCGAAATCATTAGAAAGTCCTTGATAGCGCTCAGTGTGTGAGGGAGGTCAGTTGGATTTCATGGTTGTGAACTGACATGGTGCTGAATCATCATGTTCTTTTTACCTAAGGCCTTCAGACAGTGAGAGGGAAACGCGTCTGGTCTTTCATGGCTTCTAAGAGTGTATTTTATAGAGTAAAGTTTTTTTTAAGTGATAAGGATTAAAGATTATTAATCCTTAAAAATAATTATAAAACATAATAATGCATAATAGTAACTAAATCATTAGGCTACAATAAAACAACTTAATATACAATAATAATAATATAAAACTTCTTATTAAGCAGTTGTTTCTTAATCTAAATGGCTAATATAATAATAATAATTATATATATATATATATATATATATATATAGTGCCTGAAATAAGTACATTGCATAAGTATTCATTCCCTTAACTAAATATTTAGCTGAAGCATCTTTACAGTCTCAAGACTTTTTTGTTTGATGCTACAAGCTTTTCTCATCATCATTTGGCAATTATCTGCCGTTCTTCTCCTTACCTCTTCACCTCTCAAGCTCTGTCAGGTTGGATGGGAGCAAATGCACATTTTCAGGTTTCTCCAGAAATATTTGATTGGGTTCAAGCTCAGGCTGTGGCTGGGCCACTCAAGTATAACATCAATATAATAATTATAAAATTATTAATAATAGAATCATTTATAATTAATACATACATTTTTTTATTATTTAATATAATTTTTCCTGTTGTTGTTCTCATTATTATTGTTAATGCCATTATATTTATTAAACAGTTGTCTCTTGATCTAAATTGTTGATTTATTATACTGAACAAAAATATAAATGCAACACTTTTGTTTTTGCCCTATTTTTCATGAGTTGAACTCAAAGATCTAATACTTTTTCTATGTACACAAAAGGCCTATTTCTCTCAAATATTGTTTTAGCAGCATCATATGACCCCTTTAAGTTTAAAATTCTGGCCCATTACTTATCTGAGAACAAATGGCTGTAAAAAGTAGATATGCAAACGCATTAAATCACTAATAAAGTTACTTTAATTGTGAACAGGCGGTCATATTAGAAGGTGCACAGGCAGATAAGGATGTTTTTTTTTCCTGTAAAACAAGGCAAAAATAGTGATAAAAGAAATTAATTTACACAGCTTTGAGCATGAGTTCTTGTGTTGGTGGGCAGTTGTATATTTAATACTTTGAACTTCTTCATATTCCCTCGAGATATTACATAAAGGTACTTTTTGGATTGTGAGGCTATTTGTCGGCCATTTCAGAAACCACTCTTTAAAAAAAGTGTTTTGGTAATGAGAATTGTGTGGGCCAGACAGAAGACACCAGGCTGCTTACAGTATTTATCTCTGACAGGAAACTTGTTTGTCCTCGACAAATGTCAGCTGCCACTCAGAGCTCTGACTGTTCACATTGTTATTCACTCCAGCTCATCTGTGCCATTGCTTCATAAAACTCAGTTACCTCATCTAGCCTCTCTGATTCTCTGATTAGTTTCTGATGAGGTGCTTATGAAGGGATTTCATTAATTCATTATTTCTTACAAAGGTGCCAAAAACAAAGTCTCTTTGACGTCTCTCGAGACAGATAGCAAATAGAGAAGCTACTGTAAGCACGCGGGCAATCAAAGCAATTAACTCGGTTCGAGCAATGCCGTAATCTGAAGTCAGGAGGAGATGGCAGAGATGATTAGCAAGCCGCAAAATGTGAGCAGAGAATTACTGAAGCACAGCAGCCTGACATGACTCTGCTGCTATATAAATTAATAACTCCACGATTGCTGCTCTTCTTTCAGTGGTTCACCCAGAAGTGGGAATTGCAGACTGTTTACTATGCATGCAATTCACTATCACTGTCACGTCCACTAGCATCAACACTGTAGCATTTCATAGCACATTTGAGTGTTGCAGCAGCTAGGCTATGTAAACAGTGTGCTTATGTGACCTGTCTTTTTAGATTGTGACTGCTAAAAGCCACCTGTTAGTAGAAACGTCCGTGTTCATCTGCATAAATTCTTTATTTGAGACACACATCTTGATCACTGTAGCGTTAATTGGGTTATTCATTCATTAATGTGATTTATTTCTCTGCTCTGCATCATTGAATATTACATTAATTAAAGATAAAGTAACACCTGTTGAAATACAAACATTAAGTACTAGTTTTATCTATGTGCCGTAGACGTTTGCAGTGTAAATAAGAGGTTATCCAAGCATTAATGGCAAGGAAAGCCCCTTATACTTGTGAACAGCCATGTATGAGGTTATAGTACATTAAACCATGATCATGTGACTTTTCCGTATGCCAGGTGACCTGTAAATGTGCAAAAAACTTTCCATTGCAGTTTTTTGAAATATTCCTTTTTTGAATTGCCTGAAAAACGACCTCAAGTGAGCGTAAAACTTTTCATTGGGCGTATTTTCAATTCGCAATTTAAATTTGTGCAATTTGAAGGGCAATGGAAACTCCGCTATAGTTCTGTCTCTCTGTCATCCTGTCTGTCTGTGGGCCTGTCTGTCTCCTGTACTTTCTGTGTAACATTCTGTCATTCTGTTGTTTTGTCTGTAATATGTATATCATGCTGTCTGTCTATCATTCTGTCTGTAGTCTGTCTGTTGTTCAGTCCGTCGCTCTGGCATCATTCTGTTTGTTCTGTTTGTCTGTCTGTCGTTCTGTCTATCATTCTGTTAGTCTATCGTTCTGTCTGTTGTTTTGTCTTTAATTCTGTCTGTCATCCTGTCTATCTTTCTGTCTGTTGTTTGGTCTGTCTTTAATTCTGTCTGTCATTCTGTCTGTCATCCTGTCTGTCATCCTGTCTAGCTTTCTGTCTGTTGTTTGGTCTGTCTATCATTCTGTCCGTCATCCTGTTTATCGTTCTGTCTGTTGTTTTGTCTGTCTATCTTTCTGTCTGTTGTTTGGTCTGTCTTTCATTCTATCTGCCGTTCTATCATTTTGTCTGTTGTCCTGTCTGTTATTTCTGTCTTTCTATCATTTTGTCTGTCTATCGTTCTGTCTGCCTATGATTCTGTCTGTCATTCCATCGTCATGTCTGTCTATCATTTTATTTGTCTTTCTGTCAGTCATCCTGTATGTCATTCTGTCTATCATTATGTCTATCGCTGTGTCTGTCTGTTGTCCTGTCCATCTGTCACTTTGTCTGTCTGTGGTCCTGTCTGTCTACTGTACTTTCTGGGTAACATTCTGTCTTGTCGTTTTGTTTGTATGTCGTGCTGTGTATCTGTCATTCTGTCTGTAGTCATGTCTGTCTGTTGTTCAGTCTGTCTGTCGTTCTGTCTATCATTCTGTTAGTCTACCGTTCTGTTTGTTGTTTGGTCTGTCTATCATTCTGTCTGTCTTTCTATCTTTCTGCCTGTCATAATGTGTTATTCTGTCTGTCTATCATTCTGTCAATAATCTTTAATTGTGTATATACTGTATTGATATTTATATATTATTTATATGTCTTATATTTTTACATTTTAATTCATCAGAGCACATGGCAACTTTTGTAATCAAAGAGTAAAAGCTGGATGCATTTTAGTCTAGATGTAGTTACAACATCTACCAGCAAGAGCTAACTTTGCTACGCTAACCAGCCAAATCTTGACACCTTAGAAAATAAAGTGAAAATGTAAGTTATTTTAGCCATAGGTGTTTTCAGCAGTAAAACCCAATTACAGTAGACAGAATGACCTCCACTGAACTATTACTATGAAGATTGCTCACATGAGGAACGGTGTAGATGTGACTCCTACACAGTAAATTTTGCAGTGTTAAATTAACTCTATAAGAGTTGAATTTAACACTCGGCCCGAGTGTATTTGGTCCCACTCAGAATTGGTGATAAATTGACTCTTGTCAAGTTAAATTAACTCTATTTTGAGTAAAAAATTAACACTGCTCAACACTGAATAGTATTACCAGAGTTTAACACTAGGGGAAATTAACTCTGTTCTGTTACCACAATTTAACTCTGCACGAAAATTTACTCTGATTAGTGTTAATATTTCACTTATGTAGAGTTCATTTACATTTATAATAGTGAAAAATTATCTAATTTTAAAACCCATTTGGTGTTTTAAAAACAGAATAGAAAACAAGATCAACGACGTCACATTTAAAACATTTATTAAAAAATGTTGTCAGGCTCAAGAAACATACACATACATGCACAAAAATACATCACGTCTGCATGAAATGACAATACATCATTATATTCAGTACAGAACCTGTTGAACCTACTAGCTAAGCAGCCTTGCTCTTAACCTCAGCGATACAAGGACCTTCACTTTGCCAACATCTTTGTTGTACACAGTGGTCTGAATGAAAGTGTACATCTTGTGTAGAATGGTGTTATAAGTGGTGCCAAAAACAAAGTGTGCCTTAAGAAGTTTGTTCACCAAAAAATAGAATTATCATTAATTACTCACCCTTATGTCATTCCATTTCTATAAGACTTTTGTTCATTTTCGGAACACAAATAAAGATATTTTCAATGAAATCTGGCAGACTTTTATCCTTTCATTGACAGCCTATACAACTAAAACTTTCAAGGCCCAGAAAGGTGTTAAAGACATCATTAAATTAACCCGTGTGACTCTAGTGATTTAACTTAAAAAAAAAAAGAAAAAAAAGTTTTTTTTACCACTTTATGAAAATATTCATCTCTGACAAGCGTACACGAGAGCACGACGACGGATGAATGTTTTGTTGAAATGAAAGCAGACGTTGTGTGAATGCACGCATAAAATTGAGGTTAAACCAGTGGAGTCACATGGATTCAAAAGAGCTTACCTTTTGGCGCAAGGCAAAAGAAAATGGCGAAGAGAGAACTTTTGCTCTGGTCTTCGGGGATGGCTTGAGGGGCGGAGCTTAACGGAGTAAATTTAACAATGCAGAATTCAACTCAGATCATTTTCACCAACACTAGGGGGCATTTTTCACTATTTGTTGTTAAGCTAACTCCTTAAGAGTAAATGGAGTGTAACACTGCTTAATTAACACTGTCAATTTTACTGTGTAGGAAAGCTGTCGCATAAAGGCCAGATTCATTTTCCAATGATTTATATTGGCCTGGAGGCCAATGATCTGTCTGTTCACACCTGCTGAAGAATAATCCAAGTGCGCTCCAGGATATGAGCGTGAAGAAACGTGTGTGTGACTGAGAAACAGAGCGAGTAGTAACCCTGAGGAAGCGATACATGTTGTGCGCCTTAGGTACTTATACTATCAGAAATGAAACAAAAAATCTATTTTATATATTTACATTAACAATGTAATCAATATTCTGTTTATTAAAGCCAAGTATGAAGCTCATGAAGCGTTTTATGCATTTTACATTTATTCCAAAATAATAACTTAAAGCAGTAACAATTTAAACCATATATTTTATTTGTGAACTTATGTTTAGCTATTCTTTTTAATAGTTAACTTTTAACTATTTTTAAATTTTTCAAAACATCAGTCATCAAATCTCTTTAAATATTGGTCACAGACATGGATTTCACCCAAAAAAAATTACTCACTAAAAACTCCCACAGATCATGTTTTCAGGCCATTTCAAGTCTTATTTTGATGTAACAAAGTGGTTATATATAAGTGTGTGTTGTTTACTTACTTTTTTAAATTAGTCTTCCCATTAGCGGCATTATATTGTTGTATTATTGTATTCAGACTGATTCACGAAAGGTGGGATTTATAGCATGAACCAATCACAGCCGAACATAACCTGTCATATCCAATCATATCGCAAATATCGCTTTAATGGGGCATTTTACCTAAATCCACAAAGAACACAGAGGCAATAATTTATTGTGGTGATAATTTTTTTGTTTGCAAACACACTGCTGACTTTGATGGTTATAAAGGTAGTCGTACCTCACAAAACAGCTGCATTCGTCTGTTTGACAGAGTGAATGGAAGTCAACTTCATATCACACTTCTTACAGCTGAGCGGACATGTGAAAATAGGGAGACCGAGCAGGCGAGAGAGACAAGGAAGATAAGCAGTGTACAACAGAATGAGAGAGAGACAGTCTGATGTGATGTAGGCGGTGAGTTAAGGGAGGTTTGTACTTTACTGTCGTTTTCCTCTTTTTCATTTATTTGCATTATTTCTCTTGAGCTATTTCTCTTGTAAGAGATGTAATACACTTCACTTTTTTCCCCTAAATGCAGAACACTACATAGGTCATGATTGAACCAGAATGCAATTCTCACAAAAAAATAAAATAATATACACTACCATTTTTTTTTTAAATAAATTAATTATTTGATTCAGCAAAGATGCAATAAATTGATCAAAAGTTACAGTAAATTTATATTTATACAAAATATAAATATATACAAATAAAAATAAATACTATTTTTATTCATCAAATAATCCTTAAAGGGGTCATCGGATGCCCATTTTCCACAAGTTAATATGATTCTTTAGGGTCTTAATGAAAAGTCTATAACATACTTTTGTTAAAATTTCTCAATGGTAGTGTAAAACAACACCCTTTTTACCTTGCCAAAAACTTGCATGCCGCTTTAAATGCAAATGAGCTCTGCTGACCCCGCCCCTCTCTTCCCGAGCAGCTCTCTGAGAGACGGTAAACTTTAGCCGCATTCATCGTGAAACTTGCTAACTAGCACATTATTACAGACAAGAAGCTGAGAACGGCTTGATTTGAGAAAGAGGTAATGATTTTAGTAGATTAAAAAAAACAGTGGGTGGATCTTTATCATTATAGGGTGGTTGTGTACACACACTGCCAACACACATTTCAGTTCAAACAACTTGTAAAAGTGCATGTAGCATCCTATGACCCCTTTAAAAAAGTATCACAGTTACTACAAAAATATTAAGAAGCTGTTTTCAACATTGATAATAATAATAAATGTTTATTTAGCACCAAATCAGCATATTAGAATGATTTCTGTAGGATCATGTGACACTGAA
>NW_015546084.1:840386-840838 GCF_001515605.1 Sinocyclocheilus anshuiensis
GTACACACACTGCCAACACACATTTCAGTTCAAACAACTTGTAAAAGTGCATGTAGCATCCTATGACCCCTTTAAAAAAGTATCACAGTTACTACAAAAATATTAAGAAGCTGTTTTCAACATTGATAATAATAATAAATGTTTATTTAGCACCAAATCAGCCTATTAGAATGATTTCTGTAGGATCATGTGACACTGAAGTCTGGAGCATTGATGCTGAAAATTCAGCTTTGCAATTACAGGAATAAATTACATTTTAAAATGTATCCAAATAAAAACAGTTATCTTACATTGTAATAATATTTTACAGTATTACTGTTTAATGCTGAATTTTTGATCAAATATATTAGTGAGTATATATTTATTTATTTTTACTGTGCTCTTGACATGATAAAGTGTGTGTGTGTGTGTGTGTGTGTGTGTGTGTGTGTGTGTGTGTGTGTGTGTGAAAT
>NW_015546084.1:843078-850442 GCF_001515605.1 Sinocyclocheilus anshuiensis
TTTATTTAGCACCAAATCAGCATATTAGAATGATTTCTGTAGGATCATGTGACACTGAAGTCTGGAGCATTGATGCTGAAAATTCAGCTTTGCAATTACAGGAATAAATTACATTTTAAAATGTATCCAAATAAAAACAGTTATCTTACATTGTAATAATATTTTACAGTATTACTGTTTAATGCTGAATTTTTGATCAAATATATTAGTGAGTATATATTTATTTATTTTTACTGTGCTCTTGACATGATAAAGTGTGTGTGTGTGTGTGTGTGTGTGTGTGTGTGTGTGTGTGTGTGTGTGTGTGAAATAATCGAAGTAGATTGTAGTTCTGTTAATGGCATTTAAGTTGACAATACTAAATAATGTAGACTTTTATTAGTAGCATGAACTATAATTTCTGTTCTGGATCAATTCAATATCTAACATGTATTAACATTCCAACAAGTTCCCCTTTATAATGCAGCACTATTTTTTGCTTCCCTATAAAAATTCAAAGTGGTTTATTGGCCCCTTTAATATAACTGATAATATCATTGGAAGCTGAAAGAGAATATAGTTCCCTTGAAAGTGAAAAAGGGTGGAATTGTGCGCAGCATGTATTGGAAAGTAGAACTTTAGTGCAAGCTCGGCAGAACAGGATCTTTGATTAAATTTAAGACTTTTATTCAAAGGGAACAGTGAAGAATGTTTTCAATGTTTGAGGCACTGAGATCAATAGACGTGTATTGAGGAGTCACAGATCAAAGCAGGCCATGTCTTCTGGACAAAAACATGCAGGGTTATGCCTTAATTTTCTTTTATTATTATTATTTACACAAGCAAGTTCATTTTGCCTTACCACTTCAGGGAGACCTTTTCTTTCCACTCTTTTCATTTACGCAGCTTAAAAATGCTGACTTGTGCATTACTTGAATCCATGAGAACAAGCTGTTTTCTCAATTTAAATCACTTTTGATGTTGATGTTATTGCACCATTGAATATATCCAAAAATAAATATAACAATCTGAATTTCTTTGCCGTGTTTTTAAAATACTGGGAATCATTCTTGCATACCGGCATCTCTCATAAACTGCTTGTAATTTCGGAAATGTGGCTTTAAAAAAATATGGATATTTTCTCAGTATGTGTGTATAACAGTAGCGTATTCCATTTTAATGCATCCAGCAGCTCTTTTAAGGAAAGCAACACCATTTTACAGTATATTTCTAAGATGTTTATTGTAACCGCAGCAGTCCTCCGTTCATTCGTTTTGATGTTTCAAACATTTTGATGATATAGTTCTGATGATAATTAAATTCTGCAATACAGAGGCCGAAAATGCCTTTGCTTTTGTTTAAATCCTGATCAGGATCTGATTTATAACTAGATCAGCCATTAAGAAGCCCTTTCTTCATCATATATGCCTGCTGATAAAGTAATTAATTTATTAATTAATTGTTATCTTTCCACTTTGTGCACAGCTAGAAATGAAAATCATATTAAAAATAGGACTCTTCAATAAGAGTCTAATTTAATAGAGATCGCTATAATATGTCAGGCTGTTAACCACCTGTGTGCTTTTTTTCCACAGATCTCTCTCTGGTCGTATAGTTGGAGGTGTGTGGTGGTTCTTCACTCTGATTATCATCTCCTCCTACACAGCCAACCTGGCTGCCTTCCTCACTGTGGAAAGGATGGTGTCACCCATCGAGAGTGCCGAGGATCTGGCTAAGCAAACGGAGATTGCCTATGGGACTCTGGATGGAGGATCCACCAAAGAGTTCTTCAGTGTAAGAGGGAAGTACTTCACTATACTCTCAGAAAAGATGTGCAAAAATGATATTTTTGTCAGTACCTTCAAAGATTGTGCCTTAGGTTTGTACCTTATCTTCCACTAAAACATGCATATTAGTACTTTAAAGGAACACTCCACTATATTTGAAAATAGGCTCATTTTCCAACTCCCCAGCCTCAAGGTATTAATATGCACCCTTTAGGAGATAAGGTACAAAGATGAGGGTACTACCCTGGTGAGAAGCTGTTGTAGCTTTTCAATTTTTGCATGTTTTATTTGTACATACAGTATTCAAAGAGAGAATTGGCCAAAAATTGTTCTGAACTTCCTGAAATGATACAACACTCTGATAACCATGATATCAGGTGCCTGTTTTAAATTTAAGTTTAAAAATACAAAAACAGAAAAAGCATTTCTGAGGAAAAGACAGAAATTGAAGTTGTTTTTCAATGATAATTATCACTGCTGTAGATTAAAATTTTTTTTATGAAAAATTGTGAAATATTATTACAATTTGAAATAAACTCTTAAATATATTTTAATTTTTAGCAGCCATTACTCTGGTCTTCAGTGTCACATGATCCTTCAGAAATCATTCTAATATACTGGTTTGGTGCTCAAGAAACATTTCTTATTATTATCAATGTTGAAAACAGTTGTGCTGCTTAATATTTTTGTGAAAACTTATACATTTATTTCAGGATTCTATTATTTAAATAGAAATCTTTTGTAACATTATAAATGTCTTTACTGTCACTTTTGATCAATCTAACTTCATTATATCCATCCTCAGAGATCGAAGATTGCGGTATTTGAGAAGATGTGGTCCTACATGAAGTCTGCAGAGCCTTCTGTGTTTGTGAAGACGACAGACGAAGGTGTCGTGCGGGTGAGGAAGTCCAAAGGGAAGTATGCTTATCTGCTGGAGTCCACAATGAACGAATACATTGAGCAGCGCAAACCATGTGACACCATGAAGGTGGGAGGAAACCTGGACTCAAAGGGCTATGGAGTAGCCACACCCAAAGGATCTGCCCTGAGGTACACCTGAGCCTCCTAATAGTTCCGAAATGTTTTCTTTTTTGACAATGATTATGATTCATGAAAAGTCTGAGAGTTTACACTGGAGAGATGAGAGCATTAGACATAGGGTTTCTCCTGCATGAAAACTGGGTTTGGAGATTTTAAGTATCCAAAGAAGTATCCATTTAATGTCAAAAACCGCACACTTCAGCTTTAAAAGTAATATATATATACTGTATATATATATTAGATCTTTTATGTTGTTTATTATTGAAAGATATTTAAATTGATGCATTATTCATGTTAAATTAACTAAAGTTAAATTAGACTTTGTCTTTGCTAGAAAGTTCGAGCTTATCATTTTTCAAAGAAGCATCTCCTCTGTAACCTCTCATTTTGTGTTGACTGGAATTAGTTATGATTGTCTGTGTTTGTGTTCTGTACCATTAACTCTCATCAGCAAAATTTGTACTTTTGCGTCTTACAGTTCCATCATCAAGTCAAACATTTTTAATGTTTATGTGTAAATATCATGTCTCATTGTACTTTTGCATCTCACTACAATGACTAAATGCATTCCAGTACTTCTTTTCTTTATAACCTTTATACATCAATCAAAGAACACATCCTTGCAAATCATTCTGACCACAACGGCCCACAAAGCCCATTTTTCTTTAAATGCTAAATCTGAATTGAATAAGAGATGTGTGCCTGTTCACAGCCGAATTTGACTGTAGGAAACTAAAGGAGACTCCATTTAACAATATATACACTATCGTTGCTCACCAAGGCTACAACTATTTGATCAAAAATACAAAAAATAACAGTAATATTTTGAAATATCATTATAATTTGAAATAATGATTTGAATGTGTTTTAAAATGTAATTTGTTCTTGTAATGGCAAAACCTATTTTTTAGGCCATTACTCAGTCTTCAGTGTCACATGATCCTTCATAAATGATCTAATATGCTGTTTTGGTGCTCAAGAAACATTTCTTATTATTATCAATGCTGAAAATAGTTGTGCCGCTGAATATTTTTGTGGGTTACTGTGAAACGTTTGGTTTATTAATGCATCCTGTACACATAAAATATTGTCCATGTTGATTTAACAAAAATGAGGCACACACAGACACTTGAAAGGAAATTCTTAGAGTACACATCCTTTTAAGCTAGAAAACAGAGCAGTTCCAGTCCAGAGCTAATAAATGTAAATCAGAGGTTGACCATTGATCTTTCTCTCAAAATCTCCTCTCATGTGCTCCATTTCAGATGTTGAGATGGTCTTCCCCATCATTATCCTTCCTGACATCCTTGTTGTCTTGTGTACCCTGCAGATTTCAGATTAATGTTCATGGATGAAGTCTGGCTTTGTTTTAATCATCCATAAGCACACCGGCCTCTTTCTCCCCCAGTCTCGAGGGGTGCAGAAAGAAGTCAGGGATTTTACAGAGACAGACGCCGTCACAAGTGAGAATGGGCCGCATTAAGAACGCTCTGGGTTTGATTGCAGTGTTGGGATTCCCAAAATATGGAACGTGCAGTGTCCTTCAACCGCAACCACGGCGTAATAGATTATCCAGAGCTAATCTACAGAAATATTTACTTAATCTGGGAATCCTCTTACCGGACCACGCTGTGTCAAAGGGCTTAAATCCAGAGCATTGCTAATTCATCCTGTTTCCTCACTCACAATCCGGGTCTTGCTTGGTAAAATCTCTCTTAATTTGGTCACAGTACTTTTTTTTTTTACACTTTAGCACAACACAAGACAACTAATATTACATCAACAAGCCCAGCAGAGCCAGGCACACAGTCAGATCAGTTTTATGTTCTGTTCACTTCCTCTACGACTTAATAGACTCACTTTTATTTGACACAACCTCTGCCTCGCCGTATCATATCACCAATGCTGACCCAGCTTATTTTATTATCATTTCAAGAAACCCAGTAAACCTGGCAGTGTTAAAACTGAACGAGCAGGGCCTGTTGGACAAATTGAAAAACAAATGGTGGTACGACAAGGGAGAGTGTGGCAGCGGAGGAGGTGATTCCAAGGTCAGCCCCAATATGAGCTATCCGGCGGGTAACCAACCACCACCTTGGGGGGGGTAACCGGCAACTTCAGTTAACAAACACATCGGCTGCCATTGTACGCTAATTGAAAATAGTCCAACCTGAAGTGGTTTATTTAATGCGATTGGGACGTTTAAATGATTGGCAGTCAATTATAACCTTGTCGTTTGAGCATCAAACTCAAAACTGTGCAAATCCGAGTGTTTCCGATCTCTTGCCGGTTACCCAAAGTGATATAGTAATACACATCTTGCCGTAGGGAGAAAGGTCACAAAGCTAGATGGAGTATTAATGCATATCACTTTGGCAGTGACAGTTTTCAAACTCTGTGACTGTGCTGTTCTTTCTTTTTTTTCCTGTTTTTGTTTTCTTTTCTATTTATCAAAAACGTAATTTATGTTTCAAAACGTAATTATGGGTGTATGTTTGCTTAAATGCTGAATAACATAAGATAACATGGGTAATGTTATTTATGTTATTTTCCTGGTTGAAGAATCCCTGTAAACCTAGCGGTGTTGAAACTCAATGAGCAAGCCGTCTTAGACAAACTGAAAAACAAATGGTGGTACGATAAGGGGGAGTGTGGAAGCAAGGACTCCGCCAGAAAGGTCAGTTCACTCATTGGTCCTTTCCCTCACTTAGAGATCCAGCTTTAGCGCTTTACTAAAGGCCCTGTCCTCTTCTCTCTCAGACACGTGCCACAGCCAACGCTTTGTCTCCAATCTGCCATTTACCCAGAGACTTGTGCGCTCTGTCATCATGTTGCTGTCTGGCCCTTATTACTTCCCACATTACAAAATAGATGTGATGCTTGTGGTGTATTTATAGAAATAGGCAACGTGGGTTTGTTTTTTTTCTTCACTCACTTCAGTGCTTCTGCATGGGCACTTGGTTCTTCGCTTGCCGCTTTTACAAATTATTGAGCTTTTCTCGCTCATTCGTTCTCATTCACTGCGTTCGTACGTATTTGTGCATAAAACTTGAGTGCAAACCTCTTCACTCGTAAATCATGCATTCATCAATAAGTTCACGCACTTAAGAATAAAAGTTTGAGGATAAAACCAGCTGAAATCTTATGAATGCAAAAATCTGACTCTGGATTCAACTGTTATTATATTATATTATATTATATTATATTATATATTTTCATAAATAATTGCAACCAAATGCATTATAAGGTTTGTTTGTCATGTTTTAATGCAGTATACTTTCTAAAGGTGTAACAATAATAGATAAGTATTATAATTTATTATAACTGTTATTACATTTATTCGCGAGATCCTGAAATGCATTATTAGGTGCATTATAAGGCATAATTAATGCATTAAAAATACTTTTTATAATGCATTATACATAAAGGCTGTGAGTAAAGTGTTAACTACTTTTTATATATAAACACAAAATGTATATAAATGTGTGCATTCAGAAAGTATATAAAAGTCTATTATTAAATTCAGCGTGTTGTGATGTAATTGTTTTAAATCATCACCACAGTTGGATTTAATCATATTTTCAAATCCATCCTGGTTTTCTGGTAGTTACCCAAAGAGTACAACAAGCAAATTTATTTTTACATTTTAGATACATCTTAGAAGTTACATCTGTGTTAAACTATAAATAAGATATAATATTCATACACAAAGAGGAGGATAATGAGTATTAACATATACTGAAAAAAACATTAGTGTTAAATAGTAGCTAAATTATCTTACATTACTCCAGAATACTATAATTATAGTTTTGAATTATGCTGATTTCAGATGCATATTAACTACATTCTGTTAGTCCGGTGAATTTATACATGAATTTATAGAAGTAAAAAGGAAAGAGAGATTCTCACCTTGCATTCTGGGTGATTTTTAACACGTTTTATGGACAATGCATTTGTATACATATAAAATCAATATAATTTCAAAAAGAAACCGGTATGAAAATATTAGTAGTTGTTTGGTGTTATTTTCTCTTTATGGTATCAGCTTTCTCCTAAACTCCTCCTCATAACAACAGCGACATATAAAACCTAAAGCCATCCATCTATCTCAGCATGAGTAAATGGCAGTCTGGAGAGAAAAGTGTTGCCATGAAATGCCCTCTAACTGGATTGCTCTTCCACTTAAGAGTCCTTCAATGCTGTCTCTGTCCAAAGACAATGTGCATGCCAATGGATGAGACCTCAATACAGTCGCCAAACAGATGCATGTCATTGACTCCCACCACCCGACATGACGTCTCTGCCACCAGAGACAGAAAGAGATGCCAAAGGCTCTCAGTTATGACCTTTGGACGAGAAACCTTAAAACACAGAATCAAGAAATTTTATAAACAAGACCTGCATGGTTATACACAGTGGTGGCCAAGATGATTAGAACACTAGTATTTTCACCAGCTTAAAAATGGTTTTAAGTCAGTTATTTCTGTCTTTTGCTGTAGTGTGTCAGTAGGAAATATCAGTTTACATTTCCAAACATTCATTTTGCCATTAATT
>NW_015546084.1:851186-868264 GCF_001515605.1 Sinocyclocheilus anshuiensis
CAGTGCTCCACACAGAGATCTGATCTGATCATCATCCAGTCTGTCTGGAATGACATGAAGAAACAGAACAAACTAAATCCAGAAGAACTGTGGCAACGTCTCCAAGATGCTTCAAGAAACCTACCTGCAAAACTATGTGCAAGTGCACCTAGGGCCAAAGCTGCTTTAAACGCAAAGGATGATCACACCAAATGTTGATTTAATTTAGTTAATAGAAGTTAATTGATAAAGAAAATCTATTTATGACCTTATTGTTGACAGCATCCTCATTTTAGAGCATTTTTACACAAGTGCCTAAAACTGTAGTACTGTAGCTTTACAGGTAGGTTTCTTGAAGCATCTTGGAGACGTTGCCACAGTTCTTCTGGATTTAGTTTGTTCTGTTTCTTCATGTCATTCCAGACAGACTGGATGATGATCAGATCAGATCTCTGTGTGGAGCACTGGCTGTTGTCTGACTCCTTGAGCAAACAAAAATCTCACTGGATTATTACAATTAATGGCAAAATGAATGTTTGGAAATGTAAACTGATATTTCCTACTGACACACCACAGCAAAAGATAGAAATAACTGACTTAAAACCATTTTTTAGCTGGTGAAAATACTAGTGTTCTAATCATTTTGGCCACCACTGTACCTGCATGGTTTAAATAAAGCACTATATATTTTATATAGAGGTATGGATATAGTTAAAATGTAAAAAGTGAGATTTATTTATTTGATTGATATTTTATTATAAAATGTTATTTTTTTATATTTATAATGCTTTGTTAAACATTAAACCACTATGCAGAGACAGCCAGAATTTATTGAAAGATTAATGTTTGTTCCAAGCTCGCAACTGACGCATGCATTTGCATGATTTAGGCAGTTCTTTTTTATTGCTGAGTCATTTTATATACTGCGACAGAATGAATATTATGAGTTATCAATTTAAATATATAGTGAATTAATAAGTATCTAGATTTTGTTTATGTGTACATTATGTCTTAGATCTGTAAATATCATTTTGTGTGTTTATTGAGTAGCTGTGCTAGAAAGAGATAATGTATGTTTGTTGCTCTCCTGTAGATGTGTGTGTTTATGTGTTTGTGTGACAGATCTCAGTGCGAGTGTTTGATTGTCGTCTCTGCTCTGCAGGATAAGACCAGCGCTCTGAGCCTCAGTAATGTGGCTGGAGTTTTCTACATTCTGATTGGTGGGCTTGGGCTGGCCATGCTGGTGGCCCTGGTTGAGTTCTGTTACAAATCCAGAATCGAGTCTCGAAGGATGAAGGTTTGTAAAAACCATGATAATCCACCCTGTTCCGCATCTACAGCCCAGTATAGTGCAATATTTAGATCTGTCCACATTTAATTATGGGCTTTGTGTTTGGCACTTATAATGTTTTATAACTGCTATCATATACTGACCTCACTTTCTCTGGGGGATCTGGCAGAGGAACGTGTTGGCATTTAAGAGGTAATTGTGGGTGGGTGTAAACATCATACCACCCACTGTGCCTCTCACTAATCCTGGAGCGCATTGCTCTTGAACGCTTACAAAATGAAGAAGAATACAGTGACTTATATAGATTTAATTACCCACAAACCCATGTGGTGACTCATCATTTTCATTTAAGGTCCTTCAAAGGGAAATCTGAGAAGTCATTTTTAAGACATGGTTTATGAAACACATGGTGATGCATAAATATATTTTTCAGACAGCGTCCAGGAACAGCAATTTTTAAATGTAATAGATTATCATGATTACTTTCCACATGAAATGGCTTAGGTACAGTTTCCTTTCATGCGTTGACATTTTTTATTAAAACGGGACGTTTGGGAAATGTTCGGTGGAACATAAAAAATTATTGTCAGTGTGGTATAGTGTTGTTTTTGGATCAAGTTAATTTTCATTGTATGGACAAAAACATACATGTTTTGCAGAATAAAAAAGCCATACAGGTTTGGAACAACATGAGGGTTAATAACAAAATTTACATTTTTAGTAATAGTTCGCCCAAAAATTAACATTTGCTGAACATTTACTCACCTTCAGGCCATCTAATATGTAGATGAGCTTGTTTCTTTATCAGAAATGTAGCTTTAGATCACTTGCTCATCTGTGGATCCTCTGGAGTGAATGGGTGCCGTCAGAATGAGAGTCTAAACAGCTGATAAAAACATCTAAATAAAGTGTTATAAAATCCATCTCCTGTTGTCCTCTCACATTAAAATCCACTGGCATTTTTGTTTACAGTTTGTAAACGGTGCTTGATCTGTACGCATTTCTCTCCTGATTCAGAAAAGATGACTTTTCACATGAGAAAGCAATAATATGGATAGAGGACTATGTCATCATGGATTTTTTTATTATAAACACACAGCTTTTTGCTTCACAAGACATTAACTGATGGACTGGAGTTGTGCTGATTACTTGTGGATTATTGATGTTTTTATCAGCTGTTTGAACTCTCATTCTGACGGCACCCATTCACTGCAGAGGATCCACTGGTGAGCAAGTGATGTAATGCTAAATTTCTCAGAATCTAATGAAGAAACAAACTCATTTACATCTTAGCCTGAGGGTGAGTAAATATTTAGCAGATGTTCATTTTTATGTGAACTATTCCTTTAAGTGTAACACCGCTAAATATTTGTACCATGTATTTTGTGTCACACCATCTTCTTCAGCGACATGCCACTCTTCTCTCTTCATTCTTCAAGTGTTAAGACATTACAATCACAGAACAGCCACATTTAGAATATCACAGCAACAAATCGTTGTTGCTTGCAGGTCAATTAGTCTGCATCAGCCCGAGCAACGTAATCCCCAGCAATCCACTGAAGTGTGCTGGATTTAAATCATTTATTCGTCAAGGATGTACAAACCAGTATCCACATCATTAGCTCCAGTTTCAAGCCTACAGGGTTTCATTATGTAAAATTGCTACATGAGAGAGTGGCTCTGAGTTAGTGTGGCACTGGTCTCATCATTGCTGCACTTGATGGCTGTTATTTTTCACCATTTTTTTTATCATGAATCATTGCCCGCACTGGCTGGAGCAAATCCTCCGATCAAATGAAATGTGTTTATGCGTAATTGAGGTCAGAGCTGGCGCGAACAGTTAGCCGGCTTCAAAACTGCACCGCATGTGCACTGTTTTGCCATTTGTGCTGCAATGCCTGCGCAGTGTGCTGTCTGAGCAGCTTCTTTGTGTTTCTTTTCTCCTAGCAAATCATTGATGCGGCCATGCTCGGCTCCACACTGACTAGGATGGGCAGCGGAGGTGAGAACGGACGCGTGATGGCCCATGATTTCCCCAAAGCGGCACAGACTCTGCCATGTATGGGTCAGGCAGCCGCCATGGGCCTCAGCACCACTGGGATGTAAACAGCCATCAGCCTCTCCGAGATCAGGGGACATCAGGAGACCGATGGAAAGAGTGGGAGAGGACATGAGAGACACTGCAGCATACCGCTCACCTGCCACTGAAGTACTGCCAAATGGATTCATGGAAACACTCTGGGCTCCAAATCAAATTAGATAAGGAGGGAGGAAAATCACTTTTCTAATATTAAGATGTGTTTTTTTTTTGGAACTTCTCCGGTGCAATAAGGAGACCATGCGTGAGATGTTTTTGTATGAAGTATCATTTTTGACAAAACCGAGAAATTTCCCTCAATCTCATAAATTACTGACAATTGAACTGCTGTGTTTCCCCCCAAATAACAATTTCCAGTTGTGCTCATTTTATTCTTTTAATCACACATCTGTTTGAGGAACATTTTTGCCCAAAGTATTCTTCAACCATAGTTACATAATTTATCAAATAGGAATAGTTCACCCAAAAATGAAAATTTAATGTCTAACTTGTACTGTGAATGAAAATTTTTCTTAATGGAAACAAATTCTGATAAGTTTTTCCATTGCATCACTTGCTCACCAATGAATCCACTGCAGTGGATGGGTGCCATCAGAATGAGAGTCCAAACAGTTGATAAAAACATCACAGTAATTCACAAGTAATCCACATGACTCCAGTCCATCATTTTATGTCTTGTGAAGCAACACGCTGGGTGCCGTCAGAATGAGTCCAAACAGTTGATAAAAACATCACAGTAATTCACAAGTAATCCACATGACTCCAGTCCATCATTTTATGTCTTGTGAAGCAACACGCTGTGTTTGTAATAAACAAATTCTCATTCTGATGGCACCCATTCACTCCTTTGGGCAAGTGATGTAATGCTAAATTTCTTCAAATCTGTTCCTATGAAGAAACAAACTCATCTTCATGTTGGATAACCTGAGAGTGAGTATATATTTTTAAGCAAATTTTCCTTTTTGGGTGAACTGTTCCTTTAAAGGGAAGTGTGTAATTTCTGAGTCAGATTGGCAAAAATAATGACCTCTGTCTGCCATTGGTTGGACAAACAAATAGTCCTGTACTAAACTCAAAGTTTTAGTATGTGCACTATAAAGTGCTTACTATACAGACATTGAGTATTAATCTGGGAAAGGAGAAAGTATTTTAAAGGGATAGTTCACCCAAAATTGAAAATTCTGTAATCATTTTCTCACCCACATGCTGTTCCAAATCTGACTTTTTTTGTGGAATGTTTTAATTTTCCTTGACTGTCATTTTATGGACAAAACAATTAAAACATTCTACAAAATATCTTCTATGTTCCACAAAAGAAAGAAAACCATAAAGGTTTGGAACGACATGAGGGTGAGCAAATAATGACAGAATAAAAATTTTTGGATCAACTATCCTTTTACCATTGAAAAAGTTATACACTTCACCTTTAAGAAACAATTATGAATGAAATTAAATGTTTGTTTGATGTCATCCCATGAAAGCTAGGAAGTGTGCTACATCAGTGTGTCAGCTTCATTGCACAGTCTACAAATGTCTTCCTTTCCAACCAGTTTGATTGGCAAGCCTCTCTAGGGAAGGTGAGTTCTTCCATAGGTTCGGAGAGGCTGATTACCACTCCTGTCATTGTTACTGCTGTAGCTCACAGTCTCACCCTTCACTTACGAACACTTTGGATCAGTCACCGCTTTCCTGTCCATTCTGCTCAATAGAGTCTGAGAGTTAAAGACGTCAGAGAGCGAGAAAATGGGGTATAGGCTACGCAGCTCCACGTTTTTTGTTACTGTTTTGCTACTTCCATTCTGTCTTCCTTTCTTGGTTTACATGACATTTTTCTGTTGAAGTAGCTGATGATATGTATAGTACATCATTCCCACACTCAACCGTTAATGAGTTCGGTGTACACCGATGCGACAGTATCAACAAATTCAAGGGCAGCATGAACACCCAGGAGACCGTCGACTTAGAAGCCCTAAAACTTATGTTCGTAATATTGTCTTTGTAATAACAGTTGAAATATTGTTGTGTAAACACCAATTCCATGAAAAGTATTTTATGGAATTCGGCCTAATAGCTGACACACGGACAACAATTGCTCATGCTGTGAGATTAATAGGGTGATTTAATAGCCTGATTCTAACAGTCCATTTGAGAGGAACAAAGCTCGGTGGCGATGGCTTGTTTGCTTCAGTCGTTCGTTGCTTTATGCTGTAATAAAATGAACCTACTTTTGGATACATAGACAGGCAACAAATGATGTCAGTAACTAATGATGATATTCAAACCTACTGAATCTTAAACTAAGACTCGCTTTTTGAATTTCGAGGTGCCACATCTGGCCTTGTGCTTCTCTACCAGACTGGATGCGCTGATTCAAGCACAGAACGGGATGTGAGGTGGTAGATCACAATGGAAGAGATGAACTCTAATGAACTGATCATCAGAAACTATAAACGAGCACAGAGGTAAAACTGAATGTCAGTACGCGAAGCACAAGATCTTCATTCAGCCATTCAGGAGAACTTTCTCTCCCCGGATGAGGCTCTGTCGGGAGCTTTTCTCTGTTTGTATCCTTCCTCAATACTTTGCCATTGGACCTTCAGCGGTTATACATCGTCTGTCCTTTTTATTGCCAATTCCATTTGTACAAAATAGAGAGAATCAACCATAACATGACGTGGAACATTTGTGCTGACAAAACGGTGCTTTGTGGCCTTTGTTTTCCATTCGATGGGTTATTCGTTTGGTTTACTATATTTTGAATTATTTCTGGTCTTGTATTTAAAGTGAAATTCTGTATTTAGGTGTTTCTTTGGTTGGTTTTGCACTTTTAGTCTTAAATAGGGCTGTCAATCGATTAAACATTTTAATCTAATGAATCACGATATACTGATTAATTAGTCGAATTAATCACATACTGTATATCCATGTTTCCTGAGAAAGAAAGAAAATACATTTAAAATGAATAAAAATACAACATTATTGTGGTATGACAGCTTTAAATAGACATTACACAATGTGATTTATATATTGTCAGTAAGTCAGTATATTGTTTTGTTTTTTTCATATGATTGAACATGAGCACTCATCAATCTGTCTGAGGAAGTTTTCTGTTACTGTTTTTCAGCATTGTGTTCATTTTATTATTGCTTATTTTATTTAACCAGTAAAACATCTTATTACCTTGACAGCCCTACACTTCAGCCCTCCTCTTTTTCACATTCACCTCACAAAATACCTTTTAAAAACAGCAGCAAGATGTAACAGCAAGAAATCAATGTGTTGACAAGGAAATTCAGAAATAAACTTTTTCAGAAAAAAAACGCTTTTTGTTTCCTATCAAAATTTCTGCTTTTTGACGCATGTGTCTATTCTCTTTGTCGCTCTCTGTTCTTAACTAGTTGACATTTGCATTTGTTTTAAGAATGAATGATGCCAAATCTAGAGTCACGTCATCTACCTCTTCTGTTTCTTCTCATCAGATGAATTCATGTCCACGACTGAGCTGCACTGATACAGAACATCTTGTTTGAGCTCTGTTGGCTCTCAGAGTGCTGTATTGATCTCAATAAATGCCACATTTGTTCTCTTCCTTCTGTTTCCCCCATAGGCCTGGCCTTTCACTCACTCACTTCCAGCAGAGGAATAGCTCATGCTCAAGACATAGAAAGTGCCAGAGGCTTTCGTGCATTTGCAAAGTGTTCAGAAATCCAGCACTATCTGAACTCAGCTAATTGTGTGCCTACAGGTATACATTCATCTCTGAGAGCTGAAGCTGAGAAGTTTTGTATTTAGGGTTATAGTGAGGTGCCTAAATTTAAAGGGGTCATATGATGCGATTTCAATTTTTCCTTTCTCTTTGGAGTGTTACAAGCTCTTGGTGCATAAAGAAGATCTGTAAAGTTGCAAAGACTAAAGTCTCAAATCCAAAGAGATATTCTTTATAAAAGTCGTTTGTAATGGGTTTTAATGTTTTTGTCTCGCCGCTCCAGCCGGGAAACGGCATCAACAGTATGTGAGGGGCGCAACATTTCTGTCTCATGCTTGAGGTATTCGGCCAATCACAACGCATTGGATAGCTGGCCAATCACAGCACACCTCGCTTTTTCAGACCGATGAGCTTTGTAAAAATCTACACGTTTCAAAAAGGCGGGGCATAGAGGAGAAACAATAATGTACAGTATGTGGAAAATAATGTGTTTTTTTAACTTTAAACCGCATAAACACATTTCATTACACCAAATACACAAAATAATGTTCTTTTTAGCAGCATCATATGACCCCTTTAAGACCCAGCTTGAATTGCAGTTCTGTTCGATGTCGTTAAAGGGGTAGTTCATCCAAAAATGAAAATTCTATCATCATTTACTCACCCTTTACAAGTGAATTTCTTTCTTCTGTTGAACACAAAAGAAGATATTTTGAATTTGAAGAATATTGGTAATAAAAATATGGAAAAAATACAATGGCTACCAGCAATTGTTACCAATATTCTTATGTTTGTCAAAAGTAAGACAACAAGCTTATGACTACTTAAAGCTACATGCCAGAAATAATTTGGTTTATTTATACTACACATACTGCAGCAGAGTGAATCACTGTTTGCTAAAAAGAGATCCTGAGATCCATACAAAATGTTTGATCTCTTTTAACATTACTGTAAAAACAGCTACTTCTGATTTGCAGCTTCAGTCTTTTGTGATCTGCCATCTATATTCATTCTTGTTCCTCCTTTCAAATAAAAATATTAGTTTTATTATATTATATTGTAAATATATTAAAATATATTTTAAATTACAAGATAAAAATGGCAAGAGGAAGTACCTTATACCCCAGATATATATTAAAACTATTTAAAAGATTTGTTTACTGCTTGATTGCCAAATGCAATATTGTCATTGTTTGGTTTTATAAGATTGGACATTTTTTATGAAAAAGGCAATTAATTTATTATTATTTTTTAGATTATTATTTTTGGCGGTTTTGCCTTTATTGTGACAGGAAAGAATAGAGATGAAGCGAAGTGGGAGAGAGGGGGATGGGATCTGGAAAGGTCCTAGAGCCGGGATTCGAACTTGGGACGCTCATAGCAACGGCCCATGAGGCTATTTGCGCCGACGGAAATTCAGTTATTATTTATAATCATTTTATCTGAAATGCATGTAGCCTAATGAGTGTAAAAGCTATAGCAACATTTCATGGTTTAAAAGCCATTTTCACAAAGGACACAACACCAAAGTCAGGTCTGACTGAAACCTCACTCTGAACTTCATCATTCCGTAAGCCAAAAAAACCCAAAAAAACTCATACCAATTTTTTTTTCAGTTATCCTAAAACAGTTGCCATGCCAACCCTAGCACTTCCATGCCTTAACTTGGGAAAGAGCCTCGTTGTTTGCAACTTCTGTCCGTAAGCTGTTTTTCACATCATTTACTTCTCCCACTTTCATATTCAAACAAGCAGATTGCCTTCGAAATGTTTTATTGGGAGCTAAGTGGAAATAAAAAACATGAATACTAATATCAAAGTGTCCAGTGTGTTTACTAAGAATCACTCTGGACGCATTGCATTTAAAGAGAAAAGACTTAATTATAACATCTAACACAAGAGCTGCGTGCAATTCACAAGCACAAAGGCAAGAGGGGGTTTATTATACATGCATAATAAAGTCACCTACAGACATCAATCAGACTTTCAATGGATGACATGCACGCTGAAGTCTGATATCTTGACCATAATCTGGCTAGTGCCCTTGTCATTATTGATGTTAATTCGTACTGATTGACATTGCCATCTGACCTGCTAATATTAACATCATCCAGTGCTGTTCTGTTATTGAAATGATGTTTACTACCTATCTGTCCTATAAAAGAGTAGCTGTGCTGGGGAACAACATCATCTCTCTGTGTGGCTGTATGAACTGTTTTTCAGAGCTTGTGTGGGAGGCAGCAAGAGTAGCGCTCCGTTTTGAATGATCGTGGTAATTAGTGCAACGCACACACTGAACAAAAGCCATCTTGAAAACAGAACATGCACAGACAAATTAAAGCAGTGTATTGCTATGAGTGACATGTTTTCCATTCACATCTCTCTTTCAGTTGGCTAATCTGACATTTGCATGAGCATGAGCATGGGCAGGATGGGAAAGGTATGTTGAGACAGCACTGATAACTCTATATCACATGATTTCGTTGTTTGTTGAAGAAAAGGATAAGTACAAAGACAGGTTTATGGGCTCAAGCATCCATCATTTGGAGTAGGCCCACTGATTTGATAGAATCTACAAGCGAAGAATGAAACAAAATTGTGTTGACCCTTTTAACCCTCTTTAGCCCCCATCTGGATTCTAATGAATTTATAATGTCTTTCAGCTCCTTTTATCCATATAATCACATTGGAGATTTTGTTTAGATGGACTGGCAGAGCAAAACAAAAGTCCTATTCCACCTTGTGTGACCTTTCAAATGGATAGTTTAAAGGAAATCTCTCAACAAGAAGCCAACTTTATCACCTGGTTCGACTTCAGATGATTTTCTTTTCGACAGCAGTTGAATAGCAGGGTTGAAGCTGTGTTTTGTGTTTATTAGCCTGCAGTGACATCAGCTGGCCATTTATAGAATCGTCCTGTAACATTTAGTCCGCTTTTTGGGGTATTTGCTGCATTTTGCTAGTGGATATTTAATTTTATTTGATGCCTGCCAGATTTATGTAACTTAATGTTTGAATCATTGTTCGAGAGTGAATCATTGTTCACTAAAAAAAGAAGCGATCCTGTGAAATCAGCCCAATATATATTTATAAAATATGTGTTTTATATATACAGTAGAGATCAAAATTAGAGAAAACCTATAATTTCCTAAATTTCAAGGTCACTGCTTAGTCCTATTAAAGTCCTTTTAAGCATATTTCATAAATTAATTGTATTCTGAAGCACAGTATAAAAAAACATAAATGTGATATTTGAAAAAAAAAAAAACACTGATCAAAATTAGAGAACACTTACAGATACCTCCCAGTTATTGGTGTTAATCAGGCACCTGGTGTTAATTTCCTTAATTATATGGCAAACCCTATTTAGCTGGCAGCATTCCTCCTAATTTCACTGAGATTGTAAAATGGTGGGCTGCTCTAAGGTGACTGAAACCCTGCGAAAGGAGGTTGTCCAGATGAAGGCCAAAGGGATGACTCTTTCAGCCACTGCAAGAGAAGCTGGTCATTCCAAATCTGTGATTTCTTGAATATTGCAGGTTTAGGTTTACAATGTCACTAAATCATTCAAATCCCCCAAAAAGGCTGGTCGTCCACGTAAGACAAATGCATGAGAGGACAGCACAATGTGGAGACTCTTAATGGAGAATCGGTTCAATACTGCAGCTGGTGGAATTGCTCACCAGGTGTACACTGAACAGGGTAACGATCTGTTTAAGAGAAGTCAGACTGAAAGCGCACTCTGCAGTGAGCAGGCCTCTCATCAGCAGAAAGAATCATAAGGCTACGCTCACCTTTGCTGAAGAGCATGTTGTGTGGAGAAAGGACAACTGGTCCAAAGTTCACTTTAGTGATGACAGCAAGTTTAATTTATTTGGGTCTGATGGGAAACATTTTGTTCGGCGTCAAACTGAGGAAAAACTGAAGCCCAAGTGTGTAAAGAAGTCAGTGAAATATGGAGGAGGCAGTGTCAAGGTTTGGGGCATGTTTTCTGCACCAGGAGTTGGGATTCTTATAGCAACATGGCTGGGTGAAAACAAATGTTTATCAGAACCTCCTTCAGCAGCATGCTGTATACCTTCCCTGCAAGCATCTCCCATCAGCCTATAATTTTCATGCAAGACAATATTCCCGTCACACTGCAAAATGGGTAGAGCAGTTCCTTGAAGCTAAGAACATTGAAATAATGAAATGGCCGGCCCAGAGTCCTGATCTAAACCCAGTTGAAAATTTCAGGAAAATTCTTGGTGACAAAGAAACCCAGTTACCAAACTATGGAACTAAGAGAGTGGAAGAAAAGTGGACCAAGATCACACCAGAGCAGTGTGAGAAACTAGTGATGTCCTGTAGCTGCAGATGTGCTGAAGTCATTCAAAGCAAGGGCCTCTACACACTACTGATTTCTGACAGCTGTAACCCTCCAAACGTGTAGTTGTAATCTTCTTTTGTGTTACATTGGTTACTGTTCTCTAATTTTGATCACTGTGTTTTCCACAAAATAAGGTTTTTGTTGAAATGCCTTGGATGTTTTGTCAAACATGTTAGTAGAACTGTGCTATACCTAGTCTGCCAGATATTCTTAAAATGTTTTTATGTATATATTTGCATTTTTATGCTAATAAAACTTTTTATTTTATGATTGCAAGATTCATAACATTTAACCCTACATTTGCACCCTCAATAATCACCTTATGCAATTCAGTGGAACTTGTGCTTATGCAGCCAGTGTCAAGGGAGTTTTGTGTGAGCGCACTTGCTCTAGGTTATCAGTCTCCAGGCGGTCTGCAATGGCCCCAGGTGCTCCATTTAAAAACTGATTTTGACACACCCGAGCGCAACAGAATAACTGCTTACCAATCTAGTTCGAATAGGTCATGTTATTGAAATGTTGATGTGACAAAGAATGTTCAAATTGATTTGCATATACAACAACTCTTGTCTCAAAGTTCTCCTTTCTCATAAGAGTATCAAGCACATCATGATCCTTCTCCAAATGGAATGCAGAATTTAGTTGCAAAACAACAAACAACAACATATGGAATAGCACTGAGAGAGATTAAAGTTTAATGAGCTTAAGCCCATGCAGTGATCAAAATATAGTAAGGCTGCTAAAATGTCTCTTTTAATATATAAACAACACTTTACAGCCAATATAAGCATGTCTTTCTTCTTTAACTCTGCTCAAACCCGTTATAAGCAAAACTGGTTCTCCAGCTTTCTGGAGAAATGTGTGTGCATACCATAACAGTATCAGGTATCTGCTGTTCTGAGATTACAATACAAACAAGCAAATAACAACTATTTTACTGGATATAATAAGCCTAGGCTATTTGTAGGCTTATATGTCTAACTCTCAATTTTATATGTATCATTTAGCTATCCTACAATAATAGTTAATTTTGTAAAATGTAGTTTTAAAGGCAGCTCGTGACAGTAACACCACGTCCTCCACCCTCAATCAATATAAAAGTAATGTTTAAATAAGAAGCTTAACGTGTGTTTGAGTTCTGCTCATGGTTTTACGAGGAAGGTCGTTACTGAGTAGTGCAGTTGTCAACTGCTGGCTTGTTATTACGCATGCCCGTGGTGTCACCGAGGCGCTGTTTGGGCGTGGCAGTACCTGCTTTGCTCGTGGCGCATCTCAGGTGTCGTGTTTTCCTCCGCTGTGTTTCTTTAGTGCTATGAAGTTACGCGCGGGGTTGGTACCGACGCAGAACGCGTATGCTGGCATATTCAAATGAACCGAGGCGAAGTCCGAAAGAAGTATGTTTACCTCGTAGTTTATTCTGATACAAAGTGTTTTGTTTTTAAATGGCTTCATTTCGATACGTTTGAACCCGTCGTGTAAATAACAGTGGGTGAAACAATGAAAGACATACACCTGCCATCCGATTCATGTATCAATGGTAAGAGAGTTTGTTGTTGTTTTCTTCAACGACTACCATCAGTAAGAGACTATAACTTGCAATATGATTTTATTATGTGTTTGTGTGTTTTTGTGCATGTATATGAAAACTGCGTTTGGTTGGTTCTTTGTAATAGTTGCATGTTATAGTAGTTATTAGTTTCGACTCATCAATGTGTTCTTCTGTGGAAAGGATATGAATGACATCATGTTTATTAACATATGATAACATCTTTGTTTAAAAGGACAAACATTCCTTATTGTATGATGTCAGCCTTTCAGTCAATGACAGATAATTGTTTATGCCTGTACCTTTGGTACCTTTCCATTGTTCCCTATAAAAACACTATGTAAACTGTCTTTAAAAGGTCATTTATAAACGCGGGAGCTTTAGAAATGAGATGGTGGCCATGAATGATGATGATTATTATTAAAATTAGTTGTATAGGCCTATGCTAAGTTGTGCAGCTGTTGTCAGATCTTTTATTAACCTTAAAAATTTCAAACAAAAATTCTGTAATAAATAATTTATATAACAATTATATATGTATTAAAATGTTGAATAAAAAGTAACAAAACGGTAGCCTGTAGTGATGAGTTCATTGCCCTTTCTTGCCGTACTGGCAGTGATGAAATGTTGCTGTTTTAGCAATGTTGATTTAGCTGTTTCATGTCTTTTTTAAAGTGATTTTGTTTTGTATGTTTTTTATAACAAAATAATTTGAATAAGCAATTTTTTGAGTGCCATTATTTATTTTGAACAATTTTGTTAGGTATTTTACTCCAAACAAATACTGTGGTAATGTAACCAATTGTTGTAACATGTTGTTCCTCTTTGTTCTTGTGATCAGGTTCAGTAATAAGGATCTTCTGTCCCACATCCGCCTCTGTTTGTGTGTTTGACACGGGTGTTGGCAACACGTCTTTTAGTGTAGACGACCCCAATAAAAACTCTACAGTCAACACAGCAGCTCTCACCATCGACAAATGGAGCAACTACAATTTCTGGACGGGCTTGACGCTGGCCGTGCTCTCAGCTTTTCTTATAGGAGGAAGCATTATCCTGAAGAAGAAGGCTTTGCTGCGTTTGGCCAGTACTGGGGAGACGAGAGCAGGTAAGGGCATGTACATCAGTATTTACATAATACAAAGACTTCGAAAGTGCCGTCAAATTCTGATAAAATAACCTTTATTAGATATTTATATTTTAATATTCAGAATGTTGAGTGTTGTTTATGAGGGTATTTGGATTTAACGCTAATTATTTTACTTGACTGAATTGCAATTGTGAAATTGGTTGAAACTTGAAACTGGTTCCTTTTTTGTTTGTGCTTAGCTAATAATGACAGAATCACCAGCAAGGCTCTGTTTTGTGTTCTTTAACAAACTGAATATGTGAAAATGCTTGTGTGTTTAGCTGAGGGAGGTCATGGGTACCTGAAGGACTGGCTGTGGTGGGGAGGCCTTTTGACAAGTAAGTGCAATGCAAAGCATCGGTCAATCATTTTTCTTTGATGACTCCGACAGATATGGATTATATGCTGTTGTTTTTTGCAGTGGGTGGTGGTGAAGTGGCAAATTTCACGGCGTACATGTTTGCTCCAGCCACAGTGGTGACCCCTTTAGGAGCTCTCAGTGTTCTTATCAGGTAACGGCACCACCCTTATTTACCCTCGCCAACGGTTTGCTCCACACAATGCTGTGCAAACTTTACAAGTCTGTGAGTGAGAGGACTAGTATATTTTGAAATATTTATGACTGTAATGTAAAACATCCTGAATTGCAATTCCTTTTACGCAAATAAAGCACATTTGACTGAGCTATAGCCTCCTGAGACCCTGAGTCCTTAGTAAAGGACATTATATTTTAATGAATTTCTCTGAGACTATACATGCCATAGTTTTAAGTCTGGAACTGTACAGAGCAAATGCAGGGCTTTTCAGAGATAACAAATGTTTGGAAGTTTCTGGGTCAGGGTTTGGGTAGAGGGATGAGGCAAGAACTCACTGATGCAGGAGATGGGCTTTTATTAATAAAATAAAACAAAAACTACCCCATGGAGGAAAAACAGGCTAGCATGGCAGAGCAGGATCAGGACAAGGCTGACAAGACACAACAGGATACATGCAATGACAAACAAACAGGGGATTGCAAACACGAGATTAAATAGGGAGCAAATGAGGAGGGTAACGAGGGAACACAGGTGGAGCAAATTAACCAATAATCAGATAACAAGATGGGTGGGGTCAAGACAATTGACATGAGAGCACATGGCACACAGGAAACAAAGACAAAAGCCATGCGCTCACACAAAACAAAAACACAAGCACATGGCCAGCAAAACAATCTCAAGCCATGTGCTTGAACAAAACAAGACACAAACATGCAGCTAATGAGAACACTCATAAGCCGCATGTTCACACAAGACAAGACAGCATGCAGCCAGTGAAAACCAAGCTGTGTGCTACACAGCACAAGACAAAACAGGCCATGAAAGCACGCAGCCGATAACACGAGCTGTGTGCAACAACAACACAAGACAACAAGAAAAGCACGCGGCCGAACACAAACCGTGTGCTACACAAAACCCAACACACGTGGACAGGAGCACATGGCCGAGCGAACTCGAGACCGCACGCTCCCACAACAAGACAGAACATGGAGTGCGAGTTTCCGAACCCAGACACGAAACCGAAACCCAACAAGACATGAGTGCCGGGATCCGAACACCACGCTCCAACATGAAACAAGGAAACAGGACACGCAGACGAGAGAGCGCACGGCTCGAGCACTCTCGAAGCCGCGCGCTCACATGAAAACAAGACATGACGGGAGTGTCAGGGCTCTGTCACAAAACCATGAATAACACTAGACCGAAGTGACAAAACCCTGACAGTTTCACCATGACCACTCCCTCCTTGTTTTTCAAACATGGCTGACATTAATTTGGTGATCAAATGTGACACTCTTATGGGAATATAATAATATTTTGTAATTATAATTTAAATCTGACTCATTTTTAAACAAAACTAACATCTCAGGAAAATGTTATGGGGTTTCAAATCAAAATATGACTTTCTGTTACGAAACAGGACGTTGATTTCATACATGTCCACTGTAGAGGACACCGGGACTTTATTGTGCATTTTGGGAGACACAACAAATAAATAGGGAATATTATTATGAAAAAATATATTATATATATATATATTATTAAAAAAAAATAGGGATATTATTATGAAAATCTTGACAATTATTACTCCCATTATTACACTTATTTTTTCATTACATGTTGCCCCAAGAATACATTAATATGCAAATTCGATACAGTGTATAGATGCATTGTATGTAATGGGAAAACCCTCTTATGGCCATTTTACACACATACTGCAAAAAGCAAAATGGTAAATCAAATCATTCTGTTTTATCTTTTATAACATAGTTGAGAATCATCTTTATACAAAGTTTGGTATAAAAATATGCATGTTCATTCATGTCTTTTTATTTTTTTCCCGGTGTCCTCTACCGAGGACATAGCATAACATATGAATAAAATATCATTTTTCAAAATTGTTATTTTTCTATTTTTTTCTTATGCTCTAAACAATGTAATGGCATGAAAAAATACAAAATTCACAAATCTTTTTTTCTGGGTATCAAGAGGAAGACCCCAAGTAATGCTACAGTATGTTGTACAGTACTGACACTTGTGGGATTCTGGCGTTAAGAATATTATTTGTAATTTTTATACAGTTTAGGACTAAAATAAAGTTTGATATTTTCTTCAAAATAGTGCTTTTATTTATGTAGTTGTGTACACTAAATTCTCTTATCCTCACCAAGGCTGCATTTATTTGATAAATTTAAAATACAATTTATTCCTGTGATTGCAAAGCCAAATTTTCAGCAGCCATTGTTCTGTCTTCAGTGTCACATGATCCTTCACATATCATTCTAATATGCTCAATACACATACTGTACATTATTGTTTCTCCTCTATGCCCCGCCTTTCTGAAACGCGTCGATTTTTACAAAGCTCATCAGTCTGAAAAGCAAGGTGTGCTGTGATTGGCCAGCTATCCAGTGCGTTATGATTGGCC
>NW_015546084.1:868303-897032 GCF_001515605.1 Sinocyclocheilus anshuiensis
CGCTTTCACAACGAAACACAGTGTCACACACGGCGGCCTAGAGTGAGCAGAGGCCGGGGGCTAGAGTGAGGAGAGGCGGCGGGCTTGAGAACGGCGCGGATGGCAGATTCGACGAAGGAACATCTGGAGGGCTTGCGGCAACCACATGTGACGACCCCGGGCTGGACTCCGCTTCGTCCACGGTGAAAGCCGATCCAGTCCCAGCCTCAGAGCAGACTTATTTAGGCTACTGTATTGCTGCTCCCACACAGATCTAAAATAAACAAGCGATTTATTTCCCAGTTGTTTACCTTCACAGACATAACCGACTGTTTTTGTGACTGTGTGTTTTTAACTTAAACTTAGTAATCACATGCTGTGACAGCAACTTTGTCCATGTGCTTCGGATGTGTGCGCTCAGAAAACCTTATATCTGAAGTTTAAACTCATATGATTTAAAACGCATGATTTCAGCGCGATAAACATGATAATCAGAACCAAAACAGATGTTTTTAGCAGATACCAGCTGTAAACGCGCAGCTCTATTCTGGGAAAGGGGGTGGGGAGCAGCAGCTCATTTGCATTTAAAGACACAGGCCCGAAAAACAGCGTGTTTCTGCTTCCACTCAAAATAGGCATTTTCAAAATTATATAATAAATTATCTGTGGAGTATTTTGAGCTGAAACTTCACAGACACATTCTGGGGACACCAGAGACTTATATTACATATTGTAAAAAGGGGCATAATATGTCACCTTTAAAACAAAAATTTTTACAGACCCCAAATTTACTGTTCTTCCCTCCAGCCTGTCAGATGTCTCCCCCAAACATACAAAAAAAAAAAAGGTTGATACAGTCTTAACAGAGGCTGAAATTATGTCTTGAAATGTAATTTTAACACATACTGGATATTCAAAGAACATGTCAATTGATAATTGCACTAACAAGCAGTCAATTCATCATGATATGTTTATTATAAACATATAACAAGATGTTGTCCCTCTAATGTCCATTTCTCAATACGAATGCATTGATTCTGTTTATGGCCTTTTGTGTTTCTTTCTAGCGTTTTCATTAGAACTAAGTGGAAAGGTACTAATGTTAATGTTTATTTACGCTCTTCAGTGCAGTTCTGTCCTCCCACTTGTTCGGAGAAACAATGAATCTGCTAGGAAAACTTGGCTGCATGCTCAGCATACTGGGAAGCACTATAATGGTTATACATGCACCTGAAGAGGAAGAGGTGACGACGCTTACAGAAATGACAGAAAAACTGCTGGATCCTGGTTAGTGTTTAGACACAGTTAGTTATAGAACCGAAAATATGTTGTAATGGATAACAGCCTTTTCTGCATCTCCTGAAGGTTTTCTGGTGTTTGCCAGCATCCTGCTGGTCACTTGTATGGTCCTGATCTTCTACGTCTCTCCTCGCTTCGGTCAAACCAACATATTAGTCTACATCAGCATCTGCTCTCTGCTCGGATCGTTCACCGTGTCGTCGGTCAAGGGCCTCGGCATTGCGATCCGCACCATGTTCTCTGACCTTTCAGTGGTCCGTCACCCTCTCACTTGGATTCTTTTGCTGACCCTAATTGGATCCATCATCATCCAGGTCAACTATCTCAATAAGTCGCTGGATACCTTCAATACACTCTTGGTGTACCCTATGTACTACGTCTTCTTCACCACTGTAGTCCTGAGCACCTCCGTGATTCTCTTTAAAGAATGGGGAGCCATGTCAGGAGTGGATATGGTGGGCACCATCGGGGGCTTCTTGGTGATTGTGATCGGGGTGAGCATGTTACACCTCTTCAAAGACTTGAACGTGTGTTTTGAAGATCTAAGAAGCAACCTTTGTCAGCCAGAAAGCCCATCGAAGAGGGAGGACAAGCACATCCTCATAGAGAACATAGAGAGCCTGCCACCCATGAGAGAGGAAGGGCCCAGAGTCTTCATCATCAGCTGAGATTGTATTAGATCTCAGCGAGTTTGACTATACAGTTTAGTAATATCCTCACTCTTAATCTTAATTGTTGATTTCACTGCTGAAGGCTGTTGTACTATGACGCAGTGATTTGGATTGGCTGCTGCTGAGTACGGTGATGACGCAGATATTTTTATTTTTTTAAATATTATTTAGCTGTTACTAAAGATTTGAAAATAACTTTTAGCAACCTCGGAAATGTTTAAAGACTGAAACAGCATTAAACAGAAAATGATGCAGCAGAACTTCAAATTTTGCTGCTGAGAACTGCCAATGAAGCATGTAATGTACAAAAAAAAAATGTCCCCTCATGGATGGAACTGTGTGAGTGATCTTGATATAGACCAGTGAATCTAAAATATTTACATAAATTTTGAATGGAATATAAAGATTAAATGTTTCATATTTCACAGGAAATGTATTGTTGTTTGTCTAGAAAAGTTCATGTTGTTGTTTTTCACATACTATCAGATTATTTACAGACATCCCACCCTCTGTGCCCCCCAATTTATGAGAATATATAATGCTTACAGTACATTAATTATATTATATTATATTATATTAAAGCCTGTTCGTTTGTGTAAGCCGTGTAATGTCACAGATTTTTGGCAAATCAGAAGACAAGTGGTCATATGAATTACACATGAAACGCATGTAAGTACCGGTAAGGTGTCTTGCTTGATTGACCACTTGTGAACAGATCACCTAAACAGGCTTTTTTTGCTTAATTTCCAGGATATTGTGAATCATTTGCAGGCATTAGGAAGCTGCAATCCATATAGAGACAGGGATGCCTGAATTTACCAGATTGCTGATTCATACATAATGCTTATTGACCTAACAAGATTCATGATTAGATTTGAATCTGTGCTGTCAGGATTCCACAGAAAGTTCAGCCCCAGTCCTAATTGTTTTATATAATTTTCTAATTCTTTCAGTTGCTTCTACCATAAAGCAGTAGGCCTATCACGTTCAGCGACTGACTTTCCGCAAATTTGGAAAACAAGCAATCTCTGAATGGAAGGTTATTTGAGTCTGTGTGGCCAGAGAAGTGTTCCTGTAAACGGATAGCTCCAAACGTCACGACTGACAAGTATTTCACAAAGACTGTATTTACCTTTTAAATCACTGACCAGAAGAGCACTGGGTCAAATGACTCTGTCAATACAACTTAGCCTGTGTGACAGTTGGCGGCGTCTGTTTCTCTCGTTACATTTGGGTTCATCAGAAAATATCAGTCTTTAGGGCAGTGATTTTTACGTTTTATTCATTTATTATTATTATTATTATATTTTTAAGACCTCTCTGCCCAATGATAACTGTAAAATGTTTGTATTTAACATTACAATAGCATTTCTTTGAGAAAACCGAGTAATATGCATAAAAGTAGCTACATTTGCGTGACAGAATTTAAAGTTTATCCAAAGTGTTATATATATATAAAGTTACAAAACGTTAAAACCGTGTGTTTAAAATAAATCTATGCAGGATTTTTCACGGTGTGCTCTAATATTCAGATTTCCTACCTGATCTCCCATAGTTCATTGCAAGAACAGCAGCCCATAGTTCAAAATCGTCTTTTTCAGTTGCACCAGCAGATGTCACACTCCACACACCAGTCAGACCCACGTTCCCCAGGCACGCAGGTCTCAAAACTGCCTAAACAACCAGTTCAAAATCTCTCAGAGCTTTGCATAGGTGTGCCTGAAAGAGCTGTAATTCAAAGGGGCTTAAATCCTAAATATGTAGAACACATTCAGAACTTTTGAATCAATTAACAAATACATTTAAACACGTGAAACAACTGTATGTAGTTTCAAAAATATTTCATACTAAGTCAAACTTTATATATATATATATATATATATATGAATTCCATTTTAATATAATTCTATATTATACTAGAATATTAGAATTATTTCATAAGTGTCATGTGACTGAAGATTAGTAGGCCTAATGGCTGCTGAAAATTCAGCTTTGATATCACAGGAATAAATTACATTTTAAAATATATTCAAATAGAAATTTGTTATTTTAAATTGTAATAATATTTCACAAAAAATGTTGTTTTTAATCTGATTTGGTGATTATAAGATACTTCTTTATTTCAAAACCATTAAAGAAACGTTTGACGCTTAATATTAAATCATGATATATGATAATGGCATATTTGTTGTTAAATTATTGTGACACTATGGTTTTCAAACTTTAGTGGAAAGCCGTAAGGTGTCATAAATCCTTGCAACACCAGTTGGTTACAAGAAATCAGAAAAAAACTGTATTTGTTTCTTTTGATTTAGCATCATTTGTTTGTAGATGCCACACGGTTTGGTATTTTATATCTAATTATATCTAAGACATTCAATTGCAACTAAAGCATCCTTTTAGGGGCCACTCTATATGTTGAGCGAAGTGTTAAGTGAAATTGCATGTCCAGCAAACATGATTTTTGTTATGGATCGAGTGCTAAATTGTCCCATATCTCACCTGAAAGCTGACCAAACACAACAAACAGTTTTCTGTAAACCATTCCTCTCTGCTGTGACAGTGTGAGTGAAGTCATTTGATCCAGCTGCAGGACACTGGCCATTTCATTTATTAGGGACAGCCGTATGACTGTGAGTTTAAATGGCCTCTATTGTCCTGTTGTGCTCCCCACTCTCTCTCTCCCTCTCTCTCTCTCTCTCTCTCTCTCTCACACACACACACACACACACACACTCACACACACACACACACACGATGCGACTCTATCACTACATGCATGAAGCGTTTTGCTGGATCGTGGAATACAGGGAGATGGACACAAAAAGTTTAAGTGAGAGATACAGTCGTCATTCCTTGTTGTAACACTCCCACAGATCCATTCATCATCAGCCAATCAGTGTTCAACAAACAGGTACTGTGACAGATACCACACCTATGACAGGCACCAGCACGTGGAGGAAGGGACGAGAAGGTGGAGAATAGGTACAAAGTTTGTACTGGTGTAAGGAAGACTGTCGCCAATTACAAGGAGAAAAAGAAAGGCAGGGACTGGTTCAAGAATTTGAACGCAATTCATGTGGATTCTTTTGGAAAGGGCACAGAAAGTTTAGATCAGCAAGGGAACAACAAGGACTCGCTGTCTGAGAAGAGGAGAGACACAGAATAAAGAGTGTGGAGGATGGACACATGGCTGAATGAAGTCCAGAAGCATCCCGCCCTGTATGTCTTCTGCTGTTCTGTAATCTTCAGGATCCTTCACAGGTTCCTGCAGACTGTGCCCAGTCCCGGGACGGTGGAAGCAGACCCCTGGAGGACGTGGAAATGGAGGAACCTCTCAGTGTCCCTCGTCCACTCTCTGCTGACTGGCATCTGGGCCGTCGCCTGGTGAGTTGTTGTTTTTTATTCATCTTTTTTTTCAGTGATTTGCAAGAACTTGAAATCACTTTATTTTATGTAATATATATACCTGATCAATATTTTAACATTAAAATATGATTGCATAATTTTAATTCATTTGTAAATTATAATTTTAATTGAGAGGCAAAGTAAGATATTAAAACTAATAAATTTTGAATCACATTTGTTGTTGTTGTTGTTTTAGCTATTTTTGTTTTTTGTAAGCATGAAAAAATAAAAATATTGTAAGATTTATGCTTAAACCAGAACAAAAATTGAAACATAAATCTTTAGAATTTTATATGATGTATTCTTCACAAGTTCTAATATTTAATACAATTTTGAATTTCAAACAATCTTGAACAATTGTTCACTTCAATATTTTGTCTTGTAATAATATTTAAACATTCTTAAAATATGATAAATGTATTAGCTTTTCTAAAAATGTCTAATAAATGGTCCTAAAACATTTATCATATTTTAAGGGTTTAACTATTTTTACAAACCAAAATCTTGAATAAGACACTGCCGAGGTTTAGTATCTCGAGTAGAGTCAAAGTATATTACAGTTATGTTGATATCTTGATACTAGCTTGTGTTTATAGTTAGACGTTGCTATAGTTTGTACTAATAGCAGTGTCTACCAATAAACGCAAGTTACTGAATGTTCATGAATCGCGCTTAACCTTCAATTACAAATCTCTCAGTTTGGAAACTGGAAAAACCTGCTAGACAGGCATGAATGAGAGCATGAGAGTGAGACTAACTAAAAAGAAATTACACCATTAGAATTGTCATAGTATGAATCACTTCAGACCTCAACCCAAGCAAGAGTTTCACCATTGTGGGTGTTTTTTTGATCGATCATCAGTGGACTTTTCCACTGTCTTTTGTCAGTTATTAAGCGCAGTATTATTTTGATCTTCTGGTTGATATGATCAACAGTCTGCATGAATCTATGTCCCGACAGCGTCATACAGCATCCTGTGATGGTGCATGAAATCCACTCCACCTACACCCCATCAGCATACATGCTAGTCGTCGTCTCATCTGGTCAGTAAACATGTGCAACATAATTAACCTAGACCCTTGACACATGTAGGAAGTTTACAAATGATGTAACTCGTGTCTTATTTATCTGATGCTCATGTTCTCCTGAACGTCCGGCTGTGTAGGAGCCCCTGTCCCGCCTCTGTGTAACCCTGATCTCCTGATAAGAGTTGAAGCTGTTTTGTGACTCAGGTCTTTGGAATGATGTTGTAGAAAATAATTAACATCTTACAGCTATTTTTCTCTCACAGTCTTTGAATAGTTAAAGCTGGAGTTTGTTTAATATAAGCTTCCATACCTTGCTTTTACATTTGCAAACATATTATGTTGATGAGAGAGACACCTGCATACTTTAACAGCATGAGGAATGTCAGCATGAATCCAAAAGACAAGAAAGAAAGTGACTGAGCATTTGAGAGTAGATGTATTTGTATATACAATATATATGTATTATACTAAAGTTTTGTCCAGTAAAAAAAAAATCAGCATTGATCTCCTTCAACAGGATACTTCATTCAGGATGCTGCTGACATTATTTTTAGTGGGTATGCAAAAGCATCTTGGGAGTTTTTACTTCACCATGTTATGGTAAGTCAATATGGAGTTTATCACACAAGTTCATGAAAAATGTTTTAAAAGGTTAGGTGAAGCCATAAAAAGACTATTAGTCAGACCTGGATAATGTGAGGTGTGTGCACTGCCACAGTGATTGACTGCACATTATTCACACTATACTTGAGGAAAATTTACCTTTTGTACTTTGTTCTTTTTTTAATTCCTTGTTTGGCAAGGGCCAAACCCGAAAAAAAGCCATGCAATTCTAGTAGGATAAGACAATGTGCAATAATGACAAACAATCCTGTTGGAAAGACATATACACTGTATAAGTAGCAAAAGCTGAGTTCAAAACACTTGGAAAGTGTTACTCGGTTATCATTCAGATTCATATGTGCATAAATGAGGTGGAAAACACTACAGACAAAAACAGTGATTTGTCATGCACTGGTAAATATTTGGGTTATTTGACTTTTCATACCATGTTTTAGACAAAAACATCCAAAATACACTTTAAAATTTTTATTTTAGTGCACATTTTTTTGGGACTATTTTCAGATTTATGGAGTGATAAAAACAGATATCCAAAATCACTTCTAATAGACCCTTTTCACATTTCCAGGGTTCTCAGAAGTAAAAGTCATCATAGATTGGTAAACTTTTATAGTGGTAAACAGAAACTATAAGAATATGTTCCACCATTTGCTCCAATAGCCAAAGAAAAAAAAATCCACGATGGTGCTTCTATGACTTTACAAAAAAGGAAAAAAAAAATTAAGAGATGGATTATGTTGGTCAGAAGAAAGTTATCAAATCTTCTGTCACTCTCTTGGCCATTGTATATTAGAAACACTAACCAGTTTTCTGTAATTTAATCCCCAGGTAAGAAAGTTTAGTATTATAAATATGTTTTTTCCCCAATAAAAATATAAAAAACATTGCAAGATTTACAATGTTACTAACTGCATCCTCACAGTCTGTTAAAAGAATGCATTTTTAAAGTAATCAATCATACTGTGATGTATGGCAATAACTATTAGTTGTTGTCAAGGGATAGTTCACCCAAAAATGAAAATTCTGTCATATATTACTCACCCTCATGTCGTTCCAAACCCGTAAGAAAATTAAGCTATTTTGATGAAATCCGAGAGCTTTCTGACCCTGCATAGACAGCAGCACAACTGACACGTTCAAGACCCAGAAAGGTAGTAAGGACATTGTTAAAATGTCTAACTCGGAAGAGAAGAAATTGCTGAATAAAGTAATTTTAGTTTTCTTTGTGCACAAAAAGGATTCTCATAGCTTCACATGATATCACATGTGATATTTTAACGATGTCCTTACTACCTTTCTGGGCCTTTAACAATGTAGTACCCTTGCTGTCTATGGAGGGTCAGAAAGCTCTCGGATTTCATCAAAATATCTTAATTTGTGTTCTGAAGATGAACAAAAGTCTTACGGGTTTGGAACATGAGGATAATTAATGACAGAATTTTCATTTTTGGGGTGAACAATCCCTTTAACTGTAAATCTCTGTTCTGTTTCCCTGTAGGTGATCTGGTGTTTCCTGTACGCTGTGTTCACACATCGGTTTGTGGCAGGTGCAGTGGTGGCTTTGTTTGTGGAGGTGAACAGTGTGTTCCTACACACCCGTTTATTGCTCAAGCTGGCTAAGGTGGCCCAGAACTCTTTCATCTACACCATCAACAAACTATTCAATGTGGTGACCTACGTGACCTTCCGGCTTGGAGCCCAGTTTTACCTCACCTGGTACCTCATACACCACTACTCGTCGCTGGATCATGCCCTCTACTTCCTGATAACCATTATGCTCATGAACATCATGATTCTCATCTATTTCTACCGCCTCCTCCGAACCGACTTCTTCAGCAAGGGGCGTTCTCACAATAGTGGTCGTAAATTTGCTGAGGACTAAACCATCAGAGACTGACGTCTATCGGTCCTAAACCAAAGACTGCATTCAAGTGACTGTTAACACAACATTTATACAGAAAATGCCTGTATAGAACGAGCAAACCTCACCAGAGAGTCTGATGTGAATCAGAGACTTTTAAAAAGTTTTCACTTGTTAGAATAAAACTTAAACTCAATAAACAATTTTTTAACTCAAGGGTTAAGCCAATCATTTAAGGATCTGTTAGCACAGACGGGGTTTACACTGCAAAAGTGATTTTCTTGCGCAGTATCTATTTTCCAGTATAAATATCTAGACATTCTTACATAAAGAAACATTTACTTAAGCAAAAACATGACCTTATTTTAAATGGAATAACTATTCCTGGAATGGAGTAACTCGCCCAAAAATTTAAATGCACAAAGATTTACTCATCTTCTGGTTGTCCAAGATGTAGATGAGTTTGTTTCTTCATTGGAACAGATTTGGAGAAATTTAGCATTGACTTTCTTTCATGGATCCTCTGCAGTGAATGGGTGCCGTCAGACGGGCAGAATGAGAGTTTACAGCTGATAAAAACATCACAATATTCTGCCAGTCATCCACACGACTCCAGTCTATTAATTAACATCTTGTAAAGCAAAAAGGCTGTGTGTTTGTAAGAAACAAATCCATCAAGGCATTTTAACTTTAAACTGTCCCTTCCTTCCAAAATACGAGTCCTCTATCCATAATAATGCTTCCTCCAGGGAAAAAGTCCATTCTCTGCTGTCCTCTCATGTCAAAATCCACTAACATATTTGTTTAGAACTGTTTTGGGATTGTTTTCACTTGTAAACGCTGTTTGATCTGTGTATATTTCTCTCCTGATTCACACAAAATGACCTTTTTCTCTGGAGAAAGCAATGATTGAGGATTTGTATTGAAGCCAGAAGCATCACTTTGAAATTAAAAATGACTTGATGGATTTACTACAATCACAATTCTCTCCAAATCTGTTTCGACGAGGATACAAACTCATTTATATCTTGCATGTCCTAAGGGCAAGTAGAGTTGGGCTAATTTCCATTTTTCCGTTAACTATTCCTTTATATATTGTTAAATCTATTTTTTCAAAAAATAAATCAAATTTAACTACCGTAAAAACAGAAAAAAAAATATCTGCCAGTGGGATAAGTTCATACATCATTGGCAGATATTTTTTCAGAAAAAAAAAAAATGTAATTTGTGAAATTTTGCTTTTCAGGTAAATGTATATTGATTTTATCATTTTTAGTCATTAATACTGGAAAACAATATACAGGTGCATCTCAATAAATTAGAATGTCATGGAAAATACTAAGACAACTTCCAAAGCAGGGGTGATGTTGAACCTACAGGAGGCAGAGTAAACTGACATCTTAATCTAGCAAATGGCACCATTTGTGATGTAAAACCATGTAAATTACTTGATTTAGCCACAATTTATTATATGAAGCATTTTCCCAAAAATGGTGACTACATGTAAAGTGCGTCAGATTATGCTATTAAGTAATTATATCAAGCTACACCAGCCTCATACATTTCTTCTGAGGGAGTACTGGTAAACAGATATGCAATCTTCAAAGACAATTATCAAGTATTCGTCCTAATAAATGTGTTAGACGTGATGCTGCCTCAGCAACATATCTACCTCAGTACTGCAACACTTCATTAATTCCCTGAAAACAGTGGTAGGAACAAGATATAGTTCACTGAAAGGATGTTACCGGTATTTTTTTAAATAGAGTTTAACATGTAAAAAGGTGAATATTGCTTTATTAAAACAGCATATTCATTCTTTCCTTGCCTGTTATGATTATCTACAGGAAAATGCAAAAAACGTCCAACAATACAAGACTTTGTAATAGGGACAGTGAATTAAGTTTGCATTTTTAATGTAATTCAGGAGTCTTCAACCTTTTTCAGACTAAGAATCCCTTGGTGAAGAGAGCAGGCACCCGCTGTAGAAAACTGCTTTAAGCCTAACCTATAATGTATATTTATTGTTGTTATATTTATTATTACGGTGTTCATACAGAGCCTGATAAAATAACATTTAGCAACCTTAACTTTGGCTGACATCAACTTAATACTGCATTTTATTTAGCATGTTTCAGGTTGAGATTAAAAAAAAAAAAAAAGGGGCTAGTTTTCATTTCTCCCGTAACAATCAACCAAAAAAAAAAAAAAAAAAAACAAAAGCTGTACCAAAATTTCATAAAAACCTACTGAACATAAAGGAAAAATAAATTAAATCAATTCATAAATCCATGGTCATTACAGCGCAAAAACTTAAAATTCTATGGTTTAATTACAATAATTCAGACATTTAATACACATCTGCTGTGATTAAAATTTGAATATTAATTTGCTGATGCTCTGGTTTACTTTTATAGTTTCAGTATAATTTAACACTTTTGGGTATAGAAAAAAAAAAAAAGCTTAACCAAAATCCTATTCTCAAACCTTATTTTAAATTCCAGAAATGTAAACAAATAAAGCCACAAGAACAAAAATAGTTTTTACAAACATTTATTCTTCTGTACATCGGACCAAGAGCACTTTAGATGATGCCGATCTGCAAGAAAAAACGATGACAATCAGCACAGGTCAAAGCTCAGATGTTTTGCAAAAGAAAGAAAATACAAAGCATCTCTGGTTCTTTTGAATGCATCATTCAGGCAGAAGCTTAGTTTACATTTGCAGAGGTTGACAATTCCCTCAGCCTCCAATCTAGCTTCATGAATCTGGCAACATCTATTGTTTAATACAAGTATGAACATTTACATTAGGTTCCTCAAATCCAGTCCTGGAGTGTCACTGCCCTGCAGAGTTTAGCTCAAACCCTGATCAAACTCACTCACCTGTGATTTTCCAGGGATCCCGAGACCTTGATGATAAGCTTGCTCAGGTGTGTTCGATTAGGGTTGGAGCTAAACTCAAGGTCCCTGATTTACATTCACTAATTTACCTTGTTTGCAACATCCAAGGCATCGTAATCCGGTGCAAGACGAACGTATGCCTTCTTTTCGCCATCAGGCCTGCAGGGAGCAATAAATAAAATATTCAGAATGCATCACAAACCTGACAATGCATTTCCTCTGTATCAGTGGTTCCTTTGAGAACATTGCATTTCAGAATAATTATTTTTATTGTAATTCAACAATATCTGAAGGCTCCTTAGATATTTCTATTGAAATCGACAACTACTTGTTTATAAACTTTAACATAAGCTGCAAAAACTTCAATTAAAAACTATTACCCTTTTTACCATTTGTTTATAATACTATACGGTATAAAAAATACACTTGATTGTTTTTAAGCATTTTGATTTAGATTTGTTCTTAATATTAATATAATAATTTAAATGTTTTTAGAGAACCAATACTTTAAACGTCTTGAATAAAACAAGTTCTACCTGATCAGTGTGTTGACTTTAGCCACATCGATGTCGTAGAGTTTCTTGACAGCGTGTTTAATCTGATGTTTGTTAGCCTTGACGTCAACAATGAACACCAGAGTGTTGTTGTCCTCAATCTTCTTCATAGCTGACTCAGTGGTCAGAGGGAACTTGATGATGGCATAATGGTCCAGCCTGACAGAGCCAGAGAGATATTGATTTTAAATTCAGGCAAGCTCCGTAAAAACAAGAATTATATTTATTTTTTAGCCTCAACCATATCTCAATGATGAAATGAGGATGCATCAGTGTTTAAAAATTTGTAATCAGATCATTTCATGCTTTGATCGCAATTCCCATCATTTGCATCCTAAAAGAAAAATGTCAAGACTACCTGACATTTGTAAACCATAATTCAACTTAAGTGCAACAAATGCACTCTTAATTTTAAAGTTCATAAAGTACAAAAGAGTCTCACTTGTTTCTGCGTGGAGCGCTCTTCCTAGGGTACTTAGGCTGCCTCCTCAGACGCAGGGTCTTGGGCCGGTGGAAGGTTGGGGTGGTCCTGATCTTCTTCTTCCTCTGGCTGTGGACACCCTTCAGCACAGCCTTCTTGGCTTTAAGGGCCTTGGACTTGGCCTCAGTCTTAGCCGGTACAGCTGTTGAAAAAATTATGACCATGTAACATTTACAAATCAGTCTATGAGACATACAATGAATGAGTATAAAGTTGTCCGTTTTCACGTCCCTAATAAGCATTTAATTGTGTTATAATAAAATATGAGACTTTCACAGGTACGTTATTTGTACATGGCTATTACCGTGTTTACATTCAGACAGCCGCTATTAAATGCACAAATTTTCACACAAACATAAAAACAATAAGGTTTTAAGGGCTAATTTAAAGACTCTTTTATTCACCAAACTGACTGGTAATAAATGAGAAATGGATGGATATGGGTAGCCACGTGTGTGACTAGCTACCAATGACAAGCTATCGAGTTGCCAATTACATTTATTTATATTTTACTCTGTACAATCCACATAGAACGTAAACAACCAGTTTATGACAACTGGCTAATGGATTTAACCCTTGGGAGTCTGATATAATGAGACCGCAACGGCATGCAGCTCAATTACATTAGTTTGCTAGCCGCGGTTGTGACTAAACTCCGGCACTTCTTGACTAAAAACAGTATCATTTCACTCCAGACGCCTAATTAAACAGTTAAGAGACAAACATACATATATCAACTACAACTAGGCGAAAACGTAGCTGTATATAATCACAATAAACTTTATTTTGATACCATAAAATCTATAAACCTAACGCACCTTCCTTCTTCGCCTTCGGGGCCATGTTGGGAAAGGAAGAACGAGAGGGGTTTTCTTCAGTATATCGCAGGGGTTCACGTTAACACACGCAGTCATCGCGAGAACACCACTAGGCATTATGGGTTGTGTAGTTCACTTGCGTGCTGTAAATATCGAGCGCAGCCACTGGAGACTGGGGTTTATGTTGAGCACAGTCACGCTGTGAGAGCGAAAAGTTACTTTTAAACGATTATTTCAAAAAATGTATCGACTAAATAAAGTTACTGTCAAGTCTAAATTAGGCTCCTTGTAGAATGTAAAAAAAAAGCCTTCTGCCTTTTAAGGTAAGTTGTATTTAATTTTTTTCCAAAAACATATTCATTTGTATTGCTTTTTAAATATCGTTTTGACATCAAATGTTATTATACAGCAGCATGTTAATTGGCCATTAATGTTAATGTTACTTACTGTTTTTAATTGTATGTAGGCCTATTTTTATTATTGTTATTATTACATTTTTGTACAATTACATTTTTCTCTTACATTTTACATTTGTATTAATCCTACTAGTCAGCGGACAGAATGGTTGAGTATTTGCGGTTGTATTGGTGTGGTCTTGTTAAAGCTCTCACATGATGAGCTCTCTGCCCCCTGTGAAAGGAGACAGGATCATCTGTGAACTCCCTTTGGTAACACATTTTTTTTTTACATTTTTAATTAGTTATTAGTTTTGTCCACTCCCTTGCTGTTTTGTTGCTCAAAACTCATTCATTTTAGAGGATTATTGTATTTAATCACCCACTGAGCGTTATAATCCGGACTGGACTGGACCAGATTATTATGTAAAAAGCTACCTTTTTGTTTTGTCTTGTAATTTTTTAAAGTCTAACCTAACAAATTTCTATTGGGCTATTATTCAGTACTTTACAAGGGACGCTGCAGTGCACACCAAAGATGGCTTCAATATTACTGTTAAAGAGGCATGTCAAGGACAGAAAACAGGGTAAATTACTCTTTTTCTCTCTTTCACACACATATACAAGCTTTTGTTTTGCTAGTATAGTGGGGACTTTCCATTCAAATCTATTGTTTTGAAATTGTCAGTGTTTAGTATGTTTATGGGGACTTTTGGCTGGTCCCTACAGTGCAGGCAAAATTTCATAAAGCCAGAGTGGTTTTGATTGTATATAATACAGATGTGTAATGCACTCTGAATGAACATTATTTTATCGCAAATCTACATCTCCAGATTGAATGTAGCCAAGGTCATTGTTGTTGGTGATGTCGGAGTTGGAAAGACCTGTTTAATAAACAGGTAAGAGTCTGTAATGTTCATTTATTTATTCTCACTTCAGATCTCATTGTGCTTTTACTGAAAGAAAAACATCAATTTTAACATAACATCCCAACCATACGTGTAAAAAAAAAAAAAAAAAAGCTTGAACGATTACATTTGTTAATATTTCTGTCCTCGAGATTCTGCAAAGACACATTTGGCAAGACGTACAAGGCGACTATTGGAGTGGATTTTGAGATGGAGAGATTTGAGGTCCTCGGGGTGCCCTTCAGTTTGCAGTTGTGAGTTTTGTGTATTACTTTAACAGTCATATGGCTGCATCCTTCGATCACAGATCTCTCTCTCTCTCTGCAGGTGGGACACAGCAGGTCAGGAAAGATTCAGATGTGTTGCATCCACATACTACAGGGGAGCTCAAGGTAATAAAACAGACTACATTAAGCATACTCTTGCTGTGTATTGTATAAAAACAATGTATCTTTTGTTTTCTAGCCATCATTGTTGTGTTTGACCTGAGCAATTATAACTCTTTGGATCATGCAAGGTACAGTACGACCACTTATTTGGTTTCAAACACTGTTTGAATAGTCATGAATCAAGTCTGTCTCTGTTTATTCAGAGAGTGGCTTGAGGATGCCATGAGAGACAATGACCCTTCTAGTGTTCTCCTCTTCCTCGTGGGAACCAAGAAGGATCTTAGTGTGAGTTTTATTTTCAGTTGATCTCTTCAAAGCCTTTCAAAATCCTGACAATCCCCAGATGGTGTTTCCTTGAGATAACTAGTCTAGATGAATCTTTCTCTCCCATAGCACCCAGATCAGTTGGCCCAAATGGAGCAAGAGGCCGTTCGACTCTCTGAGGAGATCAGAGCAGAGTATTGGGCCGTGTCTGCGCTGTCAGGTAAACAAGTCTGTCTAAAAGACTTTTAACAGCAGCTGTTTTGATTGCCATCAAACTATTTTGCGTGTCTGAGCTGATAATAATATCTAGATGTGTTCATAAATACGTTTTGTCATAAATAGTCACATAAAAAATTCAGTAAAAACAGTAGTATTGTGAAATATCATGATACTACGTTTATTCAGCAAGCATGCATTAAATTGATCAAAAGTGACAGTAAAGACCTTTATGTTACAAAATTATTCTATTTAAAATAAATTGATCAAAGAATCCAGACAATAAATTACAGTACATATTAGGAAGCAAAAACTGTTTTCAACATAATATATTATATTAAGAACCATTATTATTAGAGCACCAATAATAATTGAGCACCAAATCAGCATATTAGAATGATTTACAAAGAATCATGTGACACTGAAGACTGATCAGCAGAGTAACGGCTAATGAAAATTCAGTTTTGGCATCACAGGATGCAATTTATAATATATTCAAATAGAAAACTGTTATTTTAAGTTGTAACAATATTTCACAAGATTAACATTTTATTGTATGTTTGATGAAATAAATGTAGCCTTGGTGAGCATGAGAGACTTCTTTCAGAAGCATATAAAAACATGATTCCAAACGTTTGACTGTAGTGTAAGTAACGTATGATATGACATCTTATGTGTTATTTCTGTTGTCCTCGATAGGGGAAAGTGTGAGAGATTTCTTTCTACGGGTTGCATCACTTACATTTGAGGCCACTGTATTATCTGAGCTGGAGAGGAACAAATCTAGACAAGCTAGAGATATTGTCAGTAAGTTCTTTCATTACATCAAAATATGGCTAATTCCTGACATTTTATTTTCATGTTTTACCCTGGGAATATTTCACCATGGTCATACAGAAAATGATATATGCATCTTTTCTACACAGAAATCTCTAACAACTGTGATGAAAAATTTAAGAAGAGGCAATCCAGCTGCTGTCTTTGACTAAAAGTGAAACTTTCAAATGGCAGTAGAAGTGTTTCCGGAATGATGTCCCATAATGCCCTGACACACATTTTTGAGTGGATGAAAAAATAATAGAGAGGACTTGGCCAGTGAGATGAGAATCTCAACAAGAATTCATCAGAAAGTGAAGTTTGGATTGTAATTAGAAGTGTATTAATAAATCCATGATATAGTTCATATTTCCTAGATATGAATTGGAAAGCATTTTTCTTTATCATCATTGTATTACGTTTATTATACACTGCAGTTGAGTTTCTCATGGACGATCAAATAACCAGGATCGAGTTAGTGACATGTTGTCCAAAAATATGTGAATTTTTGCCCCAAGCAGTAACATAAAGAAGCTTAAATCTGTAAATCTGTCTATAAATACTTGGTGTCATTTACTGGCATTTCAAGTCTATTACATAAAGCGATGCAAATCCCTGTAATTTGACGGTAATGAGTTCTGCCTTCACATTTGATTTTTGTCTTAGCAAACAGCAGTTTATGTGCAGAACACTTTAAGAGGTCACATTCAATGCCCTCCTGGCGGTTCCGAGTGGATCTTTTGTAAATACAGCCCTTGTTTTTCATTGCATCATGAGTTTCTCTGGCTAATATGATACATATGCCAGCACTCATGACCACAGGCTCTGCCCCGAGTCGAGATTCCCAGTGAGCTAAATGGAAGGATTGTTAAGACGTAATGGAGAAGTACCACTTATGCAAAAATTGCGAAGCTAAAATGAGCAGCTCAACAAATATCCAACTATAACAGAATTATATTGTGTGTGTGAAATGTCCGCTCAAGTCTTCAAGAGAGAATAAAGCCTAAAATCACAAAAAGGTGTCAAAAATTTTTTAACTGTTAGTATTTTTGTCCAATAGTAGCTTTGTGGAAGCTGCTTGTGTCTCTTAAGCAAAGGCATTCATATTATTTAGTCATATCTTACAATCAGTCTGAAATTAATTACCTAAGGTCTGAAGCTTGAACACAAACACCATTCTTTACTAACTGAAATCAGTATAGACTGTTAAGAAACAGATGTTTAAAACAAATAAAAACACGAATCAGAAAGGTTTCATTTGGACAACTTTATCGAAGGAAAGAAATGGATGTCAGCAGTGAAATACACGGAACAGAATGCTTTAGACACTGAGCTCACTTCCCATCCTGACCTAAAGGCATAGTTTAGCCTCAATGCCAAAAGAACACATGATCAGGACATTAACACTTCCACAGAACTTGAAAGATTCACTATACTGGTTGTGGGGGGATCACAACTATGTTTGCTGTGAAAATATTGTCACAGTATAATGAGCCTGTTCATAAAGTTCACCTTGCTTAAATGTAACAATTTCGGTCTATAGCGATACACGGGATTGTACATGAAGGAAAGACACTGTTAAAAACAGCATGTGTACAAACACCTTGAAGCCTGGCCCAGCAAAGATACATTCACAAACACAAACAGCCCCCAAACTGAAAAAGCAAAAAAATGATCAGAGGTCTCAGTATCTTTTAGCACAATAGTTCAGTTTACTTGTATAAGCACATTATGAAAAGTGATTATCTGATTCTGAACTCTGAGAACTCAAAGATGATCTTAAAAACATCATTCTTCAAGGTTTTGAATTTAAAATGCATATTCTGATCACTGTAATGATCACAAAAAACATTTACAGGATCGCTTTTAAAGTCACATACTTCATTTTTAGCTGATAAATGAGTTGCTAAATAGATTAACAAAGCTTCCCAGTGCTTAATTCTTTGCGTAACAGCTCAACAGAACACAGATTTCGAAACATTACAGTGCTCTGGTTCATACTGAAACAGGGTTTTATTTAAATGTTTAAGCCAGATACAAAAAGAAAAGCTCTTTGAGTGGGTCTGAACTAATGATCTTACGTTGATTGAATACCAGCTCCCATGGGCACAAATCATGCAACGTCTTACACTTTAAGCCTTTCCTTTTAAATTTAGTTAAAAAACTGAAATGAAAAAGGGGGTGCATTATGCACATACTAAAAAAAAAGAAAAAGAAAACGAAAACCCTCGTGACAAACGTTTATTGTAGGTCCATTTCCTAAATCTGTTTGTCGTCACCACATTTCAGATGTTTGTCTTTGTATCAGTAGCTCTGAATGACTCAAAGAAATGCTTCTAGCAGCAAAAGAGCAAAAGACGGAGGGTGAGAGATGGGATGTGGATGGATTGGGTTTTATACGAGATGTCTGAACACCCCCTTCCCTACTCCTATCGGTCCATCTCGTCCAAGAGGGGAGTGGCGTCTCCGCCAATGGACATGGGCGTGCTCTCGATCATGGGGCTGGGTGAAGGTCGGGGCGTCATGCGGGGCGTCTTTTGCTTCCGCCGCTCGGCTTCTTTCTCCTGCAGCCACTGTTCAGCCATCTTACCCCAATCCACGGTGGTGTGGGAACTTGTCCTGCAGGGAACACAGATGGAGTTTTAGTACTTTGGTCCGTAATGGATTATGTACCACAAGTCATAATAATAGAAACCACACAAAAAAACAAGACTAAAGAAGAAAAAAAAAACATGAACATTTGTGACTAGGCATATGACAGTATCAAATGTTCATGTTGCGATTAACTGCTAATGCTTTTATCATGGTATACGCTATTGAAATTTAGTTGCAAAAAGTGTTGTCAAAGTATTACAGGTTTAATAACTATTTTCTTATAACAAAAAAGAACTGAACATTTACATACAATAAAGTAATACACAAAAAAGTATAAAGTAAAAAATTTCGCAGAGACTAAAGTGCAAAAGATTTATAAAGACCAATAAGTAACACTTTACAATAAGATCTCATTAGTTAACCTTAGTTAATGCATTAACATTAATAATGAGCAATAGCTACATTTGCTACAGAAGTTATTAATCCGTTTAAAAATACAATGGTTAGTTCATTAAATGACAGTTGCAACTTTTAATTTAACAACGTGTTATTAAATATTGAAATTACCTAAGATTAATGAATGTTTAGAAGAATTTTTCATTGACAGTTTATGCTGGGTTCTTACACCTTTTCCAAATTCAAATTCAAGCACTTTCAAGGTGCTTTTTCAAGCTTTCCCAGCACTTTACACTGTGGTAAATTACATGTTTACACACACACACACACACACACACACCTTGGGTTTTTCACTTTAAATCAGATGTTATTGTGCTATTAAAAACCACCGGTCTGGATAGCATATATCATTGCATAATATAAATAGCCAACAAAGTATATAAATTATACAACAAAAAATAAAGAAAGAACTTACAGGGTATCTGAAGATTTTTAAAAGGGACTTTGGTGTGACCAAACAATAAAGAATCAAAACAATATCTAGGGCATGTTGTAATCCAGATTAAAATGTAAAAACATTTTTGAAAATAAATAGCCTATTAAGTCTAAGTATTTGGCGCTGTGATGAACGCTGTGAATACAAAAATCTGAATGGCTATTTAAACCATTTAAATATGTTTTAATAAGCAGCAGCTGCTTTATTTATGAGGTTTCCGGAGAAACGGCTGCATTTCTGCTGTTCAGCACCATCTGCTGTCAGAGAGTAAATGTGCGCTTTCATTCAGCATGAACTAATATCGTAATGATTTTTGGCATAAAAGAAAAATCGATCATTTTGACCCGTACAATGTATTTTTGGCTATTGCTACAAATATACCCGTGCTACTTATGACTGGTTTTGTGGTCCAGGGTCACATTTGTGAAGGAACAGATGCATCAAAAACCACTCATTCAAATTAAAATGTTTATAGCATTGAATTTTCACACAGAAAATTCATCATGTGACATGGTTTTGCATTTTCAATAAAGCAGAGGCAGCACTCACTTGGGCTGTGGTGTCCGCACTCTCGATGACGAGGACGATGGTGTGGAGGACGAATGCTGATGGTGTCCGTGTGAGGATTGTGGGGTGCTGCTGGGATACTGGGGTGTGGTCATGGCTTGCTGCTGGCCAGGTGTGGTGTAAGAGTAGCTGGGCGTCATCATGGGCGTGGCCATCGGCTGCTGGGGCGTTGCGAAGACCTTGAAAAAACAGGAAAGGAAGGAATGTGAAATATTAGCGGGCCTGGTTTTGATTCAATGAGTTAAATAGGTGACTGAGTGCATAGGTGCAGGTTTCGTACATGATAAGCGCTGCTGCTGCCGCCACCTCCTGCACTGCTGCCACCACTGTAACCATACTGACTGGAGGCCCACTGGGCCGGTGTCGTGTTGGGATTCTGGCCCTGGCCTGTAACCGCTGCTATGGCACTGAACATCTGGGATGTCATGTTTCGCGGGAGAGCGTTGACAGCTCGAGTCAAGTCTGAGAGTGAGGGGACAGATTTGGGTTTTAAAAATACATTACTTCATAAAAAAATACAATTCCTGTTGTTGTCAGGGAAGACATCAGCATTTCTGACATACCAGCAATGTTGATGTTGGCAGGTGTGGCGTTCACTGACGCTGGTGTTCTCGTTCTGCTGCTGGTTGGTGTGATGCCTTTAGAGAAACAACAAAAACATTACATTACAAGGAAAAATTAGAATGCTAGGCCAGAGCTGGAGTGCAGATAGAGACTACTAACCTGGCACAGGATCCTGGTAGTGGTCCTTGAACCAGCGGAAAAGACCATTGACTGTAGGGAACATCTGAGAGCGATACCTGAAGCCATCTGGAGTGATGGTTACATACTCGATCCTATAAAACAAAACACAAAAGGCAAACATTTACAAATGCATGATATATATGGGAGTTGTGCCCTGCTTTGGTAGGTAATGAGTGCTACCTTGGCTTCCCTCTAGGTTGGTAACCGAGCAGAAATTTGCCTGGCAGGTCTCTACAAGCTGAAACGAAGTAGGGGATGAATGTCGGCTTCTCTTTTTTGGTCCTTACGAGAAGCTCCTCCATTTTCTGTACAAAGGCAAGAAAGGATAAATGCACAACTGTACAATTTATAGGGGCCACTTCATCTATAATAAAAAAACAAAAACAAAAAGTAGAAATCAAGATAAAGAGAAAAGGAAAAAGTGTATGTCCTCAGAAATATAACACACCTTCCTATCACCTCCATTGCACTCATGGAAGTATTTGTGGCTGAGCAGATCTCGTGCAAATGCAGCCATGGGCTGGACATACCTGGCTGTGATTTCATCCAGATCCTCAAACTCCTGTAGACAACCACGACTATTATTAGATTTCTAGTTTAAAAATGCTGTTCTTTTAAATTGTCTATTAATCAAAGAATCTCAAAAATGCATGGTTTCCATACGAATATTATGCAGCATAACAATTTTCATAACAAAATGCACCAAATCAGCATATTAGAATGATTTTTGAAGGATCATGTGACACTGAAGACTTGCGTAATGATGCTGAAAATTCAGCTTTGCATCACAGTTACATTTAAAAATAAATATTAACACAAAAGTCATTTAAAATACCTGTAACAATATTTCACAATACTGCCATTTTTAATAAATGCAGCCAAAAACACTTAAAAAAAAAAAAAAAAAAAAAAGGCCCAAAACTTTTGAACAATAGTTTGTGTGACACAACAACAGCTCACCTCATTGTTGATCCAAAGAGTATGTCCAAGGCTAAACGCATTCTCTTTACCCTCCTCACGGACGTCTACATGCTGATAGATCCCATCAGCCACCTTCCATGTGACTGTCAGGTGGTTCTCCCCTTTACTGCTGGGCCGAATCACCACATCACCTTGGTCCATGGATTCCATCATCTTCTCCGCTTGTTTGAAGTTGATGTTGTGGAAGGACGGGTGAGCGATTACTCGCTTAATGTAAGCTGAAGACAGAAAACAAAAGTCACGTCACTTGAAAAAGGTGATAAAATTAATGTTCTCAAAAAAGATTTGGTCAATACTGACTGGTTCTCTGCTGTTTCTTCTTTTGCTCCTCTTCCTGTTTCACATCATCTGTCTCAGCATCAAAATCATAGTAGGTATCTTTGGGAAGCTTCCATTCATTGTTCTTGTCACTTAGGTCAGATGTTCTACAAGTGAGATCCACGTTGAACTTCTCGATGTCAATCTTCATGATGCGGCAGTGCACGGTCATGCCAACCTAACAGCAGAGAACCAGACAAAAGTCAGTCTGTAAACAGAACATTTTCAAATTTCCATATCTTTTGTAAGGCTACATATTTGGGGTGTATATTGTTTAGAAATGAACGCCAGATAGAGTATAGAAAGGAAATATGAGATTTGCTCACCTTGACTCTCTCCTCAGGATGCTTCACCACCTTGTCACTAAGAAACTTTGTCGGTATGAAGCCTGTGACAGCATTATCTAACCTAGTTCTCACTCCGATGGCTTGACCAGGGCAGGAGCCGCTGTCAAAGTGATTCCACACCTAAGAAAACAGCGATATAAGTCAATTTGCTTGTGTGCTTAAGATAAAAAGGTAACAGAACTAATTCCCACCTCACTGAGCTCAGGGAAGTTGTCCTGCTGGCAAAATGGACACTGCCAGAGACCCGTCTCATCATTACGGATGGCCTGGTCATAACTCTCACCTTGTGGCCGTCTGTGAGCAATGCCAGTCACCACACATGTGATCAGTTTGCCTATATGTGCACAGAGATATAGGAAAATATTACCAACAGTATCAAGACTGAAACAAATGAGGGAGCACCACAAATATCACAGAATACTTGAAAATATGTATCTGTAGGTTTATAACTATAGATTACTCTGTGATCTTTTTAAAATATCTAAAAACGATCAGGTATTATTTACCAATAAAGAAGGTCTCAGGAGTCTCCTTGGTGAGCAGGTTAAAGACCTCCTCCGTGTTGGGAGGCCTGTACGGAGCTCTCAAATCTTTATATCTACAGCTGAGCTCCGCTCGGATGTCATACAGTGTAATTCCCTTATTACCATAACCCTGAAAGAAAGAAACAATAAATAACACAAGCTCACAGGAAAAACGGTTTAGTTAAGTCAAGTACCGCTTGTGTCCTGATTTGCTGCTTTTGATAAATGCCTCTGCTAACAAAATTTATGCAAGTGAATTATGCAACATTATGACAAAGCTGACCTGTCTCTCCAGCTCCTCAGCGAAGGCATCCAGATCCAGGTCCTTGAGCCTCTCTGGATTCTCAAGGATCTCCTCTAGCGCTCCGGCTGGGTTGGCATCTTCTGCCGACTCGTCGTACTCTAGAGCATCCACTGCCATTTTACGTGCCCACTCGTACGTTTCAGGGTGCACTCGAGAACCATCCAAGACCTCGATATAGGAGTCAGTGCTGCAGAATGAAAGAACACATTATTTTGTTATAGCTTCTGGCTGTACGCAGCATAATTCAAAGTGAACTGCAGGCCATTCACAAACATTGCATACAGCATCTTACCTGTCTCCAAGAGAGGCAGTGTCGATCTTGATGAAGCCAGCACAGTTAATGAAGACTTTGGGTCCCATATGGCACATGGTGACCAACTGGGTTCGATTCTCTAACCTAGTGTTGTTCTGTTTAAGAATCTGAGGAACATGGAAAGGTGCAGATGATGAGCTAAACATCATAGAAACTCAACCCATTAGCTAGACTAACAGAGGGACTTTACTTAGGTGGAAAAACAGCATGAATATCAAATGTGAGAATTTTTTTTTAATTTTTTTTAGAAGATCTCACCTTGAGCAGGTGTGAGCCTTTTCTAGATCCGAGGCCACAGATGTACTGGACCAGGCTCTGGGTGTAAGGGTGAGCAATGGCCCGGTTCACATCCACACCAACCTCATTCACCCGGTTTATGAACTCACAGTAAAGAGCGCCCAGCAACTCCTCTTTCACTACATGCTCCTGAGGAACGTTTAAAAACATAATACACAAGAAGTTATTTACAAGTGACCTTCATCTCAAGCCTGTTTAAAACAAATTAGCAGTCACTCAATTAGCAGCCACATACTAAGTGGAGAGATGTCAGTGACTCAGTGTTGATACTGTTAACTAAAATTAAAAATTGGGTTCCATAAATTACTTAAGGCAAGTTACTGAAGCACTAAAATAACTAAATTTAAAACAAACAAAAACAAATGATTCAAAATAGGAATAAATAAATGGCTATAATAAATAATACTTTTTAAAATAACACATTGCAATGTGGAATTTCACACAAATACATGGAGAAAAATCAAAGGTATTTAAACGTAAACGGCAAAAGGGATGCAGGAATGTGCTTGTACCTGCAGGGGATGCAGTTTCAAACACAGGATGTCCTCATCGCTGCTGCAGACTTGAGCAAACTCCACTAGGGGGTCCTGAATTTTGCGAGCCACAGACACAGCCTGCCGAAGCAGAGGTGGATAGTCCCTGAAATCCGCCTAGAGGAGCAATATGCGAAAGAAATATTAGAAAAGGCACATAGCCTTCAACAAGGGTTTATGGGTAAAATGTATGTTTTTATCTCATTGCACTGACCTCAGACTTCTTGCTGTTCATATAAAGCATAGCCAGCTCATTGTCCACCAGCTCCACTCCCACAGCAGGCAGAGAGGAGTCCTGCTCCAGCTCACTGATGGTGCGCTTGATGTCCTCCATCACCATATGAGCATCACTACACACATCCAAATAAAAGCATCAACATGTGGGGGTCCAACATGCATATGGAATATTTAAACGCAAAAACAAAATATTGAACACACCGATTCTCCCCAGCAACAGCAACAACATGTGGCTTCTTACTAAGGAGGAATTTCTTGAGGTTTTCAATATCTTGAAGCTATGGAAATACAACAATCAAATGTTTCAAAAGTGTCAATATTGATGGAAACTGGAATTAACAAACAACTGAATAGTAAATGTCCCGCAGGGCTTCTGTTTCTTCACCTTTTTCTCTCTTTCATCCTCTCTCCATGCATTTCTCCTCTTCAGGAAATAAGGAAGCCTGAGGAAGTCCACAACCTCTCCTTCACCATTAAGGAGGGAGCAGAACACTGGTGTATCTCTATAAAAACACAAGCAAACATTTAACAGATGCCATTCAAATGTATGATAAGCTGAAAATTATGATGTTATGGCCAATAATATATAATGTTTAGGCCTGCAACTAATGATTATTTTGATAATTGATTAGTTGGTCAATTATTTTTTTTTCCGATTGATCGGATTTTTAAAAATTAACTCTTAATCTGAAAAAACCCCACTATAAAGCTCTCTGCCCTTCTTTCATAGATAAAAGCAATAATTATGTTATAGCATTAGAAATAGCCTACTACTGTTACTAACGAGCTTACACATATTGGAGGACTAACCAATACAGAAAGCTAAAAAATGATTTTGGTAATCGCCAGTACTTTTAGTTTAGAGCAGCAGTGGCACAAACCATAATTTGTTAAAAACCTTACATACATTTTTTTTTCATAAATTTGAGCATTGTATATTAGGGCTGTGTATCACCAGCAAAGTCACGATACGATACGTATCACGATACAGGACTGCACTGAATCAGATATTTCAGCACAATGAATGTTTTTGCACTGATTATTAATTTTCTCTCTTTTCCGTCTGTCTGATGCGCGTGCACGCGTCCGCCACTCATTCAGTAAAGATTAAAGGGGTCATATGATGCTATTTTAAAGATCATTATTTTGTGTATTTGGTAGATATGTGGGGGCGTGTTAGAACGAGCCGTTTTAGGTAGGCGTGATTGACTCTTAACTTTTATAAATAATATCTCTTTGGATTTGAGACTTTAGTATTTGCAACTTTACAGATCTTCTTTATGCACCAAGAGCTTGTAACACTCCAAAGAGAAAGGAAAACTTGAAATCACATCATATGACCCCTTTAAAACTTAACACAGACTGTCAGGACGGACCTTTTTGCAAAAATGGAAATGCTCGCGTGAATTTGTGACATTTATACATAAGGATATGACCGTAAACTTAAAGTTTTTGCGCTGAGGACGCACACGCATCATCTGCCAAAGCGTCTGACAGGGCAAGCCATTACGCAAATGCTTAAAGCTTAAAATAAAGAATTCTCATGTTTTGGTCAGCTTGGATCACGTAACTCTCCCGCAGCATCTCATTCTGTTTCCTCCACTATTTTTAGATGCATTTTGTCCACAAAAATGCGTAATTCAGTCCTGTAATTTGACACAACCGGCTGAAGTTGGATGTGCACTGTGGGCAGACCCAACTAATCGATAATGAGAATCGTTGTTGATGATTTTCATAATCGATAATAATCGATTAGTTGTTGCTGCCCTAATAATGTTATACATTTTACAATACAGGAGAAATTGAATTAAATTGAGATTCACTTTAAGTCAGCATTAAATTACCTAATATAAAAATTAAATATTCAATAATATTAGGTTTTATTGTGCATCCCTATTCACAATCATTTAGAATATATTCGCTCCCTCAGAACAAAAATGTACCTGCCGGAAGCAAATGCCACCCCAAGTACACGGATACCCTTTCCTTGTGACTCATCCATGAGGTCATCGTCCTCCTCCACCTGCTGATCAGGCCGATAAGGAGCCACCTTCAACCAATTATACAGCTTCTTGCAACAAGACTACCAAAAACACAAGAAACTCAAATCAACTTATTATAGACCACAGTTTGGTACTGAAAGCACTTGCAAATGGAATATAATACACATGCAATTCATGTGGCACCTTAATAATATTGTCCTTGGCTTCAGCAACAAGCTTGTTTTTCAGTTCCTTGGCCATCTGAGGATACAGGAACTGCTGCAAGGAACGTTCAATAGCAAGAGTTCTCTGCTTGTTCCATTCCTGCACCTGGTGACTGAACTCATCCCTGTAGTAGAACTGCTTAATCTCATCAAAGTAGGTCTGATCTCCTCCGTACCTGTAGATAAGGCAAACAGAACTGATCTGTATCTCTTGTATACAATCCTTAACAACTCAATTCAGGTTTTGATCTAAAGCTAAAATTTTCAGGACACAACTATACCCTTTGACTCCCACAAGGTCAATGCAGATGTCTATGGTGAGCAGGCCTTCCTCCTCAGCAAGGCACATCTTCAAGAACTGATCTCCATTGAGCTCCTTCACAGGCTTGTTCTTCAGGTACTTGAAGGAATAGGCATAGTGCGCTTCATCCACATCCTAGGAAACATAACGGATATTAGCTGATGTGGAATTACTGATGAATGAGCAAACAATGCAGCCACTGGCACATTAGTTTAGTCTGGGATTAAATGGGAGGACAAGTTTACTACGGTAATACTGTAGCACAGCAAAAACTATGCCTACAACACACACCTACATAATATCAACTGAACATTCTAGCTAAAGCTCTAACACAACAGAGCTCTGCTGGGGTGGGAAGGTTGCTTTTCTGATAATACCCTTTCCTTGATGAATATGGTTAAGTGAAAGTAGAAGATATACAAAAACACAAGTTAATAAAATAATTGTATAATACATAATGGTCACTTCCTACATACTAGAAGGTATGTCTGTAACTCCTAAATTAACACTAAGTACCAACCTTCTTGCCCTTCTTAGTTGGCTTGATGTTAATCTTGGCCCTCTCCTGGAAGGTCTGTCTGAGCACGTGCCTAACCAGAGGTTCACGGGCAATCTGCATGGCCACCATGTAGCGAGCGCCTTCCAGAACAGCCTCCGGGGTGTTAAATTGGCTATGAAAAAATTTGAGTTATGAATAAATATGAAAACTGTTATGATCTTCCAATAAGCAGTGGGTAAAAGACATGCATACAGAAGTTATTTTAACAAGTAACAATTTCAAGTTTGCAATGATGCATTACCTGCATACATAGTCCTTGGCCAGCTCCAAAGGCTCTGCAGGAAACTGCTCGGTTTCGTGCCTCTGATAACTGTCTCGCAAGTTCTCTCCAAACTGCTCTGGGGTCAGACCAAACTTCTTGGCAAGACCGTCTAAAAAAAAAAAAAAAAAAAAGGCACC
>NW_015546084.1:897204-912368 GCF_001515605.1 Sinocyclocheilus anshuiensis
ATGCCATCATTTTACAAGAAAAGTGTATGTATGAATTCATCACTTTCATGGAGTTACACTGTAGTTATGTACAATATCAGTTACATTGTTAAAAATATCTCTGACACAAAATGTTAATATAAATGCAATCAATATATTGCTGTAAGTTTATATTCTAAAATACTATACATTTTTTGCCAGGGAATATGTTTGGCACATTTGACTCTGCCAGCATTAATAAATAAAAGAAAAAATACATATCGTCTTATTTTTGTGCGAGATGTACAAACCAAGGCCTGTGCTCTGACATATGCTGTACATATCTCTACGGGAAGCTTGTTTTAGATCTGGACCCTTTTGCTCCTCTTCTTCCTCTTCCTCCTCCTCTTCTGCCTCTTCCCCTAGCAGTACAAAAACAGTTTTAGTCTAATGCATGGTTGACCATTATTTGATCAAATTATGCAAAGGAAACACAGCTGTACCATCTTCCTCTGACACTTCCTTGATCTTTTTCAGTTTCTTTTTGTTGCCCTTGGCTGCATTCTGCATCTTAGGAATGTCTCGGCCATAGTAGAGCAGGAAGTGGTTGTAGACATCTCCCAGCTCATCAAGAGACTGGACGTCTTTCAGTCTGTGAAAGCAGAAAGGAGGTCAGATTACTGTGGACAAAGCATAAAATATTAGAACGTTCATTAGGTTTGTACTCGTACCTCTCCATATCAGTAGTGTCTAGAGGACGAGTTGAGTCGGCCAGTGGCTTGTCAGGGTCAGCGGAGATCTGCTCAAACTGATAAGACTGCATCCTCTGGAAAAGACGTGTCAGGTTCTGCTTCCTGGTCTTCAGCTGAGTCCACTGAGGAGGACAGCCACAATTAATTTCTACATTACCAAAGAAAAAGCAGCAACCGCACTGCATTCAGAGAACATTTTGACTAGCCCTTACCTTCTCATCCCACTGCCACACCTTCCACAGATCATTAATGTTCAGCTCTGGTTCCACATACTCCTTCCTGTAGAATGCAATGAAGGGAACCTGTAAGATGGAAGAGAGAGGAGTTAAAACCAGATGATCAGTCGGTCGAGTTGATTACACCCTGTTTTTTCCCTATGACTATACCTCAAAGTGTTGGTTCCTCATGAAGTTCAAAGCTTCTTTGATTTTAGCAATAGTACTGGGGCCCTTTCTGCTGAAATTAGTGGCTGTCCCACGATCTAGGTAGTCTGTGCTCTCCTGCAATGCAAATCAAAACAAAATAAATAAGCATCAAAGTTAGCTTAGTGCCATGACAATATGCTAACAAATGTCATGTTATACAAATACTCCATTCACACCTGCATGGAGATGGTCGGTGTGGAGAAGGCATTCCTGTAAATCCATTCAGCTTCTTCCTCCAGTTCATCATCCTCAGCAGGCTTTACAGGGATGGCCCTCAACTGCAAATGACAAGAGGTTATGAAATATCCTCATTTCCATCCATGAAAGGAAACACACTGGTAGAGGGCATGCAGAAGTTTCAGGTATCCTTCACATTGGACAGCATACTACAAATGAGAGATATATTGTATATACAGGCCAACACTGCTCCATACCTGGAATCTTTCTGGCATGTCTGTAGAGCGGATCTCATTGTCCTGATCAGTCATGTGGCTGCTCTCCAGCTCACTGGGCTCATAGATCTCAAATATGCTACGGCGGCCAACTCTTCTCTTGGTCTGCTTCTTTGGCCGATCCCATGACTCATCATCCTGATCCTCCTCTTCCTCTTCCGCATGATCATATGCCTCAGTGTCGAACTCGGCAAAGTCAAAGTCACCACCGAATATCTCTTGAGCTTCTTGCAAGGCACTAAAATGTCAGAAAAGGAGCAACATTAGAGATAAGAAAGTCATGGGTTGAAGGCCATTTCTGTCAGGGCTTTAGTCCTTCATACCACACAGAGAAGTCTATATTTTCATAAGCAAACCACTGCTTTACTGTTTACATCACTTACGCATCAGTGTAGCCAGAGAATTTCTTTCCCTTCTTTTTAGTGATGGGCTGCCCATCATCATCCACAATGAAATCATCAATATCTAGCAAATATTGAAAACAAAAAAACATAAAAATTCCAAAGAATTCTAAAATATTAATTCAAATCCATGATGAATAGGGTAAACATCTTTCCTACCAGATTCCTCATCATCTTCCCCCTCTTCGTCATCTCTTGGGTGAAGTGTGTCCACAGCCTCTCCGTCCTCCACCTCTCCATCTCCGTCACCATCCCCAGTGAAGATCTCATCAGCGATCAGGTCTTTCTCATCATCTTCCCCCTCATCATCCATGGTTTTCACACGCGAGTATTTCTTTTTCTGAACATATTTTTTTATGAGTTCAAAACTGTTTAACTAGTATCAGTTAAATTAATATACATTCTGTAATTTAGCACAGGCTGGAAGTTTGGTGACTCACCCTTCTCTTCACTTTTACTCCTAAATTCTCCTCGATGAGGTCCAGATCATCATCATCAAGATAGTCATCATAACCTGACATATACAAAGACACATTGTTTAATGAAAACAAACGCAATACAGAAACCAGTATTTCATTTTGCCTATTGTCAACAGTTTTTTTTTTTTTCCAATCTATGGAACCATAATTGTTCATAGCAAACAAATTCATCAAGGCAAACACCTTAACTTCAAACAGTTTATTTAGGCTAAAATATGAGTTCTCTATCCATAATATTACAGTGAAAAAAACCCATCTTGTCCGAATCAGGACAGGAATATGCACAGATTAAGCACTGTTACACAAAAACAGTCCAAAACTGTTCCAATCCAAACACATATTTCAGTATATTGACTTTTTCAGTGGAGAAAGCGTTATCACGGATTATGGACTCATATTTTGGCCAGAAGTAATGGTTTAAAAGTTAAAATTGTGGATTTTTGTCTTATAAACACACAGCTTTTCACTTCAAAAGACGTTAATTGGTGGACTGGAGTCATGTGGATTACTGTGATGTTTTTATCAGCTGTTTGAACTCAATTTGACGTCATTTATTGGTGAGCAAGTTTTGCAATGTAAATTTCTCCAAATCTTTTCCAATGAAGAAACAAACTGGCTGGCCTGAGGGCGTGTAAACTTTAAAAAATAGATATTTTTAGGTGAACTTTTCCTTTAATTGGTTATCTCCAGCAAAATAATGTTTTAAATATTTGATTTCCCCTAGTCCTATTAAGAACAACATTATGCACTTGTGAATTGACAAACACCAGAACGCAGAAGGATTTACTAAAATGGCTTTAAATTCAGAATAACTTACTTCGTTTTCTCCGCCGATGACGGACCTCTTCACCAGAGTCACTATCCTCTCTCGCACTCTGCGGTTCTTCCTCTTCCACATCGCCATCATCAATGAGTCCTCTCAGGTTTCCATGCTCATCCTGATCTTCAGTATTCTCTTCTTCCTCTTCTTCTTCTGGAGACATCAACAACACAGAACACAACCAATGATGCAATGTGCCAATGACAACAGAACTATGATGAAACTGTTCATGTTCAGCGCCTTCATATGCATGCCTTCTGCAGTATGTGGCTTTTAGTAGGTAACATCTTACCATCATCTTCCATAAATCTCTGCTGCTTTTTGGGCTTCAGGTCTTTCTCCTCGAACTCCTCCTCTGACTCCTCAGCCTCGCTCTCAATGAAGTCAGACATGTTTGCAAGGCCTGTGTGAAAATTCAAACATTATTTTTATTACAAGGATCTGTCATAAATACAGTATGGCTGTGACAAATATACTATGGCATTCAAAGGGTTAGGATTATTCATTGTAATAAAGAGTGAAATGTTGCATTGACATAGTGGCAACATTACAATTCCCTTGTCAAAAGCAGTAAAATTCAGTTGAATAATAATAACAAAAACAGGTCATACATCTGACACATCTCTCGCAGTAAACAAAAGACTGACAAAGATCAGCTTCACTGGTGGCTTAACTTAATTATTATTGCATAAGACATTCAAAACAACACTTGGTTTGTCTAAATTGATTTATATGCTAAGATGTTTACATGCTAAAATATAACACCAGAGTACTAATATTGTAAATCCAGGCCTTTTTAGATACAAAAACACACATGAAGATGAACTTGAGATCCATGCGCCTAGCTAGATTTTAGCTTAGCCAAGGAATTTGGGACTCGAAAATACGAAGTTTGTAACTATTAAGAAATACTCAAAAAGCTAGCGATGAATCGAACGTAAACAGTAAAAAATTGTTTTGTTTTTTAAATAATTACGTAACGACTCTGTCCGCGGCACTGTGAGAAATCAAGGCCCTCATGCTAACAGCTAGCCTGAGCGCTAAGAAAAACAACCCCAGGCATTACATGACTCTTTAAAAAACACTTAGCTGAAATTAGACATCGAACACGAAAGCGCACTTACTTTTCCTTGCGAGGAAGCTCGATTAAAGGCTTGAAAATAAGCGCTGAGACGAAGAACGAAGCGTCACTTTTGAAGACGCTTGATAGTGACAACAAAAAATAGGTGAGGGTTACAGTCGGTGGTTCCGGTATACACATATTTAACTTCCGGTCAGGATGAATACATTTGCTGGTTTTTAATAAATAATGCATTTTTAAATGTTAAAATTAACTAAGATTAATACATAAGTTCGAATAATTTGTCATTGTTAGTTCAGGTTCGCTAATGTAGTTAACAGCTGAAACCTTATTGTAAAGTGTTACCGACACATATCGTTCAGGGACGAATTATAGTTACCTTTCCTCGTGCAAAATAAATAAAAACTAACATTCAACTATTTTTAAATACATTTTTAAGAAAAAATAAACAACTTAAATATCGTAGTATCTCCGAGCCTGAAGACGGCGCTCTACATCTTAGTGCTTCATGCGTTCCATGTGACGTCATGTAGGGTTTGTAGTGATTAGTTGCTCAAAAGGACTCGGCAAGCCATGGATAGTTTGGGGTTGTTACGGGCGCAGTTGCCTTTAACAGTGTTATTGTCATGTATGTTTACATTCTCCTCCGGCAGTGAAATGAATTTTGTAACGTGCGGGTCGGTGGTGAAGCTGCTCAATGTGAAACACAACGTCAGGTTACACTCTCATGATGTCCGCTATGGATCTGGTGAGTGACTGTCATTCATAAAGTCTGCTCGCCTCATCTGTATGGCAGTGTGTGATATAAACGTTTGATGTGACCCTGGACCACAAAACCAGTCATAAAAAGCATGTGTATGGGTCAAAATGATCGATTTTTCTTTTATGCCAAAAATCATTAGGATATTAAGTGAAGTTAATGTTCCATGAAGATATTTGTACATTTCCTACCGTAAATATATCAACACTTAATTTTTGATTAGAAATATGCATTGCTAAGAACTTAATTTGGACAACTTTAAAGGCGATTTTCTCAATATATATATATATATATTTTTTTTTTTTTTGCACCTTCAGATTCCAGATTTTCAAATATAGTAGTCAACATTTGAAGTGGATCAAAACCTTTCATCAAAGCTGTCCTGAAACCTAAAACCAAAATGCGTTCTTGTCTTAGGACAACTTTGATGAACTTTTTTTGATCCACTTCAAATGTTGACTCCTGTAGTTGTATCTCGGCCAAATATTGTCCTATCCTAACAAACCATACATCAATGGAAATGGAAAACTTCTTTATTTAGCTTTCAGATGATGTATAAATCTCAATTTCAAAAAATGTACTCTTATGACTGGTTTTGTGGTCCAGGGTCACACAAAATTAACAACAGTTTTAAAAAGCCATTAAATAAACATATTACTGTATATGATTACTTTGTAAATGTTCTGGAGGGTTTAAAAGAATGCACTGTTTGGGGTCGATAAGATTTGTAATGCTTTTGAAAGAAGAATGCATTTATTTGATAACAAAAAAAATACAGTAAAAACAGTAATATTGTGAAGTATTATTACAATTTAAAATCACTGTTTTCTATTTTGATATATTTTAAAATGTAATTCATTGCTTTGATGGCAAAGTTAAATTTTCAGCATCATTCGAGTGTCACATGATCCTTCAGAAACCATTCTAATATGCTGATGTGCTGCTCAAAAAACATTTCTTAATGTTGAAAACATTTGTGCTGCTTAATATTTTGTGGAAACTGTCATTTTTTTGAATAGAACGTTTGAAATAACAGTGTTTATTTGAAATAGAAATATTTGTAACATTATTAATGTCTTTATTGTTACTTTTGATGAATTTAATGCATCCCTGCTGATGCTGAATAAAAGTATTGCTTTTCTTTCTTAATAGTAAAGAAAGAAGCAGCAGCAGCATAGAGTCTCTCTATGATCTGTTAATGATAATTCCAGGTAGTGGTCAGCAGTCGGTGACCGGTGTGACCACGGTAGAGGACAGTAACAGTTACTGGAGTGTGCGGGGCACCAGTGATGCCGCATGTCATCGAGGGACTCCGGTACAGTGTGGACAGAACATCCGATTGACCCATGTGAACACGGGCCGCAATCTACACAGCCACTACTTTACTTCTCCTCTTTCTTCAAATCAGGTTTTAATATGTCATGCTTTTTTAATAAAAATACACTGTAACGTATAGGTACTGTATGTAGAATTTTGATGTTGCAATAGGCTGTGGAGTTTTACTCAAAAACTCTTCCCATTTAGGAGGTCAGTGCCTTTGGTGAGAACGGCGAGGGTGACCATCTGGACGAGTGGACCGTTCTGTGTGCAGGCTCTGTTTGGCAGCGGGATGAGTCAGTTCGGTTCCGCCACACGGCCACCGAGGCTCTGCTGTCTGTGACGGGAGAACAGTACGGCAGACCCATCCACGGCCAGAGAGAAGTGCACGGCATGATGGTCAGCAGCTCACACAGCTACTGGAAAACAATGGAGGGCGTCTTCATGAAACCCAGTGAGATTGGATCCAGGGATTTCAGCAGGCCATTGCACACTGAGTTTTAGAGAAACGCTTCATACAAGCTGACTCTGCTGGACTCTTTACAGTTCTATTGTTATGAAAAAGAGTTTTATGATCAAATTGTGCCATATGCTTATTTTTTAAACACTTTTAAGCATATGATTTTATATTGCACAGCATACACTACTGTTCAAAAGTTAGGGGTCAGTAAGGATTATTAAGGTTTTGACAACAAATATTAAACATCACAACTGTTTTCAACACTGATGATAATAAGAAACACTATATAAGCATATTAGAATGATTTTTGAAAGATGCGTGTTACTGAAAATTCAGCTTTGCCATCACAGGATTAAATTATTTTAAAATATATTAAAATAGGAAACAGTTATTTTAAATTATTATAATATTCCACAATATTGATGCATTTACTGCAATTAGATAAATGAATGCAGCCTTTGTGAGCATAAGAGCATTCTTTCAAAACCTTCAAGAAATCTTACTGACTTTAACTTTTGAAAGGTAGTGTATAATAAGACAAACAGAAATGTCAAATTTCAATAAAAAAATCGAAAGAGAATTCTGTTTAAACAAACATTTAGATTTATGGAATGCCACTTTTAGCTTTTCAAGCTTTTTTTTTTTTTTTAAATTCCACAATCTTACAGATTTCATAATTATAAGGCAAAAGCTCATTCAGAGTTTAACTAAGTTTTAACTTGAAACACAATGCACTCACCTTTGAGAATATTTAATGGCCATTAAAATTGAAAAATCATGGCCATCTGTTTGCATCTTACAAGTAATATTAAATTAAAAAGAAGAACAACAAATCCTTAAATAATAAATTGGCCCACAACTGTTATCAAAAAAAAATTAAAACCTGGGATATGATTTAAAACCACAAATATGAATTCATTGCATTAGCGAACAAGCTGGAATTCACTTGAACTGCTTGTTGCTGATCTCAGAGTGGAAACACTACAGCATCAATGGTACTTTATGTTGCAGCAGTATTAACATTAATCTCATTGAGAGACTTGCAGTTATGTGGTGCTATGTAATGATGTTTTAGGCTATTTTTCTAAAGGAAGCTTTGAGTTACTTAAAACAAAAGCTTCTATACAGACATTACTATCGCACTTGCACACCTGAATATTACACTAGTAACACTCTGGCAAAGTCTTTTTTCCTAAGAAAATTATCAATTTTTTTGTCTCTAAATGTATAATTGTAATTACATTAAGTGCCTTTTAAATATGTATACATGTGCTATGATTACATATACTGTAGATGCTGTAAAATTTGAAATGACCTGTAAACTTTTATTTTTATTTTTTATGTTTACATGGTTGGGTTCACAGCTGTCTACCATTTGACTTGGTAATACAGTACATACACAGTACCAACTGACAAGCATTAGTACAGATTTTGAAGTATTAAACAGCCTTTAGAGTTTATTACCTCAGACAGATAGTTTGTGTAAACATGTTATTTTGTAGATGCTTTAAAGAGATTATCAGATCATTAACAGTGCTGTTTTTTTTTTTTTTATCAGAAAAACAATAGATAAAGTCATTTATTTGTCATTTGTACAGCTGTGTTCATTGGTGACTCGAACCCTGATAGTATGCAAACACAATTGTAGTCTTATTTGTAGAAAATCCAATGCTTCCCCCTACTGGCTCAGGCAACAATAATAACAAAAATGATTATTATATCAATTATTATCATCATTATATCAATAATTGGATGCAAAAGCATTTATTGTCATGTTCAATAAATAACTTTCTTTTATTTATTCATATTCGTTGTAATGATACATTTTTGTTTAGAAACCATATTGCTTTAATCTGTCAGTCCACATCCTGCATGCAAATATGTATGCTGTTTTGCATATTAATAATCCTTCTTTTGATATACTCCATAAAAATACACACATATAAAATTTTATTTGGCATGCTTCAAATTCAGATGAAGTTAGGATCTGGATTGAGAGTAAATTAGAAATTCCATCAACCTTTGCAAGATTAAAAAAAAAAAACAATAGAAAACAATATTATTAATCAACAAAATATAAAATACAATAGCAAATAAAACCTTTACCAATTTATATATCCAAAAATGCCCATAAACTAGAGGGTAATTTTTAGTAGAATGTAGAATCTAACAAGATGGCAACAAGCAAACAAACATAGAATAATGACTAAATGATGCAAGAGATTTCTAAACTTTAGTCCACTAATCTGCTTTTGTGATAAATGAAAGGAACAGTGAACAAATAGTCTTATATTATTAAATAAAATAAGGTGCAACACTTTAAATTGATATATATGGAATTTACACTGAATTCCACTACCGTTTCAAACTTCTTTTTGGTAAAGGTTACTTTGTTTCTTAATTTCTTTAAATAACATTTCTTTACTAGCGTTACTTCACATGCTAAACGTAAATTTCCTTTGTTACCTACCATTTTTACATCACATCTTCAGAATAGGCCACTAGATGGGGCCATTCTTTTGGAAATCTCCTCATTCCAAAGCACAGACTGACAGAATAAAATGCACCAGTCCTCCTCAATCAAGCCGTTCTGTGACATTCTGAAAACTGATAGGAACTTTGTCCAGTAAACGGTTCCCAATAATCCGCCTTTCCTTTGCATTGTATTTTGGCACAGAATGCTGCTGGTACTGTTTCATATCATATGCTCACAGGAAGGAAACAATGGGAGTTCAGATATTTAGACTGATGCTCTCAGCAAATGCCTGCAAGCGGTACAGACCTTGGAAAAACACTGCATTAGTGTTCTGAACATGCAAACATGACACAGTCGAACAGACAATGCAAAGACGACTTTTGTGCGGCGCTATATGCATAAATACACATGCAATATACAGGGGATTGTGACAAACGGCTGTAAGTATACACAATAATAAGGAACACAGGGAAAGGGACTGATGTGCACACACATTATAAATACATAGACAAACAGGTAGACAAATACTTATATTACACACAGACTGTAACTGTAAAAGAAAAAGTGCTATTGTAGAGACCGACCAGTTTACTTCTGGTTGTTTCAGAGCAATTTGTGTTGCAATCACTGACTCTCTGAGCCTGAGAGTGAATAAAACCTCAAAATGGACCAAAAAGTCCAAGTATGTAGCATAGACACTTCCGCAGAAGTTCAGTGTCATATATTTTAACCAGACAATATATGCAGACATTTAGAAGACCTTGATACTATGTTTAAAATCAAAGAGAGTATTATACTCTCTTCTTTCGTGTAGATAGCCTACACAAAACAAGAGATTTGGTAATGGCCCTCGCCTCATTTTAGTTAAATTGTGGCCACGTGACCTTATTAATTTGTTATCTTGTTTTTGAAATATTAGCCACGTTATATTAATTTATTCCCTCATCTGATTATCAAAAACAAGGGAATAAATTAGCAAGACGTCCACTGATGTCACATGGACTATTTTAATGATGTCCTTACTACCTTTCTGGGTCTTGAACGTGTTAGTTGCGTTGCTGTCTATGCAGGGTCGGAACGCTCTCGGATTTCATCACAAATATCTTCATTTGTGTTTCAAAGATCAATGAAGGTATTATAGGTTTAAAACGACATGAGTAATTAATGACAAAATTTTCATTTTTGGTGAACTATCCCTTTAATGCACCATTGCTGAAAAATAATAAATTTCTTTACTTCCAAAAAATCTTACTGACCCCAAAATATTAATGGTACTTCTTACTATTTTTTTTTTAAACAGTATGTGGAAAAAGTACACAGTATGCGATGATATATGTTTTAGACAGTAATATTTTATGTTGTTGTCATTTAATTTGATCACATTGCATGTTCAGTTCAGCAGCTGCTATTTAATTACCATTTTAAACGAAACTTATATATATATTTTATGTTTTTTCTCTCCTGAATCATAATTTTTCTCTCTCATCCTATCTCTCAATTATGAACACGTAAAGCACTTTAAATGATCAGTATGTGCAATATAAAATAAACTTTCCTTGGAAAAAAAATACAGTTATTTTCCTTTTTCAACCCAATAAAATACTAATTGACAGTCCAATCAAAGAAGGAGAAAAAAATCATACTCAAAACTGTGTATGATGCACTGTGTGATGCAGATTATATCCTGCATATTGTGGTAATTTGTGATTTTCTTTGCATACTGTAAAAGTAATATTATGGTAGTATGCTATTCCAAAAATACCCACAGTCCCTTCAACATTAAGCAATATATTTCAATAAATTCCATTAATAAGCTTCAACACCGCAATGCTGCGAACAAAACATACAGTGCATCTGAGATGAACATGCACACGCTCTTGATGCCAGACATCCTGCAACGGCTGCCAATCACTCTTCATCGTTCCCATCTGACATGACTTGGAGTGAGATCAAGTACAAAGTCTTCGCCTTCCAAAGACAGGAATGAGAAAACGAGCAGCACGGTGGGACACTGGATGTTATTGCATTAAATGGTATTCAGTGAGGAGCCCTTGCATGTTCCTGTCAAGCTGATGATGGAGGACATCCCTCACTGCCATTTAAGAGTCTGTCACAATCACAATCACAAGCACAAAACTCGCTCTCGGGATTCACATCCTCTGCTCGGTGGGCTCCCCACGCTCTAAAAGAAAGTGGAGTTTTTGAAGCATGTTTCTTAAGAGAGGTCAGATCAAGCAGGGTTCACAGTGGGTGGGGCTACTCCATGCCATTCCGCAACATCTGATTGGCTGCGATGAGCATGACGCTGTGTCAGATCAAGCAGGGTTCACAGTGGGCGGGGCTACTCCATGCCATTCCGCAACATCTGATTGGCTGCGATGAGCATGACGCTGATGATGAAGGCCATTGCAAAAGCACAGATGAGGCTCTTGCGGACACACGTCTGGCGATTCTTCTTTTTCGAATGCACTGATGGAGTAGAACAGAGCATTTGTGAAAGAGCTTCAATGAGAAGAGATGACAGCACACAATGAGCATAAGCCATCAAAACAATGATCCAGCATTGCTGCTGATCTCTGTGCATAATGAGGCTTTGAATATGAACAATAATGAAACAAACCGTTTGGCTCTGCTAAGCTGCCTCACTGGACTTGACACACTCATGATCACACACACACACACGCAGACAGAAATAAATATTAATGTGAAACTGTTTAAGGGCACATTGTGGGCCAATAAAGCATATATTTTAAAACATTGTGACAGACTAATTGGATTTCGAGGCATATTCACCCTTTTCTCAGGGCCAGCAGATTCAATTCCATTCAATTTGTGTTGTTATTCTGTGCTGCATATTGAAATTAAATATCGAACTGCTGAAACATAATTGCATACAAGCTTTTACGATAATTCCCGTTTCTGAATTCCATTCATTCCCTTTACTTTTGTTGGCTGATGAAAACATCTGGTTCAATAAAGCGGGTGAAATTCATAAGTAACCAATGCAGGGAGTAAAGAAAATAATACACTAGTTGCTTTCATTTATCAGATGCTTTTCATTCCAAAAATCCTATATTGCATTGAGAGCACAGAACTCTCATCTCATTAAATGCCCAGTTTCTGGGCAAACACATCAGACTATAGAGCCTAATAGTCGGGCTCCAGATGTAAAAATTTTTTTATTTTAAAGATTTTTAATGATAACATATAAACCTTTCAAGGCCTACTATGAGCACTGTGATTGTTAAGTGATGATAAATGCTTTCGCAGAAGCCAAAAGTCAATGTGATATTAGCTTCATTTAAAAAAAGCAAGCTTTTCATTGGAGGCACCAATCAGAGAAGTTGCTGTTACTAAGGCATTGCATTGCAAACATTATTGACTACACTCTTTATTTATTTATTTGTAATTAAATATTTTGTAAATACATTTAAATATATTTAATTTAATTTGTATAATTACAATAATTGTCTACAAGTCCGTTATAAACATAATACATGCTTCTGTAGAAGCCGAAAGTCAATGCAATTTCAGCTTATTTAAAAAAAAAAAGTATCCATTACATCGACCAATCAGAGAAGTCACTGTCACTTCCATAAAGCATTGTGAATGACATACTGACAACATTCTTACTACTTATTCATCTATAATTATAATCAATCAAAATTTAAATAAATATAATTAAATTTTTCAATATAATGATTGTTTTAATTTAATTCGTTTATTATATTGCATTTTTAATAAACCACTATAAGTTGAAAAGTTGATATTGCACCATGATACATGCTTCTGTAGATTTCAATAGATTTAGATGCAAAAGATTTCAGCACTGACGTTATTGACTACACTCTTAATACTTCATTATTTATAGTTATATACTTTGCAATAAAATTAAAATATATCTATTTTTATATTTTTAAATTTAAATGAAATATATGTGATATTGTACTTAATTATTATCATAAATGACAATGAGTCAATAATGTTATATATCATCATTTATGATTCAATTACATCATTTCTAATGTTTAATAGGAGGAGTACTTCATTGTCTCTTTAAATACACAGTCTTGTACCTTAATTTGAATAAAAAAGTTAGTAAGTTTTGATTTAGCCAGTTGGTTTGATTCAAGGCTTAAAACTCTTTATTGAAGAATTTTTGAAATGCCAGTGTTGAAAAATACCTCTTGGCTTCTGAAAAATTGGCCGTTCACTCCTACGCTCTGCTGATCATGTGGAAATCTTTTCATTGGTATTCATACAGAACTCAATTCTCCAGTTACTGTCAGACTCAGAACTTTAAGCTTCACCTCATCGGAGCTTCGCAAAGTTTCCAGTGTCTGTAAACTTGAATCAGCGCGAGTTCAACAAACTGTTGCAGGATCCGTCAATTAACATGAAATCGTTCTCATTGCTATTTACCTCCCTGAAATTCGGTCTGGCAGTTTCCTGAGTTCTCCTTCAAGCTCTCTTCCTCAGTGACGATAATATTCTCGATGTCCTTCATGGTGAGATGGTCTCTGAAGGTGTGGAACAGGACGTGTTTGAGCTCCTCCAGGGACATCTGTTGCATGTCAAACTGCAGAGTGGAAACACAAGAGGCCTGTTGTCAAATCTCAGCACGGCTGGGCTGTCAGTGCTTCTCTGTGGGGCAGTGCTCAAATCCTACAGTCATTTATTATGGGAGAATTTCCTCCGACAGAAATTTTAGAGAAGCGAAGCTGAGCCAGTCACTACGTTAATCAAGGGTTTACTTGCTCAGTCACACTCATTCTCGCTCAGGCAGTGGTGAACAATGAATAGAAGCACAGCACACAAATTGAGCAACGCACTGGACATTCTTTCTGATGCAAAATGAGATGTGAATCAACATGGATGTTGACGTGTCCAATAGTTCCTCACATCTTTACTGTTCTGCAACCAAAAGCATTCTTAACTGAAACACACTCATCTAAGAGACTCTCCTCATTGAACTGCAATGTCTGTTGTGACAGCACTGCGACCTGAAGCTGGGTGAAAGCTGAATAAAGAAGAAGGAGAAGAAGAAGAGGAGGCAAATTTGGGCTGGTTCAATAATTCAGAATCACTGAGAGAGACAGACTTGAACTTGTCCAATTCCCCGGCAAGCTCTGTGTCAAGGGTCTTCTCAGAAGCCTTGAATGAGCTTTGGTGGTGGGGGTGTTATCCTGTCTTGGCAGAGTCAATAAATTATTGAACTGTATGAGAAAATATGTATTACATTGCGGAGAGTGTCCTTCTCCCTGATTCCATCCACTCAAACACATTTATTCCAGACTCTTGAAATCTTTGCAAGTCGTTTTCATAGATGCTGTTCAAGCATATGAAATGTGCATCCTGTAAATGTAGTGATTTCATTACATATCTACTTACTTTTTAACTCAACAAACCAAAAAGCTGGTCAAAATGCATGCTCATCACTACTGGTAGTAAACCTTTATTTAATCAGGTTAAAAAAAGATAACTAAATAACGTTAAAATCATTTAAAAAGAAAATATATATATCAAAAAATAGATATGTCTGATTTTAATAAAAAATAAATATTAGACAATAAATATTATAAATAAATTAAATAGTTCCTTTGAGAATGCAGCTCTAATAACAAAAGTTACTACATGTACACAATTACATTGTTTAATTTACAATTTACTGAATTTTTAATGATTCTTGCTGAAATTAAATTGGAAATATATACTGAATAAATAAATGCTTCCAATTTAATACAAATATAAATTAGAAAATAAATATTAATAAAATGTAAAAT
>NW_015546084.1:919840-925783 GCF_001515605.1 Sinocyclocheilus anshuiensis
ATATACAATAAATACACATTGTAATAAAATATAAAGAAAAATAAATTTTACAAAATAAATACTACTAAAATGTAAATATTTCCTATGAGAATGCAGTTCAGTCAAATTACTACATGAATGTACACAGTTATGATGAATTATTATACCATTCCTGCTTGAATTAAATCAGAAATATATATCCAATAAATAAATATTTATAAATATAAATAAATATTAAAAGTAATATAGTTTCCTATAGAAAAGCAGTTGTAATCAAATTACTACATAAATGTACACATTTACGTTATTTAATTTTCAATTTACCATTCTTACTTAAATTAAACAGAAAAATCTATAATATAATGAAATCATATTATACTACAATATAATGAAATCATATTATACTACAATATAATGAAATGACATTTCTTTCATCAGAACACACAGCAACCTTTGAATGGACATTCAAGAAGCCTTTCACCCTCAGATGGTGTGGTTATGGCATCTGCTAGCAATAGTTAACTGGACCATGCTAACAACCAAACTTTGACCTCTTATAACAAACACACAATCCCTGTGCCCTTTAGAAGCTCCCGGGGATTCAGCGCAGATGCATTGCAGAACCAACGCTTATCTGATGTTATCACTGAGGCCTGTCAGACAATGTCACTTACACAAAGCCAAGCGTAAAGCCTCAATGAGACATTATCAGCTGGGATTGTCTCTTCTGAGGAGCGAGATGACGGCACTGAGCATGTATCTCTGTCATTCAGCTATTCACACCCACCCAGACACTCTCATGAGATCCCGTCAACTCCAAATGCAATTCTTTTTCCAGCACTGACTATTCTCTCACTCTGAAAGAAAATTATATCAAAGAGACCTATTGATGTCTTAGTTATGAACTCTGTAATATCATAGCATTTCTTTTATCAGACTGTGTTTTTCTCTCATTAGCTCAGAGTAAGCAGCCTAGATAAGCAGGGAAGAATCCTAACGCTCATGGAAACTCATCAGCAATCTGAAACACTACATTTCGATCTATAAAAATGGCCAAAAGGCCAAAAAACGATGATGCAATAAAACAAGAAGAGATTGAATCCCTGTTGTTTTAACAAGGGGTGTTGATGTAGTACATCGAGGCGTCAGTTCTAATGCTCTTGTTCTTCATATGACCAGTAACTGCATGGAATTAAGTGAGGCAATTTACTGCAAGTTGTTGCAGAGGTGTTGAAGCTGTCTATCAGGATAATTACACTAATTTAGTTAGAGTGTGCTTGAAAATAAAAAGTCTGCTCTCTGAATTATGGTAACATAATGAGATGATTTGAAAAGTATATTGCAGGAGTCCACCACTATCCACCACACAGAAACATCCATGAGCTGTGGGGAAGACTCAACAACAACAACAACAACAACAATAATAATAACAATAATGATAACAATAATAATAATTTATTATGATGATGGTTATTATTAATAAATAATAATAATTGTGAAATACTATTAAAAATTTAAATAAATATTATTAAAATACAAAATAACTTTTCTATTTTAATATACCTTAAACTGTAATTTATTCCTGTGATGGAAAAGCAGAATTTTCGCATCATTGCTCCAGTCTTCAGTGTCACATGATCTTCAGAAATCATTCTAATATGCTGATTTTAATAATAGGCTCTTATATATAGTAGGTATTAATATTTTAATTAAGATAGCACGGTTCCAACTAAAACATTATAAACATTATAAATTCAGGGGGGAAAATCACTGCAAAAAAATATTGTCACATGATACGTTCCTTTTCTATCACATTCAGTTGGGCTTCATTTATGACACCAATAAAGGAGCGATCTTGTAGGAGGTCTGCACTGTGTGAGTAAATGCTAATGTTTGTGTGTGTGTGTGTTTTGGCTGTAATCCACACAGTCTGTTTGATCTGACAGGCATTTGAGCGGCCTCTGATTATTACAGATTTACACTAACTGTGTTGCTTATTTTGCAGTGGCGGCACTGAAAGCCTGCATTGATTTCCATCTTTGACCATCAATCCTGAAGTACCGCCCAGCAGAGCAGGTGATTAACGTTTCAATTACCCAAACACTCTCGTTTTAATGGCAGGTACATGATTAATGTGAGTATGAAAATACCTCTGGGAATGATTTGGGAGAGCTCTCATAAAGAAAGAGAACAAACAACTTCATAATAATAAACTAATTCAGAGAGTTAAAATGCCTGTTCTACTGCCAAATTATTGAGATAATTTACACATTGCTCATTAAACTTACACAGTTTGTATTCAATTCATGCCTTTCCTAAATACAATATACTAAACCTGTTCCAAAAACCAAGTGAACTGCCTCAGTCTACAGGGAGCAACTGTCATATTATTTAACATCACTGAATCAACCTAAATGCATTAATTTACACTAACAAAACACATTTTTATGGATTAAATCAGGTAGAAACAATTGCTGGGGACCACTTTGAGGTTGATTTTAGCATGTTGCTAAACTAATAATGTGACACTCAAGCATAAAAATACACAGCACACACAAATATTGATTAAAATGATATTTTTTTCATTAGTCTGAACTGTTTATATTAACACTTGTCATTTTTAAATGAAATATAAGTTCATGTGTAATCAACATTTCACTCGCTTCGTCCGCAATTGATATTTTCACTGAGCTCTGCATTCTGGGAAGGATCTATATGATGCTGCCATAGAATCTGTCCAGAAAGATGCATCTTAAAAAGCAGCATAATTAAGTTGCCTATCTTTTCGAGGAGCCTGCATGTATGATATGTTTTGGAGCAGAGCAATTGTGTCTTAATATTTCAATTCACCCTTTGTTATTGCAGTCCCCTCCAAAGCCTAGATGTGGTGTTGAAAGTGTGTCTGGTTTGTGCAGCTCTCATGTCACACGGCTAAGCAGATCTGCACGCTGGGGGAGATGGGCCATGAAGGAATCAGTCAGAGGCTGATGTCTTTGGTTGACCCACTGAGTGAGGGACGGGGCGGTAAGTGTCGTGTTGAAGGTGTCCAGACACGTTTGTCACAATGAAATAGGAGCTCGGCTCTTTTTCCCTCTCATTCCTTGTCTGCCTGCTCCCTCAGAGCCACATTAATGCTGATATGGAGCGATAAGCTACACTGATGTGAGGAGAGAAGAGCGAACGACCATATCAGCTGACTCTACGGACGCAACATGAAATTGAATGTACTGGTTGGCACTGATTAAGTTATTTGTGATGGTCAAATCAAAATTTTCATATACTTTTGCAAGTGCTCTTAGTCTATTAAAACATTCAAATTAATTTCATGCAACACCTATTATATCAAATGGAATGCAAATAATAGTATGTTGTGAATATTTACCAAATTACAGTGCTTTAAAGACATTACTTTGGCAGCAGAGTAAGTTACAAAAAAGTCCCTTTACAAGTTAAAATATTAATAATAATAATAATAATACATTAATAATTAATTATAGCTCTGTTTGGACTGACTTTTTTTTTTAATACAAAAAGGCCCTTTAGAAGTCAAAAAGTAGTAGAAGTAGCAGTATATGTGGACTCAAAACATAATATACTGAACATAATTCAAAAATATTATTGTGACAAAATATTGTTTTATTATTATTATTATTATTTTCTCTGGCCTGGCTGTGGATAAAGATAATATGGATGAAGACATTATTGTGGAAGATGAGTAAAGAAATTACAAAAGTGCCATTTAGATGTCAAATATTGCTTTACTACTACTACTACTACTACTAAATATTTATAATAATTTATTTTTAATAATGATATATAATAAGCATACTTTAATGATAATATTGATTTAATAATTACATTTATTAAAATAATTATTAAATTATAATTTAATAATAAGAAATAATTTATTTATTTATTATTATTATTGTTGTTGTTGTTGTTATTATTATATCTTTCTCTCTGGACAGTCTGTGGAATCAAAAAAACATACTTTGCATTTAGGAGGTATTTCTGCCTGTACTTCAGCTCAAACTGCTTCCACTGAAGGAACATTTCTCAATCTGGAATATATATGTCAGGCATGATTAAATGTGTTCATTTTAAAATAACTAACTGTATTCAATTTAATGTTAATTTGACAGACCTATTTTTATCTCCTGCTTTTATCTGGATTTTTTTTTTCAGTGGCCCCTCAAAGCCACAGCTGAATCTAAGTAAGCCGATCCTTAATCAAGACAAGATGATTCAGAATATCTCATACAGTCTGCCAATCGATACTATATCACTCTGTCAAGACATCAGGGCGGACCATCTGTGGTGTCTTATCAGAGACTCCAACATCTTATTACTGTGTGCCAAAAAAGCACTGAAAAATCGTTTGAGGAAGTGCAGTGATATGCCCCTACTATAACTTGATCTATACCCTTGAACTACAAGCACACAGACACAAACACACACGGACAGACACATACAGCTGTCTTCTGTGAAATCATTTCCAAGGCACTAACAGCCTGTAATTCAGCTGCCAGTTCTGCAACTGTCACTTTGGGAAGTGTGAACTGAACAGATGGCATTTGGACATGAATGGTGTGTTTGGGAGCAGGGCGATTGTAACAGGAGGGTCTGGGGTTTATCAGCCATCCATTACTTTGAATGAATTCATTTTCATTCAGCTCCACGAATCCTGGGCCAATATTACCACTACTTACGCTAACAGCGGCTAGAGTAGCTCAAGTACTTGCACTATGACCTGGTTAAATATTGGTTCATTTAAATTGCTCAGAGTCTGTTGTGATCCAGTTTTGCATGTGTGCATGCAGTACTCAGCATTCATAGCCGAAAACACTCACACAGACGATGAACCGATTACGAGGTTTAAGACATAACCAATGCAGTGTCTCTGTCACAGTCTCCACATGTGACATTTGACACAATTAGGACCCATCTGCTCGTAGGCCTGATTGTTATCTCATCGTGTTAGTGACCGCCAGTGTGAAAGAAGCGATGCATCTGTCCTTCTTTCATCCCCTTTCCATTAGCTGAAGTGTCCTAGAGGATAAAAGGCAATCAACAGGATAATTGCAGACCAGAGAATTACAAGCAGAAAACAGGTGTCATTAACCTACGTATATACACATTTCTCTCCTCAAAGAGCAGCGTCTTAACATGCAGTCATTTGCAGTGATAAAATGACCAGAAGTTTGTGATTTCTGGCAGCACCGAGCAACCGTGGGCGTGTCCAGCAATGTGACAAAGTTGAGAAAAGTTGCACTTTATGCGAATGAGCTGCGACTGCCAATGGGAGTGAAGAGATGGGAGCACATGTTGTCGAGTGAAGGCATGACGGAGAAGGTAAAGCTGCTATTCGAAATTTCTGCCCACATGCAGACAAATGATGTTTGGAAAACCGTGTCAGAAATTGTCTGCATTCGGAGTGATCCATGCATTGACAGTCATTCATCTTGTTCATGATATGATATATTATGCCCTGCTGCAATTTATATTCAAATACTTTCCCCTCCAGAGTGTTCATTTTTAGCAACAATGAAAAAAACCCAACAACAACAAAAAGATTCCTTGTTTTACCACTGATCTTATATTTTACCAGAAATAAATCTCTTTTGTGATAAGATTGATTAGATTTTTAAATGTTATGATCACCAATCATATTCATCTAGGATTTCTAGCACCCACTATGACTAAAAAGTATAGGAAACTAAAGCGACTAAAGGCAATTATGTACAAGTGATTTAGAATTTCCTTGGCAAATATGAGCAAAGAAGGCAATCAAAAGGAAGGATCCTTTATTTAAAAAAAAAAAAAAAATCACAAAATTTCCCAAAAATACAGAAAAAACAGTAATATTGTGAAATATTATTAGAATTCATAATATCTGTTTTCCATTTGAATATATTTTAAACTAATTTATTCCTGTGATGCAAAGCTGAATTTTCAGCATCATTT
>NW_015546084.1:926051-950050 GCF_001515605.1 Sinocyclocheilus anshuiensis
TAGATTTACTATAGCAAAACTAAAATGTGTTTAAAAGTACGTCTGACCAAATCCACCGGTTCGGTTTGGCCCCCCCAAGCTCAAACGTCAAGCTACGCCTATGATATATATATATATATATATATATATATATATATAGGCTATATATATTAATACTTTACACTTTTTTTATGCATCAGAAAATCCTGAAAAATATTAGGCAGCACAACTGTTTTCAATATTGATAATAATAAGAAATGTTTCTTGAGCACCAAATCAGCATATTAGAATGATTTCTGAAGGATCATGTGACACTGAAGACTGGAGTAATGGCCACTGAAAATTCAGCTTTGCCATCACAGGAATAAATTAGGTTTTAATTTCTAATAATGAGTCACAATATTACTGTTTTTATGATCAAATAAATGCAGCCTTTGTGGTTTGCACTAATGTGGCCGTCTTCTTGTGTTGTTAAAAGCTTGCAGTATTTTAAATTCACTGCCTAGTGGTAATCTCCCTTGTACACTCGTCAGCACAAACGGCTCTGAAAAGTGAATATTTGTGCATCCAGTCCTGCTGAGTTTGTTTGTCATGCTGCTCTAAATGCCTCCACAGAGGTTTTTAGTTTACTATCAGACAGTTATGGCTCTAGCGTAGCATTGATGCCGCTGGCTATACAAGCAGACAATGTTAGAGAGATGCTGGTGTCATTCATCTGGGCTGGACATGGAGGAGGACAGTGCCGGGCTGATTCACGGCTTAATTGAGTTGTCAGCTGTGGCGAGTTGAAAAAGAGACACACTCTGTAATGTTGTGGTGACTGTTGGGGATACTCCCGAATGCTCCTATAATTTTGGCTCACTGCATTTTTCATATTTCTATTAGTTTCTCTCTCTTCTGTTTATTCACCCACTCCTTCAAATATCTGTCTAAAAATATGTTAATCTTCATTTCAGAACACAACAGAAACAGGAGTATTGCCTTTTGCTCACATGAATACTAAACAGTGGGCTGATTTCAAACAGACAAATAAATCCATGAGGACATTATAGCCCAATCCACTTGTAGGCTAAATATTGTGCACTAAAAATGTGTTGACATATTTACTTTGTCTGTAGACTATTTGGCCAGCTCAAAGTCTCCAACAGACCAGTGGTTTTGCAAAGTTTGTGGCTTGTGATGTCACTATTTGAAGAAAAGACCAGGCTGATTATTAAATAGCTTGTTCTGATATTACATCACCTAATTAATATTCATGAGCCATAGAAGGTCCATGCTTTTTTGGCATTGACATACAGGGCCCTATTTTAACGATCTAAGCGCATGGTCTAAAGCGCACAGCGCAGGTGCTCTTAGGGTGTGTCCAAATCCACTTTTGCTAGTGTAACGACGGGAAAAACGGTCGGCGCGCCTGGCGCATGGTCTAAAAGGGTTGTCCCTATTCTCTTAATGAGTAATGGGTGTGTTTTGGGCATAACGTGCAATAAACTAATCACAGTCTTGTCTCCCATTCCCTTTAAGAGCCATTTGCTCTCGTGCCATGGCGGATTTGCTATTTACATGGCGGAATTTGCAAGCGCAAAGACAGAACGTGTCTCCAGAGTTGAAACGGAGCTGCTCGTGCACGAGCAAATAGGTAGCCTAATTCTGATACATGCAATGACTATCCATTATGGCATGTAGGCATTTTTATATTTATGTAGCCTACACAATAATAATCTTTTATTGCAATCCTTTAATTTTTAATATTTGGCATGTTTGTGTGCTGCTGTGCGGCCCTGTGTGTGTAATAAGCAGAGTGTACGCACGCTGTGGACCCGCCTATACTAACGCGCTCTTTAAATAAAAAAAATAAAAAAACTGCGCCATTTTTTGTTGGTCAATGATGCAGTCTATTTCAGTTGCCTCAAAATAGCAACGCGCCAGCAATGCGCCTGAACACACCTCGTTTTCAGACCAGCACGCCTATGAGCGCACAAATGGGTGCAAATGCATTTGCTATTTAAACAACGTGGCACAGGACGTGAAAATGACAACTGCGTCGGGCTGAAACTAGCAAAAATGTTTTGCTAGTTTGCTAGCATTGCATCGGGTGTATGATAGGGCCCACAATATCAAGTCAGTTTTACATTTGCTCAGATATTTTTTCCTCTCTGCTCAGATATTTTTGTTATCAGGTATTTATTGACATTAACTGAGACGTCAGAAGTCAGAAATGAAATAATTTTATAAATTTTATAATATTGTAAAATTTCTGTACATAAATGTGAATTTGGTCTTTGGTCTCTTGATTTGTGCAAAGCTTGCATAAAGCTTTCTGCTTAATTACTAAGCACAAATGAATGTGACAATTTATTTGCCAAATATTTATATATTTACACTAGTGTACAAACATTTTGGGTCAGTACGATTTAAAAAAAAAAAGAAATTAATATTTTTATTAAACAAGGAAGCCAACGGATCAAAAGTGACAGTAAAAACATTTATAATGTTACAAAATTATAAAATATGTTAGTTTAAATTATTACAATTAATCAAAGAATCCTGAATCCTCATGTTTCTACAAAGATATTAAGCAGTACAACTTTTAATATATCTTAAATGTAATTTATTCCTGTGATGGCAAAGCTGAATTTTCAGCAGCCATAACTCCAGTCTTCAGTGTCACATGATCCTTCAGAAATCATTCTAATATGCTGATTTGGTTCTCCAGAAAATTTCTTATTAATATCAATGTTGAAAACAGTTGTGCTGTTTAGTATTTTTGTGGAAACTGTGAGAAATCTTTTGTGACATTAAAAATGTCTTTCCTGTGAATTTAAGTTTTTTTCCCCCCTAAATTTATTTATTTATTGTTTCTAGAATCATAGAATACATCAGAAATGTGCATGTAATGCAATACAACATAGGTAGACTACATAATTTAAAGGGGTCATATGATGCTTTTTTAAACATCATTATTTTGTGTATTTGGTGTAACAGAATATGTTGACATGCTTTAATGTTCAAAAAACACATTCTTTTTCAAATACTGTACATTATTGTAGGTCCTCTATGCCCCGCCTCTCTCAAACACGTCGTTTTCAACAAAGCCCCTTCCTTTGACAAGCGCAGTCTGCTCTGATTGGCCAGCTGACCCAGTGCATTGTGATTGGCCGAACACCGCAAGCACTCGTCGGAAATGTAACGCCCCTTACCATAATCGCGAGCTTCATCTTTCAAAATAAATGTAAAGACAGAGCCCGAAAGGGGAACAGAGTCGCGTGACAGACACAGTGATGAAGCTGGTATGTGTTTGATCACAGTCTTGTCTCCCATTCCCTTTAAGAGCCATTTGCTCTCGTGCCATGGCGGATTTGCTATTTACATGGCGGAATTTGCAAGCGCAAAGACAGAACGTGTCTCCAGAGTTGAAACGGAGCTGCTCGTGCACGAGCAAATAGGTAGCCTAATTCTGATACATGCAATGACTATCCATTATGGCATGTAGGCATTTTTATATTTATGTAGCCTACACAATAATAATCTTTTATTGCAATCCTTTAATTTTTAATATTTGGCATGTTTGTGTGCTGCTGTGCGGCCCTGTGTGTGTAATAAGCAGAGTGTACGCACGCTGTGGACCCGCCTATACTAACGCGCTCTTTAAATAAAAAAAATAAAAAAACTGCGCCATTTTTTGTTGGTCAATGATGCAGTCTATTTCAGTTGCCTCAAAATAGCAACGCGCCAGCAATGCGCCTGAACACACCTCGTTTTCAGACCAGCATGCCCATGGGCGCAAATGCATTTGCTATTTAAACAACGTGGCACAGGACGTGAAAATGACAACTGCGTCGGGCTGAAACTAGCAAAAATGTTTTGCTAGTTTGCTAGCATTGCATCGGGTGTATGATAGGGCCCACAATATCAAGTCAGTTTTACATTTGCTCAGATATTTTTTCCTCTCTGCTCAGATATTTTTGTTATCAGGTATTTATTGACATTAACTGAGACGTCAGAAATGGAATATAAAATAATTTTATAAATTTTATAATATTGTAAAATTTCTGTACATAAATGTGAATTTGGTCTCTTGAAATGTGATTTGTGCAAAGCTTGCATAAAGCTTTCTGCTTAATTACTAAGCACAAATGAATGTGACAATTTATTTGCCAAATATTTATATATTTACACTAGTGTACAAACATTTTGGGTCAGTACGATTTAAAAAAAAAAAGAAATTAATATTTTTATTAAACAAGGAAGCCAACGGATCAAAAGTGACAGTAAAAACATTTATAATGTTACAAAATTATAAAATATGTTAGTTTAAATTATTACAATTAATCAAAGAATCCTGAATCCTCATGTTTCTACAAAGATATTAAGCAGTACAACTTTTAATATATCTTAAATGTAATTTATTCCTGTGATGGCAAAGCTGAATTTTCAGCAGCCATAACTCCAGTCTTCAGTGTCACATGATCCTTCAGAAATCATTCTAATATGCTGATTTGGTTCTCCAGAAAATTTCTTATTAATATCAATGTTGAAAACAGTTGTGCTGTTTAGTATTTTTGTGGAAACTGTGAGAAATCTTTTGTGACATTAAAAATGTCTTTCCTGTGAATTTAAGTTTTTTTCCCCCCTAAATTTATTTATTTATTGTTTCTAGAATCATAGAATACATCAGAAATGTGCATGTAATGCAATACAACATAGGTAGACTACATAATTTAAAGGGGTCATATGATGCTTTTTTAAACATCATTATTTTGTGTATTTGGTGTAACAGAATATGTTGACATGCTTTAATGTTCAAAAAACTTGAAATCGCATCATATGACCCCTTTAATGTATCAGCTACATCATTTAATGCATCACCATCTCTGGTGCTGCTGCAGTAGAGATGTTTTGAAACAATAGTAAAAAAACAGTGAAATATACATGTGAATTCTACATCACATATGGCTAGAATGTGCTGTTAGTGATACTGGTTAATGCTGACTGTTTTTGTCTCAAATCATTTCCACTGTCAAAACAGAGCTGTTGGCAACAACACTACACACACTCCCCAGGTTTGTGTTCCTCGAGGTGGGGAAAACAAGATTGTTTATGCCTTGTGTTCCTAATAATCCATGATTGCCTGTAGCTCTTGGCTGCACTCTGACGTCCCCATTGACAATCTTGTTAAGAACATTTTTAAACGCCCCCCTCTAATACGTGCTCAGTCTTTCATGTTACACAAAGGGCCTCGAGGTTCTTGGGATGAAAAATGTCCTAGTCAGCATGCAAATCCAAACTGAGATGACATCCTTATGAGGACACACAACTTCTTTGTGCTGACAGATAAGAGCGAACTTTCTTCTCACTGGTTTATGACTTCACATCTACAGCACAGATTTAAAAATCAACAGCTTTTTGGGCTTGATCTGGTTCCAGTGTGTGACTCTTTACATAGAGGCCATCAGTCTACCAGACCTCAATGTCAAAGACATGGTGCGTTAATATTTATAAGAATGGTTTTATGACGCAAACAGCTTTTAACAGGAACCTTACAGATAATGCCCGCAAAAATGCACTTGACCTTGAAAAAAAAAAAACCCTTGGAAAAAAATCAAAAGGTAACAGGATTGGTGTACTGTATTGTAAATTGATATAAATTAAGGGTAAATCATTCATTAACTTCAATCGTTCATTGTAGTCTATTTAAATTATTACATTTTTATTAATAATGGTATTATTATTATTACAACTAGTAGAAATCATTATTAATTTATATTTGTAGTATTAGATTTTTAATCCATTTTTATTTAATTTTGTATTTTTTTAAATCAATGTTTGTAATGAAACATTTTAAAGATAAGATTTTAAGATGAGATTAAGATTTTGAGATTTTGATCAATTTAATGCATCCTTGCTCAATAAAAGTATTAATTTATTTTAAAAAATGTGACCCTGGACCACAAAACTAGTCATAAGGGTCCATTTTTACATCAGATGAGCTTTCCATTGATTGAGAGGTTTGTTAGGATAGGACAATATTTGGCTGAGATACAACTATTTGAAAATCTGGAATCTGAGGGTGCAAAAAAATCTAAATATTGAGAAAATCGCCTTTAAAGTTGTCCAAATGAAGTTCTTAGCAATGCATATTACTAAACAAAAATTAAGTGTTGATATATTTACAGTAGGAAATTTACAAAATATCTTCATGGAACATGATCTTTACTTAATATCCTAATGATTTTTGGCATAAAAGAAAACCGATAATTTTGACCTATTCACTGTATTGTTGGTTATTGCTACAAATATACCTGTGCTAGTTATGACTGGTTTTGTGGTCCAGGGTCACAAATCTTACTGACCTCAAGCTTTTGAACAATAACACTAAACCACATATTCAAAAACTGAACTGTGCAAGAAAAGTGTAGGATCTCTAGTAGAAAACTGAAATGATCCCAATAATAGTTGCTCTGTCAAAACAATATTTCCCAGGAGGTTTTGTCATTGTGCCATTATTAGACTTGTATTGGCCTCATAATAACATCAGAGAGGGAGAGGGTGTTTGGTATGCTGGTGTGATGATGTTACATGGATTACTGTTGCAGTTATGAGTCACTGTGTCCCACAAAAGGTGTGTTGAGATGAGCATTTAAATCACCTTCGAGACAACCAGTGTCTGTGACCTTGCTGTTCCTCACTCCTACACACATCGCTCGGCTTCCACTGTGAGGGAAATACGCTACACATAGACATGCAAACATAAACTCAGACACTGCTCAATCAAAACAGGAAGTCAGCTATTTTTTCGGTCTAAATTCTTATTTAATAAAAGCAGAGATGAAGACCGAACAAGAAAGAGAGAGTAAAAACGCTGCCCAAATGCCTGTGATGACTAATTCAGATCTATACTTCTCATTTTAAGTGGCAAATCATTCAATTAATATGCCTTCCCCGACGCTCAAAGAAATCTCTTGGAAGTGAAACTGGGATTTCCTCACTATATGAATGAATGATCACTTTGAAATGGTAAGATCTGCCTGCTCACTTTGAAGCCCACAGTCTGAGAAGATTCACATTCACCAGTCGTCATGGGACGGAGGAAGCAGGTGGAGAGGGCAAAGTGTGACCCATAATCTTATCCGCATGCTCAGAATACAAATGCACAACCAAGCAATGAGAAAGACAAGAGAACATTGAGATATAGAAAATAGATGGATGCTTTTCATACCTGCCAGAAAATGCTGTCTATTGTACTTCCTAAGAAGCCCTCTCTGGTTTCAGAAGAAACAAGTTTAGGTCCCAATATTGTCATAAATTCATCAAAGTCCACCTGTCCATCACCTGCATCAGGAAGAGAGCATTTGGTTTAGAATCAGAGAGAATTTTACAAAAAAAGAGCTTTAATTAGTTTAGGTAAAACAAATTAGGGATCTTGGGTATGATAGTGTATATTAGTACCATGTTGGTTATCAGTTTGAATGAGAGATTTTTTATCGAATTTGTCCATATTGAATAAATATCTTCTTCGTATATAGGATGTTTTCTTATTTTTACATTTGGATTACTTTCACTGTCATCTAACAGTCACTTAAAAGATTAATTTACCCCAAAAAGCAAATTTTTACATTACTTGTGGATTATTGTGATGTTTTTATCAGCTGTTTGGACTCTCATTCTGACGGCACCCATTCACTGCTGAGCATCCATTGGTGAGAAAGTGATGTAATGCTAAATTTCTCCAAATCTGTTCTGATGAAGAAACAAACTCATATACAACTTGGATGGCCTGAGGGTGAGTAAATGTTCAGCAAATGTTGATTTTGGGTGAATTATTCCTTTATTTTAATCTTTCAAATCAACACATTTTAAAACAAACAGCTAAATATAATCATTAAAGGGGTCATATGATGCGATTTCACGTTTTCCTTTCTCTTTGGAGTGTTACAAGTTGTTTGTTAATAGATAAGATCCCTAAAGTTGCAAAGGCTAAAGTCTCAAACCCAAAGAGATATTCTTTATAAAAGTTACGACTTGTCCACGCCCTCCTAAAATGCCTCGTTCAAACACGCCCCCACATGTCTACGTCACTATGTGGGAAGATTTGCATAACTCCGCCCAAATTTTCCCCCTCACATATTAGCGCTATTATTTAGTGGCGCTTTTCCATATATTCCATGCATTACCTTTAGAGATTAAAATGTAATGTTTGAATTTGGTTTACCAATCAAATGCATTTATTCTATATTTTTACTTTTGAACGACCCGTGCACCACGTATCAATCAGGTGATCTCTGCAATGTCCACATTCACCTCTCTCCACTTCGTTCTGGCATAATCTGGAAATAGTCATGCAAAGAACAATCTTCGATAAGTAAAAATGTAAACTATTCTAAAAAGAAAAAATAGTGAGAAGTAGGTCTATTTTTTTTGTAATTTGTAATTTTGTCTGTTTAGCTTGTTTTTACTTAGGCTATAGTATTTTTAAATTTTTTTTAAATATTGAAATTGGTAACAAGAATTATAAAATTTCAATACATAATTTTTTTTTTTTATGAATAAATGTATTCATAAAATTTTGTATATTATATTTGTAATAGGGGGCCCTGCAGTAAATCATAGCCACGGGGCCCAGTAAGGTTGGTAACAAGAATTATAAAATTTCAATACATAATTTTTTTTTTTTATGAATAAATGTATTCATAAAATTTTGTATATTATATTTGTAATAGGGGGCCCTGCAGTAAATCATAGCCCCGGGGCCCAGTAAGGTCTTAATGCGGCCCTGGGTAAGGGGCGTAACAATTCCGTCACATGCTTGAGGTATTTGGCCAATCACAATGCACTGGATAGCTGGCCAATCAGAGCACACCTCGCTTTTCAGAACGATGAGCTTTGTAAAAATCGACGTGTTTCAGAAAGGCGGGGCATAGAGGAGAAACAATAATGTACAGTATGTGGGAAATAATGTGTTTTTTGAACCTTAAACTGCATGAAAAAAATTTTATTACACCAAATACACAAAATAATGTTGTTTTTAGCAACATCATATGACTCCTTTAAATATATTCTGACTGGTTGAAAATGTGTTATGTTGCACAGCAGTTTCCATTGCTTGTCGCTAGAAATATTTACATTCAACCTCATGAGAACAGCTGGTTAAAGTTCTTAAAATTAGTTAAAGAATGGAACAGAATAGAATTATTAATTGCCCTTCAGGGATCACTAATCTACATCTACCTAAGTCTCAGGAACTATTATAATTTAATAGGATCTGCACTGCTTTGCTGATTGCTTTGTTATGCCGTTTTTTACTGGTGCGGTTCAGCTAAATGAAACTGTTCAGGGTCTTTGAACTAAGTAATAGGCTACAGATCTGATATATTCAAATTTACTTGATCTAACCATTACATCTGAAACTGACAATGATATTTTTCTTTTCACATTTCATTTGCCATTGGTTTCCTGTGCTGTTTCATTCAATAAAGCCAATATCATGCGCCAGGCAAATTAAAATTTAGATCAATTTGCAGCTCCTAATTCCTTCTTTTTTTTCATTAATAATTTAAAGTTAAACTGAATCTAATCATCTCCTACGGTGCATGCTCTTGACCGTACATTTGACCAGAACTCTTTTAAAAACTAGAAAATATTATGGCATGTGAACAAAGGTGAGCATGCATAACAGCTATCAATCTTTCTCTCTCAATCTTTCCTGAAAAAAAAAGAAAATTACTTGTCTGAGCTGTACGAAAGGCAACACCAGCTGAGAGCGACAGTGGAACTTAAAGTGATAAGTCAGAGAGAGCTGTTATCACGCTAATGTTCCCACTGTGCTGCAAAACCTCATCTCCACTCTACCGCTGAATCTTAAATATTTATTACTGAAATACAGTAAAGAGGTGCATTCATATCTGCATTCTGTACTCAGGTTATATATGGTTTATGATTAAGAGTCAAAAACTTGAGATGTAGCCCAACTAGGCTTACACTCTTAAAAATAAAGGTTCCAAAAGGGTGTTTTTGCAGTGATGCCATTGAACATCAATTTTTGGTTTCCAAAAGAACCTTTCAGTGAACAGTTCCTAAAAGAACCATTTTGAAGAACATTTTAGAAATCTAAAGAATCTTTTTTGACTATAAAGAACCTTTTCTGCATTTGAAAGGTTCCATGGATGTTTAAGGTTCTTCATAACCATTGATGCCAATAAAGATCCTTTATTTTTTAAGAGTGTACTGAAGTTTTTGAGGTCAAATATTTATATATTTTGCTGCATCTTAGAATGGATGTAACACTGATCTTAAACAAACAAAATTCATATTGAGGTGTAAAAAATCCTCCTACACCCACAATGTGAGTTACATTCAACACTTGTAACTGTCCTACAAAAAATTAAAAAAAATACAAACTTCCAGGCGGAATTTATGAGCTAAATCAATGCATGTTCTCAAACCATTCAGTCAACAGTGACCTGACCTTGAGGACCCATGAAGTCGGACACACACAGACACAGACACACAGACACAGACACAGACACACAGACAAGACACACACACACACACACTTCTCAGAATTCACCTCGCTCACTGGTGTATTTACAGCCCCCCTGTGCTGGATAAATTGTTCAATTCTATGATCGCTTCTGAGCATGAACTATTCAGAATATCATATATCTGTCCAGTGCAAGGACTGGAAGGGGTCTGTGACAGATTGTAAAGCTGTTTCACAGATGATCAGAAGACAGATGCTTCTTTTGTTTGTGTGGAACCGGAGAATAAGAGAGATGTAGAAAGAGACTGACTCACCGTCCATGTCCAGTCTCTGCATGATAATAGCCAGCTCCACCTCACTGGGCATGTACCCCAGAGAGCGCATGGCCATACCCAGCTCCTGCTTCGAGATGAATCCGTTCCCATCCCTATCTAGAACTCGGAACGCCTCTCGAATCTCTGCAGAGAAACGAGACAAAATAGAAATGCAGAACAGTCTGTAAACACAAATAACTCAATTGACATACATAATTCAAGTGGAATGTGCATGTCATCGGTAAGCATTAGACGGTACGTATTATATCACGCTTGCTTTTCTCAGCAGTAACACAGTGTACTATCGCACAAACAGCAGAAATACTAAATGCAGCTCGTTCTGTTTTCAAAGCCGTGTATTTAGTGCACTGTGACTGAACGTTTATCCAGCATTTCAAAGGGCATCAGTGCCAGTTTTTCAGTTCAGCTCGGGTTAAGCAACCCACACCAAGTCGCAAGCAGCAACAACCAAAATAACACCCGTATCTCGTATCTTTTCTGAGGTGTATTACACTTTTTTGCCGTCTTAAAGACCCACCTTGGTGTTATTTTGGGATAAAGAGGTAGAGGAGCCTGTGCCTTGTAATATGCTGAACTGAGCGCTTCCTGCATTTTGACAAAGCCTGAAAGTTTTTTGCATTCCTTTAAATAAAGTATCTTTAACCCTCATGTTCTGTTGGCATCGGAAAAACCTTAAAGGGATAGTTCACCCAAAAATGAAAATTCTGTCATCATTTACTCACCCTCATGTTGTTCCAAACCTGTATGAGTTGCTTTCTTATGTCGAACATAAAAGAAGATATTTTGAAGATTGCTGGTAATCAAACAGTTGGTGGTTGCCATTGACTTCCATAGTATATTTTTTTCCTACTATGGAAGTCAATGGCAACCACCAACTGTTTGATTACCAGCAATCTTCAAAATATCTTCTTTTATGTTTGACATAAGAAAGCAACTCATACAGGTTTGGAACGACATGAGGGTGAGTAAATGATGACAGAATCTTCATTTTTGGGTGAACTATCCCTTTAATGGCCTTCTATTAATAGCTCATAACATACTTAACCTTGAAGTGTCAGGTTGATACTTTAGATACTTGAAGACTTTTCTTAATCTTGTAAGAATTAATTGTAAACAAAATTTGATAATATACTTCATATGGGCACTGTGAAAAATGTTTAGTTGGTGTCTAACAATAGAATAAAATAAAATAAAATGTTGGGGTCAAACTGAAATAAATAAAACGACATTATTATAATAAGAGTGTGTTCAAACTTGTGGTTCAGTTCAAAAAAAGAAAATGATACATTTAGTCCTGGTTCTCCCAGCATTCACCTGGTCATTTTTAACACAGAGCCTAAAGATACAAAACAAAAGGCATAAGGATAAGTTCACAACCTAATCTGACTGCTTTTATGACACATATTTTGCAATGGAACCAACCAAACAAAGTGGGTCTTAGTTGACTTGTTTGGTGCTCTCCAAGGTTTAAATGGCAGCATTTACACTTATTCAAATGAACCGCACTAATTAAACAATCACACCAGAGTTCATTTTAATTGAACCAAACCTGCCAAAGTGTGAACACACCCAAAATATCTGACCTTTCTGAAAGTACATAATAAAAAAGTGGATTTAAGCAAAGGAATTAACTACCATAGGTTAATTCATTTTAAAAACTACTATTTTACTCTTGGTATTTAAAAAATAAAGCATTGGGTGGCCCTGGAACCTTAAGCATAAAAGAACAAAAAGTCAATCTCATTAGAACATGTGGGTTAATTCCTCTGCCATTAGCAAAACCCAATCCTCTCCACACGCCCCCGTTTCCTAGAAGCCTCTTTGTCTTGACTTAATGATATTTTAGCTTCTTTTTATGCCTTACATGTGACTTTTTTTTTACCAGATTTAGACAAATGTCCAAAGGTTTATAACAAGGCAACTAGATTTCATTCAATATGAGTTAATTGAATTGATAAGTTTATTCAGTCAGTGGCTCATTATTTAACAAGGTCCTCTTTATCTCCCTCAAGAATTTTTCTTTCTGCAAAGACAGACCTCGTCTGAACTGCTACTCTCACTTTTTATCCCTCATTTCATGAATATGCAAACCATAGAACCTCCCACTGTGACCAGCCCTCGGTTCCTGGTCTGTCAAAACAATCATTTTCAAAGGAGGTGCTGCAAATTTAAATTCCATCTGAGAGTTTCACAGTTCAAACATCTCTTCAAATCAACCACTGTATTCACAACACCCTCTAACCCAGCAGTCAGACCATCGATTTTCTTCTTGTGTGCCCTAAGGCACTGCCTCAACACATGACCAGACACGCAAGACATTCCAGATGAGGAAAATGAGATTTCCACTTGCAATGGACTGTAGTGGGGCAGTAACTGTAATGGGTTTATAATGTTTATCACATTGAAGGCATAAGCTAATAAACCCTGAGGTTCCTTTGGTTGCTGTTATTAAGTACAACTGAATGACGATGTTAAAAACAGTGAGGATGAAGAAGTTATAAGTGAGGATGAAGAGTACGTTTTTACCAAAAAAATGCTACATTTTTATCATGTAGTCAACTTCTTATTGTTCCAAACCAATTTGCAGATATTTGTCTGTGGAATTTCTTCATACAAATGAATTAATTTAGAATTATTGAAAAAAAAAAAAAATTTGTTCATAGTGGCCAGGGGCAATTAAACTCCAAAAAGGACACTATATTCCAAGTTTTCTACCATATGTTTGCGTGAGAAAAAGGTTAAAAATCTTCCCCTCTGCTGAAGCTATGAAATCTCATTTACATTCACATTCAGTTTCAAAATGTGCCAGATGACTTGTGCCAGATATGACATAACTGTTTCCACAATGGCATTTGGTTCTTGCATGTGTCATAACCAAAATTCATGCTTCATTTGAGGACAGCATAGAATTTGATTTTTACAAAACAACCAACATTTTGGTGTGTTACACAAAACTTTTTTTTTTGTAAGCTTGACAGATGTGGTCAATATGAACATTATATGGAACTTCTATGAATAATTAAAAAAAAAAAGTTTTATTGTGTTTAATAAAAACAAATAACAGCAGGTTTGGAAAGAAAGGAGTAATTAAATTAAATTAAATTAAATTAAATTAAATTAAATTAAATTAAATTAAATTAAATTAAATTAAATTAAATTAAATTAAATTAAATTAAATTAAATTAAATTAAATTAAATTAATCTGCATTTTAATTTCTGGGGCAAACAATACTTTAAATCAAAACATATATTCTATAAAATTATAGACATTTACACTGAGACAAATAGCAGCCATCCAAACAAAAGACACACACACACACACATATACTCACTCACCGCCAAGCTCCTCTGTGGAGATGTTGGCAAGCTGTTCTTCACTAGTTTCGGAGAGAGAGGTGCTCAGGTAGTTGTCTGTGTAGAGCAGCCCTGCTCTCACATGGTGAAAAGGCATCTTCACCCTTCAAAGGAACAACAAACAACTGAGATGAATCGATGAGCACGCAACCACTGTGCCTGCAGCCTCACCGAAACCTCCAAAAGTGAGTAATGATTTCATGTCTGTTGCTGAAAGAAAGTGACTAGACCTAGAAAGAAGGATGGAGCGCAGGCAAACAGGGTCTTCAGAGTACAATACACTGCTGTGTGAAAGGTGCATACATTTACAACTGTGAGTGTATTCAATCAAGTTCATTTTGTAAGGATATCGTTCAAATACATAAATGCCCACATGTACACACACAGGTAAATCCACAGCAAAACATACACACCCACTCGTCTTGCTTCTGTTGGTCTTATGGGATTGTAGGAGACTGCCAGGGTTTGAATAAATGTACCTCATTTAATCTCCAAAAATACATGTACAGCTCATGCGTCCAGAATGCTACTTGGGGTAAAGAAAAAAGATGAAAATGTGACAAAACTCTTGTCACTCTGATTTATATGAGCTCACTGGAGCAGCATTTGGTTTTAAATTTCTCTTTCTGTCACTACTGTCAAGACTCTAGTCAAAGGGCATGAGCGATTTCTCCAGATTCAATAGGGATTTAACAAATACTTTAAACTCATAAATAAATAGAACATTTTATGATTTTAGAACGACACACACACACACACACACACAATTTCTTTATGTATTTATGCAGTAAGTACCTTATGTTCACCGAGGCTGCATTTATTTGATCAAAAATACAGTAAAAATATAATATTGTGAATTATTATTACAATGTGAAATAAATGTAATTTATTCCTGTGATAGCAAAGCTGAATTTTCAGCATTATTACGCCATTCTTCAGTGTCACATGATGCTTCAGAAATTATTCTAGCATGCTGATTTGATACTCAGTTGTTACTGGTGCTCAGTTATTAATAATAGATCTTATTATTATCAATGTTAAAAACAGTTGTTGCTGCCCAATATTTTTCGGTAACATTTTTGATGAATTCTGTGATGAATATAAAGTTCAAAAGAATAGTATTTATTTGAAATCGAATTTGTTTAGTAATGTAGTAAGTAATGGTAATGTTTTTATTGTCACTTCTGTTCAATTTAATTCATATTTTTACTGAATAAAAACATTAATTTAGATAATAAGAAATGATGAAGAATAAATGTTTCTTGAGCACCAAATCAGCATATTAGAATGATTTCTGAAGGATCACTGAAGGCTGGAGTATAATGATGTTGAAAATTCAGCTTTACATTACAGAAATAAATTACATTTAAAATAAATTACAATAGAAAACAGCTATTTTATATTGTAATACTATTTCACAATAGTACTGTTTTTACTCTATTTTGAGCACATAAATGCCTTAGTGAGATGAGACGCAATTAAAAACATTTAAAAATCATAATATTTCCAACATTTCGACAAGTACTGCATATATTTTGATGATTAAAAAAATGTTGAGCCCTGATTTACATCAATATTTATATAAAAGTGTTTTTTTCTCACTTCAAATATATATAAATAATGTTAATGATTTTTAATACATTTGTACCTATGGCCCCCACTGTGAATGTTTGTCTGAGGGCTCATTCTTTCAAGCCATTGATTTTTTTCCCCTGTGAGCACAACAGGGCTTTTATTTAGTAAAACAATGACAGTGTCAAGGTAGATAAGTTGCTGTATAATGTAGTGGCACAATTGTTCATGGATTGAAATGGTGGAGCTGTTTCTAGCAGCCTGCCAAAAGATGAGAAATTTTCCACAGGATTTAGGTTTTTGATTTCTTACTGTTTTGAAATACTGTCAGGGCATCAATGCTTGAATGTGTCTCGAGTGTCTGGTCTGTTTTACTCATTTTAGGCTCCAATGCTGTCTAAAATACCTCAAAACCCAAGCGTTTCCAAAGTTTCCAAAGTTATAATGGGGAATCCTTGATTAATTCTACTCAGAGACACAAAGCCTCTTTTGAGAGCATTTCATGTGAATTAAGGGAGAATTGTGACAGAGGGAGTGAAGCTGCTAATTTGTGGTGATGCTCACCAAGGACGATCCCTAGCTGTACAACAGGGCTCTGTGCTACTGTAATTACCATAGATATTAACAGAGGCTTTAGCTGAAGGCAGCTTTGGGTGCAGTTTGATTGATACTGGGCCCAGCTAAGGGCAGCTACACATGAATATTTCAAAGAGCCATTGATAAGTCAGTTGGTTCACTTTTGGATATCAACACTATAATGTAAATTTTTTTGGGATCAGTAATTAATACTTTTATTCAGCAAGGATGTATTAAATTAATCAAAACTGACACTGTTTGAAAAAAAATTCAAATAAATGGTGTTCTTTTGAACATTCTATTCATCAAAAAATCCTGAAAAATGTAGTTTCCACAAAAATGTTAAGCACTGTTCTTATTATTAATGTTATGAAGATATAATACTTGAACATTTTGAAAATGTAGTGAATGCATTAAATTTTAAAATATATTAACATTTGAATATTTTACAAATTTAGCTTTGTCATCACAGGAATTAATTCCATTTTAAAATATATCAAAATGCACAACTAATTCTAATAATAATTCTAAAATAAATTCTAATAATAATTCACAATACTGTTTTGCTGTAATTTTGATCAATCAAATGCAGCCATGGAGAACATAAGAGCACAAAAACATTTTTCAAAAACATCTGAACGGTACTGTACATGAAGCTCATTATAAATAAAAATATAATTTCACACAGTGCATTTAAAATAGTCAACACAGGGTCATTTGAAACACGTCAGTTCAAACAGTTCCATTTCTTGGCATTTACTTACTAAAAGACATGCACATTACAAATAACCTGGGTCAAATTGTACTGTATGTTGTTGCTTTGGTAACGGATTCTGAAGTACATTATGCTGAGGTTGCCAGAGTAACCTTGACAAACATTCTATTCCAAAGCCTGTACATCCTAATCTGGCCCATATCTAATTCACAGGCAGTGTGTGAATGCTGATGTGAATAGATATTGGGCGAAATTGCCGTCACATTAAGCCCTTAGTGCAGCAGGTAGCGTTTATTTAATAGTTGAAAAAAGAAATGAGATTGAGAAAGAGCGAGGGACTGAAAGGAAGTGACATCCACTGTTGGCATGATAAATAACATATGATGCTATATTAATGGATTCTTCCCAGACATCCTTTAGCCGGTCTGACTCATAGGATCTCATGGGACCAACACATCGTCCGGTACCGGAAAAGGTGTGAGGCACTTACACATCGTGTGTAGCAGGTGCTATCTTGGCTTTTTGGTTTTGCACATCTGCTCCTGGCTCTGATCCAGGACCTTTTAAAGAGGGTTCACTACCATTTGTGTTTCAGATGCTGCAACTACATGTTAGCCAGTTCATTAAAGACTGCAAACAGAAACACATAATGAGCCACAACAACATGGAAGCACCTTCACAAGGTCAACTGCTGCATCCTCAAAGCAATAGAAGAGATTCAGCCTAACAAAGGGTAATAAGCCTAACAAAGGTACCAAATACGACATCTCAGGGACTCAAAATCACCCAAATGGCATCTGAGACAGAATTATGTGACCTTCACAAGGTGACTGAAAATGCAGACTGAAGCTGATTTTGACTGAAATGCAAAAACAGAATGTTTAGTCCACAAATAATACCAGACTTCAAATGTTAATCTTATGAATGGTCTTTAAAAAGATGAGGTAAGAGATAGAGAAGCAGTAAAAGATCTGACATTCTGAGTGAAGTTGCATCAGAGAAATGTCAGAGCTGCTCCAGAGACCCTTTGCATGCTGTGAAGCACTTAACACTGAGTGTTCATAACAGTCACATCAAAAATACAGTTCAACCCTTCCACCATGGTTTAAATATAACCTTTTTTCAACATAAAATGTGCATGTGAAGTTGAGGGTTGAAACACCAGCTTCAAGAGATCATGAAGATAAACTAAAGCAAACCAAGAAGCATGTAAAAAATACCTTTAGAATGACAACTGCATGACAATTATGGCACATCATGTACTGTTTAAAAGTGGAAATGTGCAGTTGTTACCTGTTTGCTCTTTTGGTAACACAAGGACCTATTCTCACTATTAACTAGTTGCTTATTAGCATGCATTTTACTAGCATATTAGACTGTTTATTAGTACTTATAAAACACATATTAATGCCATATTCAGCATGACCATATCCATATTTTAGATCCCTTAATCCTACCCCACACCTAAACTTAACAACTACCTTACTATTAATAAGCAGCAAATTAGGAGTTTATTGAGGGAAAAGTCATAGTTAATAGTCAATATGTGTTCCCTATTCTAAAGTGTTGTCCGCTCTTTCTATCCGTTCAGCCCATTAAAATGAAATCTGTTAATGAAACCGAATGTAGTCTTGTTAAAACAGTCAAGATATTTGCTTTGAATAAATGCACTAAATAATTTGTTACTACATGAAGCATATTTTTACTTGACAAAACACAAAAAAATGAGAATTGTATACTTTTGAAATAAATAGCCTAAATAAATGCAATGTTATCAACTCAATCACCAGCCTTCAACAGATGTCAAATAGGCTATTACAGCTCAAAAAGCTACAGGTTTGTTTCTAATTGCTTGTTTGGTCTCTGTGAAGACTAAAAATCAAGCAGTAGTCCCTGACACTCAATTATGATTCAAAGATACCAGAGATGAACAGAGCTCTCTCACACAGTGCCAGTAAACCATCTGCACAGAAAACTTCATTCCCCCCAAAAATAGCTAAACTGCCTCTGACAATGAAGAACAAAACAAAGGGGTGTTTCGTCCCCTGTTTAAAATCATTAAAGGGATTTTTACAAGTCTTCCACTCTGTTAACCTAAAAACAAATTGCTGTGAGCGCAAGACGCCTCGCCGTTACCTCCACGGATCGCAGTAAGCGGGCTCTGAGTGACTCTGGACTCACAGCTCCGTTTCCTCTTCTCCGTTAGTTGGACACGTACCGGACACATCCACGGTGGGCAAAGGCAATTCTAAACCATGCTTTTCCGGACCCATTATCGTTTATTAAAGTATCGGTAGTTTAGAAGAAAATATAAATTAGAGCATTTTACGCTGACGTCCCAGCAAATAACGAGCGAAATCCCTGCCGCTTGTGTGTCCACGGACAGCCCAGGCGAAGAGCTCGGAGTGCGGGCTTGTAGCCTACAGTCCCCTCGGCCCTGGAGACTGGAGTGACAAGCCATAACTCACTCGTGCCATACATCACTAGTCCTTCAAATATCACCTTGCTCTTACCGTGAATGAACGCCTCCGGCCACCAATGCTATTTAAACTGGTTTAGCATCACTGGGTGGCATTTTATTGTAAATATTATACTGTCGAAATTTAAATGTAGATGTTAATAAGATTATGTATAAGACAATGTACAGTTATTATCGTGACCCAATGCAAAGCAACCAAAGGTTTCCTGGTACAGCGGTCAGTTATTCAGCGCTTATTATTCGTAAATATTTTATTGCTATTTCGTGACTGACCAGAAAGCTGTGTGCAACTAAAGTTTTATATTTATTGACAAAAAAGCAAACTAAGATTGAAGTGAATTGTCCAAATATACATTATTAGACTATTTATTACCAGACTAACTTTTTTGATGTAGAATTCCTTGGGAACAAAATGCCACCCATCCATCTACGCCGTTTATTGCACCCTATTCCTTTCACAACAGGTGCCATATAACCCAATTTCTATTCGCCTTATACCTGCATATAGGCATTGTAGACATCATATGAAATCCACTCACCTCCTCAAAGACTCTGTTCTTAATTCGCAAAGTCTCAGGGCGTTTATAAAGCCAGTGTTGTGAAATTTTCTCGGTTAGAGTTATGGTTGTTGGTCTCATATGTAGTATGCTGAACAGACTAATTCAGAAGAAAAACAATGACATTTTCAGTTGCCCCAGTTATGTCCTCTCGGTCCCGTTGGCATGTGACAGCCCAATTGCCACCGCAGCAGAGTTTTTTGACGATCCATCAGGTGAAATGCTTGTTACAAAAGCCACTGTCGTATATTTTAAAGTTCAACCATTTAATACATTTGTTCGGAAATGCCCCCGTCTCGCGCTCGTCTCGTGCGTAACAGGCGTTCTCCGCCGCGCACCCAAGGGTGTATTGCATTTAAAGTCCTTGCCGAATGCACCCGGGCAGATTTATAGCGTCTTAAAAATGGAGTCCCCCATCACTTGTGTGTGTCTTGCCGAAACGCGGAAAAAAAAAAAAATTTTTTTTGTCGCAATACATCTATTGTGCGGATAACGTCTGAGATGGGCACGCTGCCCTGCAGCCATTGAACGGCTGGAGTAGGCTACAGCAGATCTGCTCCAAGAATGTTTCCCTCCTTCAGAGATCTGGCAGGTGTGTCAGAGAGAGTGGTGTAGGGTGGAGTTAAAAATATTTCAGTAATGTATCACTATTAGCAGACAGAGACAAAATGCACACATTTCTGCTGTTCATTTACTGAGGTTTATAATTTGACGGAAAGAACACGTAGATGAGTGTTGTTTTTGCTTCTTTGACTCTATATCTGTGTATTTTGCTATTTTTGCAAATTTGGTATACTATTTCAATATTTATTTGGTGTAAGTTGTAATGTTCACAAGCTGACAACATTTTGTGACCAGTTTTGTCATTGTACCTTCATCAAAATGATCACACATTTTAAACTACAATTAAATTTTGACTTCTTACCACAAAATGTATAATTGAGGATACTGAGAGTCTTACAACTCAGGTTACATCACTCCTAAATGTAGGGCATACATTACTGTGTGAAAGCTGGATAAACATGTTTAAAATGTTCTTGCACCTTTATGTATAAATGACATGGAGGATAGACTACTTTACTCATAGCATCCAATTTTTATCATAATCATTTAGAGATGATAGTTCAGAACATAGAGTCCATAACTGTTTGAAAAGTACAGGGCAGCCAACGCCCTGCAATTTCATATAATAAGCATGCTTTGGTTGAAAAATGGCAGTTCTTAAATGGCAGTTCAGAAGCAAAAAAATGTCAAAATGATGACATTGACCACTGTGCGGTTCATTAGGGACTCATATATATTCTACCTGTTGACCACTGCAAGGTCTAGATGACATAGCGGCTTCCTGTCAGACATAAACTACCTAATTTTTTAATACTGAAAGATTGATTTCAGTATTAAAGATATATTAGCAAAGTGAGAATTGTATGTTGTATTTTCTTTCTTTTGAAAGTGGCAGAATTACATCATTATCCTTCTTTTATTCTCAATAGGCTGTGGCTGCATCGCCCAAAGATGTACTGTTCATGCAATTTCAGTTATGCTGTATTCTTACTAATTAAAAATAAGGTCATTAGCACAGTCTCAAAGGGTAAACATGCACTGCCTAATAGTTTGTGACAAAAAAAGGAAACGATAACAGAAGTGTGAATGTCAATTATAATTACTTTAGTTGCTTTCTCATTTGAAGTCTATTTGAAATGTATTTGGTCCTCTGAGGACCTATAAAGGAAGCGACAAATGCATTAAATATTTAGCTTTTATCAGTTTAATTAGCAAATGAAGCCATGTTGGCATTAAGAAATCAGTTCAACGGCAGCTTCACAAATGACCTTGAGATGGCATCGAAGTGCTTGCTTCTACTGCAGATGGGAAATTATAAACCTAGTCTTCATATGAATGTTGACTACAGAACAACGCTTTTAAAAAATAATGTTTTTTTATTGGCATTGATGGTTCCATGAAGAACCTTGAACATACATGGAACCTTTAAATTGCACTAAAGGTTCTTTAGAGAGGAAAAGGGTTCTTTAGATTTTTAAAAAGTTCCTCAAAAATGGTTCTTATATTGAAGTATATTAAGATAAATGAAACAATAAATGTTTAATAAATTAACTACAAAGTTATTGATTCACCACATTTAGGTCATGCTTCCATCAAGGAGTTTGAAGTTTCAATAGAGAATCTACCCTGCATATTTCATGGAGGTCATTTTAAGATTTTTGTATTGAAAGACTCCAAGTGAATAAATAGTCATGGTTGGTTTGATGTAGACTATTCCATCACACACACACACGCACACGCACAATAATTCAATTCATACAGGCTTCATTAAAATGCTTCAAGGCCTTTGGAATGAAAATTACCCCTCCTAAAAATGTGCCAAATCTGCAAGTCATATATTCAGTTCTTATTTTTGCATTATATAAACTTAATCTTCAATCCCTGAGCAGCAATATAGTAAACTAAAATTACATAGACATTTTACAAATGCAACAGTGTCTATTGTGTGGTGCTGTTTAATTAGATCAGAATGAGATCCTCTCAGTAAAAAAGATGAATGGAAGATTTTACACGACGCCAGATATTACAAATGAATGCAACAAAACTGTTAATCATATATTTGGATTTAAAATGAAAAGATAAAATCATTTTAAAACAAGACAGTTATCTTAACAAATGCACCATTTCTCTTTTCTTTATCCATCTCTGCAAGTAAAGTCGAGCACCAAAAATGATACAGCGCATAAAAACAATATTTGCTATGGAGCCTTTTTAATCTTGTGAAAGTGGTTCTTGTTACTGTCACTTAATAAAAATGACACAAGCTCACTGCAAAAGATAAAGTGACAACATTTAAGAGATCTCTAGAGATTTTCATGGGAATCGTGGTAGAATAACAAAAAGACCTTCAAGGAAGTTAAACTATTTTTCCTTCTACAGATAGCTAAAAAAAAAATCCTGATATCATCATTTCAGTAAGTGCCAAATTGTTTAAAACAAACAGGCAAATTAGTATTCAAATACATGCATATTTGATTAAAATTAAGTATTCCAAGTACTTATTTAAAAGACAATTTGTTTAAAGGGGACCTATTATGCAAAATTCACGTTTGGACATAAATGTGTGTTGGCAGTGTGTGTACACAACCACCCTATAATGATAAAAATCCATCTACACCTTTTTTTTAATCCCCATAAATAATAAGCAGTGTCTCCCAATGGCCTATTTTTAGCATTGGTGCTAATGTGATGTCACATTAGCCACAGTCCCTGCCCACGAATGTTGACAGACACTGGCGTTTTAACGTAGAACAGCCCTGAGCGAGTTCACAGCAAGTTGTACACAGTCCGCCATTGCTGCACTGACGAGAATGTCTCCCAAGCGTTTTAGGTGTTCTGTTGCTGGATGAATTAATCTACATAGCTCTCTCCATTTACTCTCAAAATCTGAGCCGCTGAAGATGAAGTGGATTAATTTTGTTTTCGAAGAAAATACTCCCTCAACTCTACAGAAATTCGTTTATGTCTGCGCGAATCATTTTACACCGGACTGCTTTGTGAATGAGGGTCAGTATAAAGCAGGTTTTGCACAAAAGTTGCTCCTGGCTCCAGAAGGAAGGAGCAGTGCCAACTGTTCGTGATTCAGCTAACGTTACGCTATCTAGAAAAAGTATCACGCGTTTGTTTTCCAAGTTGCCTTTCTGAAAGAGCTTCTTGGCACTCTGTAAGGCTAATGTTGCTAAAGCTACCATTGTCTTTGTTTTCACTGATGCTGCCTTCACGTGCTACCAGAATGATCGTGAATAGGAATGTGGTAGTTAAAAATTGCATATGAAAGCAATGTGAAATCGATCGCTTGAATATGTCAAGCTCATAATCATATGTGGGACCTATAAAGTTCGTGTTAGCACGCGATGGCACCATGAGACCAGCTATGTTGTTATTTTTATAG
>NW_015546084.1:950246-951463 GCF_001515605.1 Sinocyclocheilus anshuiensis
TGGCGCGTTTTGGCTCATACCCTAAAAATGGCAATTTCAACAAGCTATAAAAAATTATCTGTAGGGTATTTTTAGCTAAAACTTCACATACACACTCTGGGGACATCAGAGACTTCGTTTTACATCTTGTAAAAAGGGGCATAATAGGTCACCTTTAAATTAATTATAATTGATAATTAAATTTCATTTTTTAAATGAATTTATACTATTTACAACATTTGTGAATACCTGTTCTCTACTGTTAATTACTGATCTTTGTAATTTAGAAAATCTAAAGCAATTTACAGTTATTGCATATGTCTCTTTGGAGCAATCGGAGCAATCTAGGTCAGCATCTCTACATTTCAAGAAGTGTCACTTCTAGGTTTGCCACTACACCACACCAACCACACCAAATGTAACATGTTCAGTGTTGTAAAAGCAACAAGAGAAATACTGTGTGATCTATGAACCTCTCAACAATTGCTATAATGGAGCAGATAGGAGGCCTATCAGAGGACATATGTTGACATCATGGATACAGACATGTTCACTCCATACTTTGCAACGCTTTCATTCACCATACAATCCCCCTGACGGGAAAGCGAATTAGGCATGATGTCGATTGTGAATTTCATACACTGACGAACTGAGCTCTTATTTGAATGCAAATTGCTGTTGGGATGAGACGCTTTTTACACACCAGTCACAAAAACGGATACACTTCTTAGGTGTATGCAATCCTGACTGCATAGCATTCCAGCATACTTGAACTACATGTAACCCTGTTTATTTATGCTTTGTTTGGGTTTTAGAAACTGGGCCAGGGTCCAAATGTTCCTTTTGGGGGCATTAACAGGATGTTGGCTTAGATTTTCGGTAAAATATACAGAAAGTCATTGCACATTAGAGCCCTATGCAACCCCCTTGACAACTTCTCTTCACTTGCAAACCAACTGTGAAGGCCCCTCTCCTCTTGTTACTACTCCACTCACAATCACCACCAACATCCATCTGTTTATTTACTTTTACTGTCGTCACTGAAATGAATTTGCCTGGATTCAGCACAGAAGAAAGTCTGCTGAGCCTTTGCCCTTGAGCCAGAAAATTCAATTGACTTGCCTCAACACATATACATGCTGCATAAATGAATTATGTATCAAATGACTAACAAAGTGCGGCAGGACTGGCTGAGGGTATATATATATATATATATATATATATAAAAAAAACAAACC
>NW_015546084.1:952449-966510 GCF_001515605.1 Sinocyclocheilus anshuiensis
CGATGGCACCATGAGACCAGCTATGTTGTTATTTTTATAGCGCCGTGCTCCCCGTCTGTGTAATTCATAAATAATCTGGCAGGGTGCAGAATTCGGCACGACACCGGTTCGAACATATATGGCTGAACACGCTACTAGCAGTTTCTGACATTTTCAGTGTGTGAGAGAGTGTTTTGTTATTGCTGGCATGTTGCCGGTGCGCGAGCTCTAGAAACTCCACCCTCCTCTGAAAGGGGAGGCGGGAGCACCAGCTCGTTGTCATTTAAAGGGACAAACACAAAAAAAACAGCGCGTTTTGGCTCATACCCTAAAAATGGCAATTTCAACAAGCTATAAAAAATTATCTGTAGGGTATTTTGAGCTAAAACTTCACATACACACTCTGGGGACATCAGAGACTTATTTTACATCTTGTAAAAAGGGGACCCTCCTCTGAAAGGGGAGGCGGGAGCACCAGCTCGTTGTCATTTAAAGGGACAAACACAAAAAAAACAGCGCGTTTTGGCTCATACCCTAAAAATGGCAATTTCAACAAGCTATAAAAAATTATCTGTAGGGTATTTTTAGCTAAAACTTCACATACACACTCTGGGGACATCAGAGACTTCGTTTTACATCTTGTAAAAAGGGGCATAATAGGTCACCTTTAAATTAATTATAATTGATAATTAAATTTCATTTTTTAAATGAATTTATACTATTTACAACATTTGTGAATACCTGTTCTCTACTGTTAATTACTGATCTTTGTAATTTAGAAAATCTAAAGCAATTTACAGTTATTGCATATGTCTCTTTGGAGCAATCTTGTAGTGGCAGGTCAGCATCTCTACATTTCAAGAAGTGTCACTTCTAGGTTTGCCACTACACCACACCAAATAAACATGATGTAACATGTTCAGTGTTGTAAAAGCAACAAGAGAAATACTGTGTGATCTATGAACCTCTCAACAATTGCTATAATGGAGCAGATAGGAGGCCTATCAGAGGACATATGTTGACATCATGGATACAGACATGTTCACTCCATACTTTGCAAAGCTTTCATTCACCATACAATCCCCCTGACGGGAAAGCGAATTAGGCATGATGTCGATTGTGAATTTCATACACTGACGAACTGAGCTCTTATTTGAATGCAAATTGCTGTTGGGATGAGACGCTTTTTACACACCAGTCACAAAAACGGATACACTTCTTAGGTGTATGCAATCCTGACTGCATAGCATTCCAGCATACTTGAACTACATGTAACCCTGTTTATTTATGCTTTGTTTGGGTTTTAGAAACTGGGCCAGGGTCCAAATGTTCCTTTTGGGGGCATTAACAGGATGTTGGCTTAGATTTTCGGTAAAATATACAGAAAGTCATTGCACATTAGAGCCCTATGCAACCCCCTTGACAACTTCTCTTCACTTGCAAACCAACTGTGAAGGCCCCTCTCCTCTTGTTACTACTCCACTCACAATCACCACCAACATCCATCTGTTTATTTACTTTTACTGTCGTCACTGAAATGAATTTGCCTGGATTCAGCACAGAAGAAAGTCTGCTGAGCCTTTGCCCTTGAGCCAGAAAATTCAATTGACTTGCCTCAACACATATACATGCTGCATAAATGAATTATGTATCAAATGACTAACAAAGTGCGGCAGGACTGGCTGAGGGTATATATATATATATATATATATATATAAAAAAAGCAAACCAACAAATACATAAATAGCTAAATATAGTCATCAGGGAAATTAATCATAAGATGAAAGTTATCCGTTCCCAATAAACAGAACACTTATCCTTACACAAGCAACTTTCTAGGGATAAAGATGAAAGAAAATCACAGGTAACAAAACGGAGCTCCAAGCGAACATTTGGGAGGATCATGTTTGTTCATCTTATCATGTCAGTTACAACGCAAGGGAATATAAACAACCGCTTACCTCACTCCCATGACAATTCTACTGTAATCCCACCACCAGTTTAAAAAAATGTATTTGACTTTTTACAGTTCAGACTCTCTCACAATTGTGATTTTTCTTTCTCGAACCTATAGGGAAAGTCAGAATTGTGAGAACTTTCTCAAAAAAAACAAAAAATTAGTATATACCAGGGATCCTCAAATCTGGCCCACGAGATCCACTTTCCTGCAGAGTTTAGCTCTAACCCTAATCAAACACACCGGAGCATGCTAATTACAATGTCTTCAGGATCATTAGAAAATCACAGGTAGGTGAGTTTGATCAGGGTTGGAGCTAAACTCTGCAGTGCATTGGCCCTCCAGGGCAAGATTTGAGGAACACTGGTATATACACTTTAACCACAAATGCTCATCTTGCACTAGCTCTGCGATGCGCGTCTGCGACTTTACACATTACATAATCACATTGGAAAGGTCATGCGTGTTTAGTAGTTAACTTCGTTTCAAAAAGAAAGGGGAGGGCAAAAAACTCCATCTCATTTTCTCCTCCAACTTCAGAATTGTCCAGCTGTCACGATGTGGGTAGATGAGGCACACAGCGATGGGGTAATCCAAAAGGTGAGTCTTTAATTATCAATCCAAGAGTGTAATACAGAATAACAGAGGAGATAAACACCACAACGTAACTTTAAAGCAAGACAAGGGAACTAAGGAAAACACAGGGTATATATGAACACATGGAACGTAATCAGGGAGAACAGAAACAGGTGAGGCGTAATCAATCAAAACAGGTGAACAGGATAAACCATGATTAACTAAATGAGAACAGGAACTGAACCAAATAGGGGCAAACAGCAACTAAACAGAAACAAACATGTGACACCAACATCGTTGTTTTACCTTTTTTGTTAAGGGTGTTTGACTTTCTTTGCACGTTCGCTTTGTAAACACTGGGTCGGGTCAATTAAAAAATGTATTTATTCAGGAATTTAAACACCACTACAGTGTGTTGCTCAGAGATGATAAGTGGTTAATTCTGCTGTGGATTCGTTGCAATCTATTTTTTTTGGGAAAGCAAAAATAGATAAAGTAACTGTCAATATTATGTGTAAAATCTTGGTTACTAAATATTCATATTAATATTGTTTATTGAACTGTTTTATAAAAGCAACACTGCTTTGCTTAATTATATCATCTTCATAAATCAAGGGAGGTATTTAGGGCTGTCCATCATGAACAGCAAGACAAATATATTTACCTCCATATCACTAAAGGATTACATGTAAATGTGAACTCATTAAACCACCCTAACAGTCCCATCATGTCATTCTGTAGCTCCAAAATGCATCTATTTTCTAGACACTTTTTTGGCTAATCCATTATAATGCTGCCACAAATGCCCCCCATTATAGCATTAAAGATCAAAGTGGATCTAAAAGGCCATGTTATGGTCTGCTTCTTTAAATCCATAATAGGCCCCACTGGATTTGAAAGAATCAATCAGCCACACAATTCGCATATGAAACATTTCAGATCATAATGCTGTGAACAACAAGTGACAGTATTCCAGACACCACATGAGAGTCAGTATTAAGATGCTGCATGACCTAGAAAAGTGGGTCACTCTTTCTAGGCCTCCAGAATGTAAATGTGATGCATTACAGGGGCTGAAGAGAAAATGATATGCATTGCAAGTGAAGTGAAAAAAGGAAATGTTTAAAATGAAAAAGCATGGAATTACAACAAAAAACATTACCAGCATCATAATCATCATTTCCGTTATTTCAGATGCAATAGGAACAGGCTTTAAAAAAACGTTTAAAAATCCTCAATCTTTACAATCATTGACTCCATTCGTTTTTAACAATTTACTTAAAGTGTTGTGGTATTGCCAATAAAATGTAATCAGATATTTTTCTGTGCTCTCACTTGTAAAATACTTCAACCTTTCCATCAGATGTAGTTACACTTCACTACCTACTTCATTTAAAGCTTGTAAATCCCTGAGGGGAAAAACTCCCACAGAGAACTTTAATTGGAAAACTGAATTAATTATCTACTGCACATTTATACTCATAGCCTGCTTATCCTCAAAACATTTTTCATTGCTCACATGGAAAAACATGCCTCATCACACTTATTCGCTAATACTTATTTGATTACATGTGCAATGAAATATTATGGAAGTTTAAACACATAAGATAAAGAGTTACTGTAATAAGAATGCTAAATGATAGACAGAAGCTGAGTGCTATTATCTAGAGAGAAAATTGAAAAAGAGATACCACACAAATGCAGTTTCATGACTCTTGCTATAATCTAAATTTTATGATCGCATATCTTTGGGTAAGAAAGATCTGTCTGTCAAAATTAAATGACCGGTCTATGACCACAAAATGAGAAAGAAATGGACACAACAGACATGAATAAATCATTAAAACCATTCAAGCCTGTTTAGCGCAAAAAAACATGAAAGAATACTCTCAGAAACAAGTTTGCTGTAAAATTACTTTTGTATAGTTGTAAAATTTGTTTTATAATCCTGCACTGAGCCAGCAGTTGTGGCAGACACAAGACATACAGCTCTAAGAAATCAAAGCAGCATGCCTTTAAATATAAAACAGCTCGAGCTAGTTTTACACCTCAAGCCTTCTGAATAAATAATGGCCCTCTCTCACTGTTTGTTCACTTTGAGGTGGCAGATGAAGACAAACATTGATGACAAAATGGTTTTGCTTGTCAGGCAAACATTTTTAAATCCCCTCCGAGCTGTCCTGTGTCACGCCTTCTTTACAGAAATGAGGAAGATGACAAATTAGTGCACTGATATCAGACATGTGCTCTTGTTGAGCTTATAAGGGACAATCTTGGGACTGACCATCTGATCATGGGTAAATAGCTCTGGCAATATTCTTTCATGCTGCTTTTTTGCAAAAGGAAAAAATTAATCAATGGTAATATTGTGGATAGACTACAGAGGCTCAGTTGTCCATCTCAATATCTTAAAGGAATATTCTGGGTTCAGTACAAGTCAACAGCACTTGTGGCACAATGTTGATTACCACAAAAAATTTCAGCCTGTCACTTGGAAAAAAAGGAAATTAAAAAGAAAAGTTATGGCACTTTCAAAGAATGATAATGTCTCAGTTACATATGTAACCCTCGTTCCCTGAAAGAGGGAACGGAGATGTCACGTCGATGAAACACCACAGATGCTGCCCCTTCCAGTGCCCTGTCTCCTGTATCCCTTATTAGAATATGGGACAGGGCTTACGCGAGGAAGGCCAATCACTGCTGTTCGTGTACTACCTACTCAGTGAGATTTGGATAACACTGGGAAAACGTGCCCTTTCCAGGCCGGCGTGATTTGCACATGGTGAGTGCCACGTTGCCACGCCCCTCTTGGTACTCGGGCCAGGGAGCCAGTGCTATATAACGGAACTATAAAGATAACTATAACCATAACTATATGTTATGCTATGTGTTATAAATATATGTTTAACCCTCTGGTGCTATTCGATAATTTTTTTTTACCAGAAAATTGAACGTTTTAGATTTTTATAATTTTTTTACTTTATCGGAATAGTACGAAACTTGGTAAAGGTTTTGCCACTTGATATGTAAATACAAGTCAAGTCACCTTTATTTATATAGCGCTTTTAACAATACAGATTGTGTCAAAGCAACTGTACAGCATTAATTAGGAAAATATTGTGTCAATAATGCAAAATGATAATAGTAAACACTCAATTTTCAGTTAAAGGCAGTTCATCATTTAATTCAGTGATGTCATCATCCAGCTCAGTTCAGTTTAAATAGTGTCTGTGCAATCAAATACACACACACACACACACACACACACACACACACACACACACACACACACACACGCGTAGTATTAAACATGATTTTGAGAAGTGAACTTATTTAGCTTTGATTTTCACACTGTTTTAGAGTAAAACATGTTTTCCAAAATATGTATTTCATATAAAATCTAAAAAAGTCTTTTTTGGAATTTTTCATAATAATAAGCTTCTAACTTTTTTCAGCTTAAATTTTTTAACTCTTTCACTGCAGAAATAAACTGTCTGTTTTATCGTTCATCAGCTGGGAAAAATTGTTTTGAAAGTACTTCCAACAATATTGTTCCTCTGTGCTGTTATTGTTAATAATTAATAATTAATAATAATTTATGCATTTCAACCCACGACCTTTTGCGCTGCTAACGCAATGCTCTACCACTGAGCCACAGGAACATTATAAATTATATTATATTATTGTTATAGTTGTGGTGTGGACTCTGCTATTTTTTAAATTTTGAATGATTTTTAAAATTCAAAACTATATCTTTATCATTATAATTATCATCCTTGGTGTTAATGGGCCTTTGTGAGGCACTTATAGTAAAAGTAAATGGAGCCAGTTTTTGAAAATCAGAAATTGAAAGCAGAAATTTGAGGTTTATAATTTTATAAAAGCACTTACACTAATTTTTTTATTAAAAATGGTGTATTATTTGAGCTGTAAAGTTTTCTCGTCAATTTTTCGGTCATTTCAAGGTTTTAGGTTGTCATGAAAACAAAGAAATAAAATTGCATTTACTACATAAAATTATTTTTTAAGCTTTTTTACAATGATATAATATACACACATATTGTTTAGCCTACCACTTATGGCTTTGCTATTGAAACCTACATCTGTGTATTTAACATTTGGGTTAATTTACATTGACATAGGACATTTACGGATTCATCTCCATTATAAGTACCTCACTGTATAACCCATAAAAAGAGGGACATGTTGATATTATTTTTGTCAACATCATGCCACAAGATTGAGCTTAATTTATACTGAACTCAGAAAATTCCTTTAAACAACCTAAATTTGTGTGTCCTTGCAATCCATCTTGCTGTCAGATGTACAGTAACCCACCAATAACCACCAAGAGCTTTTCTGCACCCAATCTGGCAGGTTAAAGCAGTAGCTTCAGCAGCAGGGATAAACGGTCATTGTACAAGGTAGATGTCTGTAGTCCCATGAGGAATGAGGCTCCACTTGCACAGCCGAAGCAGCAAAAATGGGGCCAAACCTTCCTTCGTGATTGTTCTCTAATCTACAAGCGTATGAGCCTTTGGGATTGATGATCCTGATGGTCCTTATCAGCTGCTGGAGGAACCCCGCGGAATAATGATCACCCACAAAGGTTCCCCGATAAATCAATGTTGACTAGGCAGAGGGAGAGCTCTCTGATTATGTGCACAGGCTATGAGGAGTCAAAAATATGACTGCCGGCGAGTTGATGTTCTCCTGCATCCTGTGTACTAGCTCATCTTTCCAATCGAGACGCTCTCTGCCAGTGTGCTCCTCTTTGATATTGATATTGAGAATGAGAATGGAGGCACAGGCCAAATATAGAGGAGGAAATGGAGAGAAAAACATGAGAATGAAAAAGCAAAAGCTAACAGAAATGTCACAAAAAGAGAACAAGAAGCTGAAAAAGAAACTTACTAAGAAAAGTACTAAGAGACAGTTTTTATTCTATATTTGATTCTATAGGAACAAGGAATCCTAATAGGAAAAGAAGTTTCATTATGCTTTAAGACACAGGTTGTGAAGTGTGCACTACATGTCCGCAAAAAAACTCAACCCTGACCCCCACACGTACAGGATGTATTGTTGAGAGAAAGAGGCAGTTAGGTTGGAGGAGGGCAGCTGGGAGATTGATCCAACAAAATGCCATGTATTTACCAGCAGCATTGCAATTGGCTAGATTATACTGGCATTCTCTTCTCGCAGTGTTTCGACGAAATCCGAAAACAAATACAATCCTTCTGAACCTCACCCGAATAAATCAATCAAACATAAGCACGTTATATCACTGGGACACTGTCCGTGCCGCAGCAGCAGTCTCATGAGAGAGAATATTCAGAGCAGTACACAGCAGGGCCTCAACAAAACACACATATGGGAACAAGATGGATAACACTTCATGCAAACACATGCACACACACACACACACACACACATCGACTTAGATACATATTACCAACCACAAACCATCCTAACACAATACTGTATCTGCTGTCTTTTGGGGTAGAACACCTGTTATGAATCACTGATGTGAGCTTCCCAGCCCCCTCTCGTCCTGTAACAGAGCACACAACACATCCATTAACTGAAGCACTGACAAATCTGTGTTAACTTCTTCCCCCGGAATTCCAGCATGCAGGTGAAGGAGAGGGCGAGAAAGGAGAGAGCAGGTTCTGTCTTTAGGGGAGGAATGACCTCTACATAATATGAGCCAGAATGCCACACTCTATAATTTAAAGCAATACGTTGTTGTATCGATTGAACCACTTTAATTCAGTTCAGTGCACAGAATAGTGACGTAAAGGTGGTTATTAGAAGTAGTGGGACAATTTATTTCTCATCTATGGACATATAAATTAGCTTATATATATCAATTATATAAAATAAATAGATTTACAAGTCTATTCCCACCAAAAATAAAATAGGTAATTGCAAGATAATGTTAAAAATATGAAATAAAAAGTCACTCTGTAAGATATAAAGTTGCAGTTGTGAGATACAGTCAAATTTAGAGAAACAACATAGCAAATATGAGAAATAAAGTTGGAAATGTGAGATGTAAAGTCATAAATATGACAAATAAAGTTGGAATTATGAGGGAAAAGTTGCAATTATGACAAATAGAATTGTAATTGTGAGACAAAATCTCAATTGTGAGAAGTAATGTCACAATTATGACAAATAAAGTTACAACATATGACAATGTTGTAATTGTGAACAAGGTTGATAATTATGAGAAATAAAGTCACAATTATGCAAATAAAGTGTGCAGTTATGGAGAAAATATAGTCACAATTGTGAGATTTAAAGTCGCAATTATGACAAAGCTGCAATTGTGAGACTAAGCCACAATTGTGAGAAATAACTTGTAATTGTTAGAGATAAAGTCACAATTTTGAGAAATATTCGCAACTGTGTGATTTAAAGTCTCAATTTTGACAAAAAGCAGTAACTGTAAGATATTATGCCGCAATTATTACAAATAAAGTCACAGCTATGAGAAATAAAGTTAGAATGAATACAAATTGTAATTGTGAGACAAGTTTGCAGTTATGGGAAAAATATAGTCACAACTGAGATGTAAAGTCGTAATTATGACAAAGTTGCAATTACAAATTGCAGTTGTGAGATATAGTCACAATTGTGAGAAATAAAGTCACAACTGTGAGATATAAAGTTCCAAAAGTCAAACTGGATTAGATGGTTATCTATTTCAAGTTGTTTGTTTAACCATCAACATTTACCACTCCTTTAGTAACACTGAATGGAAAAAACTATTAGAGAACTGAAGTATTTAACAGTGTCTTCACCTCAGACTGCTCCTTAAACAATAAGTGCCTAAGAAAAAAACGTGGCTCCTCGATTTACCATCACCCTAATTACAAAGCCAGAGAGCCAGCGGCAATCAGTTTGAATCATGGCAGCTTATCAGTTGAACATCTATTATGGATTGTATAAATCGTGCTGGGGATGGTATTGACGAAGTGAGCTGTGAATCTGTGTGGAGCCCATTGAGATACTGAAATTAATCTCTCGTTAATGTAGGTAGTCAGTGTGCTTGCTTCACCTCTTCCTTTCATCTGTCCATTATTCTTTTCATGCTGTTCAGTGAGAGAAAAGAGAGCAGGTTAGTGGCTTTGATTCAGAGCTACGGACGAAGACGTGAGTGAGATCAAAGCCTGTGTACTGCGAGAAGGGGGAGGAAACGGCCTTGAAATGGAGCAAAAGACCAAGAGAAAGCAGTCATTTAATCAGCCATTATTGAACTGGAAGATACAGAAAGGGAGAGACAGTTTAATTGGAAAACAAACGAATAGATGGAAATTACCAAGAAATAATAGCTGAAGTGTTTAATGTCTGCATGCCTAGCTCCACCGAACAGAATTGCAAAAATAATAATGACTGGTTTCAAACAGGTTTCCTGAACACTACCTCCATCTACAATTGGTTGGAAAAACAGACAGCTCCACCCTAAGCATCTAAAACTATGCCTAACCATCTGTAATCATCGGTAACTTCACCAGAAAACATCACACATCACTCTGTAATTTCACCATCACTCAGAAAACATCTACTATATTTAGTGCTGTCAAATCGATTAATCACGATTAATCGCATCCAACATAAAAGTTTGTTTACACAATATATGTATATACATGTAAATATTTCTTAAATATATACATGTATGTGTGTGTGTGTGTGTGTGTGTTTTATTTATACATATAAATATACTCTGTACACACACATACTGTATATTATGTAAACACAAACTGTATTTTGGATGCAATAAATCGCGATTAATCGATTTGACTGCACTACTAACTATAATATACAAATAAATATTTGCTTTTTAAATCTATTTAAATATTAATAAAAATAATTACATGTATTTAAAAAAATAATAATTATAATATACTGTATTTACATAGTGCCTTTCTAAAACTCAAGGTCAGTTTATAGAGCCAAAAAATATGAACACAGTGCAAATCAGAAAGTGATAGATAGAATAATAATAATAGAATAATGCACTCTTTAAGATAAAGGTCCTTTATGGGCATCTGTGGTTCCATGAAGAACCTTCAACATCATGGAACCATTCCATTCCACAAAACATCCTGTATAGTAGGTTTTTAGATAATTAAAATATTCTTCAGGCTAAGAAAAAACTGCTATTTTAAGAACTGTTCACTGAAAGGTGCTTTGGGGATCCAAAATTGCATCACTGCGAAAACCCCCTTTTGGAACTATTATTTTTAACAGTGTACGCAAATGGAGGGAAATCATCAGCATATACAAATACGTCTGAATGAATGTCAGTGGAGAAAGACAGTCACCTTATTGGCTCACATCGAGTTGTGTAATAGCTGGAATACACTACATGACTTTTGCCCTGACTTTTACAGTTTGGATAAGTCAACAATAGTTGCCAAAAGTCAGAGCCAGTCTGCAGATTTGAGTTGACAGATTCCATAGAAAATCGCGACGTGTATTATGGTCACAGACTCCTGTCAAATTGTGTTTGATATTTTAAAACACATATTGTTTTAATTTGTCATGCATCTCCTAGCAACAATGTACACATTTCTACGTGAGTTTGTTGTGATCGGAAGGACTTTAAAGTCTGGTAGTGTATGATCCTCCGTGGTTTAGTGTATGATGGCCATTTTTCCTCTGTGACTATTTACAAAGTCGGTAAGTGTATGATGCCTAAAGTTTTAAATTCCGTTCACATTTTAAAAGTTGTGTAGTGAATTGCAGCCTTAAGAAAATGTATTTTGAAATTAAAAAATGACACTTCGTTGTTCTTATAGTGAGAAGGGGCCACTCAGAGACATGGGAGAGAACAGATGAAAAAAAACATGACAGATTGATAATGTATCTGTACATGTCAACAGAAAGAAAAGAGGGACGCAAGACAGATAAACTGGATGATGGGGTATAAAAGGGGGAGATAAAGACAGACAAAGCGAGAATGTGAGAGAGAGACTAATACTGTTGCTAAGGGCAGGATTTGATTCATTACAGCATTAGTGGAGGGGTGAAATCAAGGACATGCTTAATATGGAGGAGAGACTCCCTTTTACATGACACTAAACAGAAGAATGGCAAGTTCATTCACCAACAAACACCTACAGTAGGAGCAGGTGTTAATAGCACATATTAATATACTTCAACACCTACACTAGCTAAACTTGGATGATGGATTGAAATTTCTCAGTCTTGGCTACCTCTTCAGTTGTTTATTTTGGTTTCCTCAGGTAAATGCTGATGTTTGTAATATGCAAATCATCAAAATCTTTCCCTTTCTGCCCCCTATGTGCACTAGACCCGCACACCCACGTACGCCCCCCAGCTATGTTCACTAATTAAAGGGAAAGGAGACTCAATACAAAGAGGAAAACAGAGAGATGCCTCTGGGCTTTGAGGGACCTGTGGGTCTCCAGATTTAATCACAACGCTGCCATTTGCTGCCCACGTGGTCCATCTGGAAATAGGCCACGGGTAGAAAAGGGCACCTTAGGGTTCAGCTCTAAATACAGCAACTGAGTGAAAAATGGTGAGCGTATGAGCATAAAGGGGTGGGCCCACAAATTATAGTGGGTGGCCTTTGATGACATTTGTATTGTGAGTTCATATGTTTCTGTTGGGACTTGGAGAAAAGTTTCTGGGTCTCTACCAATCTGGCCTTGTGGACAATGTGAGCTGATCTCTGATTGATTTTAACTGCACGGACAATGAGAGTCTGGCTCTGTGTTCTTTTCCAGGTTCAATGAACATGACGTGGTTTTCTACAGCTGAGGTGACACCAGGACAGCATGGCATGGAAAGATACTTAAAACATTGAAGCGTGGAATAGGAGGAGCAATAGGAGGAACGAGGGAGGCCAAGGTAAAGATGGTAAGAAGGACAGTGAAAAGGCATATTCTCAGCCATCTGGTAGTCATTTATAGATGCTGAGTCTCTAGATGAATTTGAAAAATAGCCAAACAGCAGTATGACAAAGGTGACCTCAACCAACAGAATGAGCAAATTAAGTCAAGATCAAATGTTTCCACATAGTCTGATTTACGCACCCCCATCACTTTCAAACTGTGGTAGAGGTTCAGGATTGTAGCCTGCATAAAATTTGATCTATTCATGCATTTTTGCTTTTATTTTGATTAATATTGGTCCCTCAAAAGCAAAAAGTTTAATAAAAAAATGAATTTTTGAAAGATTTGGAAACTATCTTTTTATTTCTCTTTATAATAAAACTTAATATTTATCTGGCATGATAAAATTGGATTTTTATAACCAAAAATATATAGCTGCCTTTATATTTTTAAGAAAGAACCTTCACACCACCATCATCATCATATTTTTTAGGTTAAACCCCATTCTAGAGAGCCATGTAATAAATTCACAATATATTGCATGTGAATATACTGTTCATCTGATTTATTTATTTATTTCATTCACTGGGTTTGTGAGCTTGAATTATACATCCCAGCAGCCTTTTGGTTTGCTGAATGGCTGAATGAAAACTGACAAACCTTCAAGTTAATTGGTCATCAGAGACCTGAGGTCCACAGTCCAGCAGTGACAGGGCCATGACCTGGCAATTAAGATCAATATTCAATAAACCGGCCTCTTCATCAAGGTTGTGACATGCAACAAGCTTTGAGAGGGAAATTGAAAGGGCATACTGTCAGAAACGAGACCGGGATCCAACAGCAGGTGAAACTAAAATTTCAAAGTTTATTGAAAATTGTGATAACAAAAAATGCTCAGTCAATAAATCAGCCAGATAGCAAATCTGCCAGCAAATAGTCAGCTTCATCAGCGCGGAGGTCAGACCAGCCTCTGCCGAGCCCGCGGAGAAGAGAGGCGGCGAACCGGCAATTGAAAGCCGCCGCTGAATTCCAGAGTTAGTGCCGAGCGTGGGCAGAGAGGAATTGGAAGGGGCTGCCGTGAAGAGACAGGCCTATGATACGAGAGAGCCTAGGCAGAGAGCCGACCAGAGTCCTAGAGGGGCAGGTGGGTAAAAAGGGGAGGGTGACAAAAACAGGAACGCCAGACCAGACAGCGACAGGAGAGGAGAGGGGAATGGCAGGGATGCCCCAACTCTTGGCCGTGCTGCAGTCCAGAAAGCTGGCCTCGGCGCCAGAATCAATCAGGGCCTTGCAGGAGTGGGCAGAGTCTTGGTAAGTGATGGTAGCAGAGAGTTGGGTGCGTGACTGAGGGGAGATTAGAGGAGAAACGCCCACCAGGACTCCCCGCTTGACTAGTGGGCCCTGGCTTTTAAAGGACACAACTGAGCAAAGTGGCCCGGCTGTCCACAGTAAAGGCAGAGGCCCCGAACCAGCCTTTGTTGTTTCTCTTGAACCTACAATCGAAGTCGCCCCAACTGCATGGGCTCCGGTTCAGCCAGAGATGAAAGAGGTGGTGGGTGGCTCTTAAAAGGCTGGGTCTCCTCCAGCCCCCAGGACGAGCGGGGAGCCAAGCATCGCTGACGCAAGCGGAGGCGGCTTTCGATTCGAGAGGCCAGATTGATAAAGCCCTCCAGGTCTTGG
>NW_015546084.1:968136-969634 GCF_001515605.1 Sinocyclocheilus anshuiensis
ACTCCCTCGGGACCCCAGTGATATCAGCTGCCTCAACCTGCAACACAGGAGACACAGACACAGGAGGAGAGACTGCACCTAGGCAACACGCATGACAAGACTGACTCCAAGACACAATCTGGCTGCGGGACCAATCCACATGAGGGCTGTACTGAGCCAACCAGGGGTGCCCCAGAACAAGACTAGCATATGGGGACTCCAGGAGGAACAGCACAACAGACTCACGGCGATTGCCCGACACAACAAGACTTACACAGGGGGTGGTGTGGGTGATAGTGGCTACAGGCTGGCCAGAGAGGCCCCAGACAGTGACAGGAGAGGAGAGGGGAATGGCAGGGATGCCCCAGCTCTTGGCCGTGCTGCAGTCCAGAAAGCTGGCTTCGGCGCCAGAATCAATCAGGGCCTTGCAGGAGTGGGCAGAGTCTTGGTACGTGATGGTAGCAGAGAGTTGGGTGCGTGACTGAGGGAAGATTAGAGGAGAAACGCCCACCAGGACTCCCCACTTGACTAGTGGGCCTTGGCTTTTAAAGGACACGACTGAGCAAAGTGGCCCGGCTTTCCACAGTAGAGGCAGAGGCCCTGAACCAGCCTTTGTTGTTTCTCTTGAGCCGACAGTCGAAGACGCCCCAACTGCATGGGCTCAGGTTCAGCCAGGGATGAAAGAGATGGTGGGTGGCTCTTAAAAGGCTGGGTCTCCTCCAGCCCCCAGGACGAGCGTGGAGCCAAGCGTCGCTGACGCAAGCGGAGGCGGCTTTCGACTCAAGTGGCCAGATTGATAAAGCCCTCCAGGTCTTGGGGTAGATCTTGGGTAGCAATCTCGTCCTGGATCTCGAAGTTAAGCCCCTCCCGAAACATAGCTCGCAGCGCCCCCTCATTCCAATCGCAGGAAGCAGCTAGAGTCTTAAATTGAATGGCATATTCAGTCACGGAACGGCCTCCTTGACGGAGCCACGCTAGTTTGGATGCTGCCTCATCTCCTTTAACAGAGCGATCAAAAAACTTTGTCATCTCACAACGAAACTCCTCAAAATCAGTGCAGAAGTGGGTTCTAGCGTCCCAAACGGCAGTCCCCCACTCGCGAGCCTTTCCTGTCAGCAGAGTAATGACATAAGCAACCTTTAACCGTTCTGTAGCATATCGGCGTGGTTGCAGCGCAAACACCAGCGAACATTGAGATAAAAATGCCCGACATGAATTCGGGTCTCCATCATACAAGGGCGGGTTGCTGGCATGCGGCTCGGACTCGCGGTGAGAAAGAGACAGGGGGACCGCTGAAGCGGAGGATGACAGAAATACAAGGGCGGGTTGTTGGCATGCGGCTCGGGCTCGCGGTGAGAAAGAGACAGGGGGACCGCTGAAGCAGAGGATGACGGAACGTCTTGCTGGAGTTCGCGGAAGCGGCCGCTTAATTCAGACATTTGGGCATTGAGGATTTCAACCTCCTGAGTGGTGGATGAGAGCTGGCTGGCTTGGTGGCCGAGGAGAGCTCCTTGATGAG
>NW_015546084.1:969776-983875 GCF_001515605.1 Sinocyclocheilus anshuiensis
CAGGTCTTCTGTCACGTCACGCTGTTGAGGGAACACGCTGGAGTCACGAGGAAACATTTAACAGTCTTTAATTACAAAACACAGGAGATAATCCACAATAGGATCTTGAGCCAACACACGTAGAGAACGCATAGGCCTGACAAACACAAACTGACCAGTGTTGCCAACTGCTTTTAATTGAAAGTAGCTAAAACTGGTAGCTAAATGTCACTAGATGACATCACAATGGCAAATTCACTGATCTATATAAAGGTGAACGTAGATCAGTGGGCAAGATGAGAACTTAGATAAGGTTTGTCCAAGCAGTTGCTATATTTGTCCCTAAACTTTCGAAAAAAGTCTCAAAAGGGGCGGGGAAGTCGCTAAATCTAGCTACAAAGTAGCTAAATTGGCAACACTGAGAAAATACAGCATGCACTGAGACGACCTGAGCTACAGCACAACACATTATGGACTGACACAAGACAGCAACCATGAGGGCAAGATAAAGGGAAGATAATGAGGACAAAATGGGGTGCAGGTGAGGAGGGAGAATTAGCTAACAGGGATAACGAGAGGGGCGGGGTAAACACCAGGATGACAGCAGAACACATGGCGAGCGTCAAAACAAAAGGCCATGTGCTCCATGACAACAAAGCCTAAGCAGACCCCACCGAGATCGTGACACATACAACATTCATCACTACAAGTCAATGAATGTCTCTCAGTGAAATGTTTCACATTTCTCAAGGTTGAAACAACAAATACAATATGTTTGAGGCACTGGAATATGTTGTGAGTAAATTAAACTGAGAAATAAACATTCATCTACAATATGGATACACATGAGATTAAGGTTTCATAAATCATAACAGTGCAAACTTCCCAATGCTTTGAATATTGGTAATTAAATCAGGTATTTGTCAGCTCACTTGGAGTCATCTTCAACACTACTTATGTTAAACAGTTTGCAATTTTGACAATGTTAAACATTTGTTTCACATTAAAAGAAACTTAATTTTTGATTGAGTCATTGGATCTAACCTTTGCCTGAACTGATGTCATTTACATCATAAATCATTCATAAATCCAACCTGACTGCAAATTATGCACGCCCTTCATAGGTCTCTTATTTATGCCAAATATGTGATCTAGGTTCCTCCAGGTTTGTAATCTGCTATGCATTTTACATAAGAGAGAAAGTGAAATCTAAGGGCTGAATTTCCCATCATATTTCCCATAATATATTCTTGTTTGTTTCATAATCAAAATAGCAATCTACTTTTATTTCAAACTAAAGTCACTGTTTCTTGTTGACTAATTACTCCACTGAACATGCATTAAACTTCTTTCTTGGCTTGAATTCGGAAATCATCAGGAATAAGACTTTAGCAGGACTCTCTCAGGTAGAACCACTAATGAGGGGCCAATATGAGCGTCTCTGAAGCCCCAGACAGGAGAGAGGCTACGCTAGTGTTCATTAAGTGATCACTATGCTGATGATCCTCCACCAGCAGATGGAGAAAAAAATCATTTGGTAAGTTGTTCCCATGCAGAACGATCCAGAGCTATAGAAGAATGTGTGAGTAAATTATGAACAAACAGTTAAAACATTTTTCGATAATGGAAAACAAGTTTTGTGTTTGTTTACTTTTAATTTACACCATCAGGGTCATTCAGAACAACAGCATGATTGTGTGATATTGCTTTCAATTACATAAAAGAGTAACTTACATTCAGTGTTGGGAAGTAACTAGTTACATGTAACAGAATTACGTAATTTAATTACAAAATAAAAGTAACTGTAATCAGTTACAGTTACTGAGAAAAAATTTGTAATTCAATTACAGTTACTTATGAAAATTTTAAAGATTACAAAGGGGGGTTACATCTGATTTTTTTCACACACACTTCCACATACAGATTTAATTGATTTCTTTCATAAATTGCAGCGAGTGCTCTAAAATATGAAACACCAATGTTTCAGGAGTTTATAACATGCTTATTTGATAACTCTTTTATTTCCTATATGGGTTTATGTAAATGCTTTATTTTTTAAGATTAACTTTTTTTTCAAAGGCATTGTTAGATTCCAGTGTTTCCTGTCATAGTTATGCAAAGATTTGATTTCAAAAACAGTATCATAGCTATTAAAACTATTTCTTGTTATGATTTTAAAGTAAGTCTGAAATCTGCAGCTGGATCATGAACAATGATCCATCCTTGAGTTTTAACTTTTTAACAAAACCTGCCTTGAATTGTCCCTCATTCAGAAAGCTGCCTGGAGTTATGCAAATGAAGATATTTTGCATGCAATGTCTCCTTTAACATTTTAATATTATAATCTTAATTCAAGTGATTTCACAATTTTGAAAGTCTGACAGTACTACTGAGTGAGTGAGTGAGTGAGTGAGTGAGTGAAGTGACATGTGGCCAAGTATGGTGACCCATACTTGGAATTAGTGCTCTGCATTTAACCCTGGTATTGAAGGTGGGAGAGAGCACTGTACATTCACTCCCCCCACCTACAATCCCTGCTGGTACGAGACTCGAACCCGCTACCTTTGGGTTACGAGTCCAACTCTCTAACCATTAAGCCACTTCCCCCAACTGTAAGGTTAACCCTGCCTGGTTTACATGCTTGAAAATGATTAACAATTGAAAACATTAGAAATTTAGAAAAGTAATCAAAAAGTAATCAAATGTAATCAGTTACATTACTTTAATAAAGTAAAATCAGTTACATTACTTTCATAAAGTAATTGAAAAGTTACACTACTTATTACATTTTAAGTAGGGTAATTTGTAATCTGTAACCTATTACATTTTCAAAGTAACCTTCCCAACACTGCTTACATTACAGGATAATTCTAAACTAAACTGTCATGTGTCTCTGAGAAACACAAAGCAGTGGTGTTTCATTCCTGAATGAATCAGTGTTTTTGAATGAATCGGTTGAGTGACGCAATGACTCACTCATAAAAACAGTTACTTGTTGCCACCTTCTGGCATACTGATGTAGGCTAACCTGCAAAGGGAGTTACTGTAAAATATGCATAAACTGACAGTCTGTCTGGAATGCATAAACAAAGATAATCACAAAGATACAAAAAGTCACAGCGACGGTATATCAAGATCAGATTCGAGGTCTTACAGTTGTGCAAAGATTCATATACATGTAGTTTAAGGAGACTGAAATGTATTCTGAGCTGAGTACCCATTGGGATGTGCTTGGAAGCAAGGGCAAACCCAGACACTTCTCATTTGACCTACCACTAACGACAGTACATTACTCCTGTCACAATCTACGCTGAGGCACCACAATGGCATTATCTCACTTAATTCAGTCCTATTTTCTCTCAGGCAGACACAAAGGTCAAACAAAGCTTTGCTTCCAATCCCAAATGATATTATTTCTTCAGTGGAACACAAAGAGAAATGTTGAAGAATACACTGACCACTTTTTTAAGTAAGTGAAGGCTATAGCTTGTGCACTGTAGGCTATTCTGTATTTGCTATAAGACGTAATGTTTTTGCTTGAAGAACAGACCCAGAGTTTTATTTAAATTTAAGACTTTTATAAGACTTTTAATTTAGAAGATTTAATTTAAGACTTGTAACATGAAGTAATATAGGCTACTTTTATGATTCTTTTGAGCTCTTTATGAGCGTTTCTAGCCTTTTGCAAGTAGCCATATTTTGATAATTACTGTTTGGATATATATTCAAACAAAAACAACGACTTTATTCAACGCTTTCTTCTCTTCCGGGACAGTCCGCCGCCATTATCGAGAATACCATGATGCCAACATGTGGTGCTGCTGACGTAAAACACGCATGCACTGAGCCTTGTTTACGAGCAGAGGAATGCTGCGCATGCGTCGTGGACTCTCGATAACAGTGGCGGACTGTCCCGGAAGAGAAGAAATCGTTGAATAAAGTCGTTGTTTTTGTTTTACTACCACAAAAAGTATTCTCGTAGCTTCATAACATTATGGTTGAACCACTAATGTCACATGGACTATTTTAACGATGTCCTTACTACCTTTGATGACCTTCTGGGCCATAAAATGTTTCAGTTACGTTGTTATCTATGCAGGGTCAGAAAGCTCTCAGATTTCATCAAAAATATCTTAATTTGTGTTCGAAGGTCTTACAGGTTTTGAAACAAAATGAGGGTGAGTAATTAATGAATTTTCATTTTTTTGGTGAACTATCCCTTCAAGTTGTGAGAAACCACTGCAAATGATTCAGTGTGTGAGTGAACTGTCTGAATAAATTAAACTGAATTGCAGACCATTTGCTTTTTGCAAATCCATTTGACAGAATAGATTGATTGATTGATTTGTGAATCGCTAGTTCTGATTCTAAACAGCTCATAGAAAACACACATTATTGCCAAAATATCAGGGATAATGATTATTAAGTCTATATACGGTAATCTCCACCATCAGACAATGATTTATTAGTAATATTTTACTGGGGCACAGCGGTATTTCACTGGGGCTCATGTCCCACTAAAAAGTGTGTAGCGATACCCCTGGCTAGTACATTAACATTTTGAGTTACACAAAAGAAAGAAAGTCATAGAGATTTGGAACGACTCGCATGGTGAGTAAATGATGACAAAATTTTCATTTTGCCATAAACTATACCTTCAACATCTCTGGTTCCTATGAAGTTTTTCACACATTCAGGTGGCATTATTTCTGTGGTGGAGAATCTCCATCCACTGACAATCTAAAGACCCTCAAAACCCCTGCATACTGTTACTCTTGCAGGTTACATTCATCACTGTCGGACCCCTGCTCCTATACCAACATACATACCAAGGTATCTGCAGACTTCCCCAGCATAAGGAGAATAAGGAAGCCTCAGCACTGCCCAGTTTGACGGACACTAGCGGTTCATGGGTGAATCTCTAGTGACAGGAGGCCTGTGCATGATGGATGTCCTCTAGCTGATGGAGGCTAATATCTATCAGGAGCAGGAGGAACCTACTGGCCCCAGGACGTAAGTTGCACTCTAAATCTGGATCTCCAAGATGTACCCAAGTAGTTCAGTGAAATCTAACCAGGATCAGTTAGGGAAAAGAACATTCTGTGCTGTTATTTGAATGTTTTACACATGTAAACTTTTGACAGCGTACATCTTTTGGCCCTCTGGAACTAGAAAATGTGTCCAACAGTTGTTTGCTTTGATCTAATGCACATCTAATAAGTGAAAAACACAACTGACAGCAGCAGCTAAGTAAAAACAGGGTCACATGTCCTTGCACTCAAGATAACAAAGTGTTTTATCATCTTTATAAGGTTAATATCTGCCCACAGTCATACAGGCATAGACTGCAAATCTGACAAAGCTGACAGCATCAAGCAATGTGTTTACCTGGAACTTAATGATAAGAATAAATGCTCTTAGAGGTTTTGGGATCTGAATTAAAAGATGACAGCACAAACTTGAAGGCCATTAAACAATTGTGGATAGGTAATGAGTGTTTGAAGCATCTGTACACATCAATTTTGTTTTATAACCAGTCATGAAATGTACTGTAAAACATAAAGGAAAGACACAAAGATTATTGAATTAGCTAGTGGCATGTGCCAGAAAACATTCTGACTTCTTTTCATGAAGGACATGCCATTGTAATTTTGTATTGTCGTGTGACGGGACAACAGAGTTTGAAGGAAGGTCATGCTGAGAGAGTGTGTTTCTAAAGCGGGATTCGTGACTCATTTTAGACTGTAGATATAGCCATGCAGCTGTCTGATGAAATAAAAGATAAAAAGCATGAATAATTCAAAAATACATTCTTAAATGCAGAGAAAGATTTTAAGGAAGACCTTAATTGAACTTGTCTGGCCAGATTGACCTAGACATCCCTGGCCTACACTATTTCATAGTGTTCCAATAAAATTATTATTGCTCACAATAGAAGTTCGAAATGGCAAAGATCACTGTAAAAAAAATTACATTGGAACTTGTTTTAAAAATAATGGAGTGCAATATTAGGCTAAATAGTGCCAAAAAATAAATGTCATAATTCATTTTTTGACAGTTGTATTCAATTAAATGCCATTCAAATCCTTCTCATAGCCACAGAGACTATTTTAAAACTCTGCAAATGTATGCACTTATTAACTTTAATATATTAAATATCCATGAATCATTTATATGTACCTATCAGGCTAAAATAAAAAGCATTTATTATTCATGTCTAAATTGTTAGGACCCAGAGTGAGCTTATTGGGTCAAGTGCCAGCCAGTCTAATTCAGTCTGAAATAAAACTATTTATAATAATGCATTGCTAGGTAATGTAAGGTTTTAATTGCACAGTTCCATAACTCAAAGTCTCTTCTTTATAGTCAACAATTATCTCTCCTAATGCATTAAAATGCATGTTTATGCAATGATTGCAAAAAAAAAAAAAAAAAATCTACAAAAATGGCAAGAAATCTAAGCCAAGGGATGTATGACTGAATAAGGAAATATTTTCGACTGAAATCTGTAACTTCTCACAGTGATTTTCCAAGTCAGCCCTTTTGAGAGAGATCTGAATTTGCATTACAATGGCAGATAAGTTGCTGCCAAAGTGCCTCTTGTTTATAAGGCCTTACAGGAACATCTCAGCATTTGTCAAGCATTTACTATCCAAAGCGAATGCTTCCTCGGTATTGACAGATCAGCTCCTTTGCTTGGCCCAGTGACTTGTGGCCAAAGCACAAACAACACCACATAACATGGGTGTTGTTAAAAAAAAATGAAGCAAAGTCACTTTTTTGTGTTATGCCTCTATATAAAAGGCATGACAGTAGAGGAACAGCATTGTCTAATTTCATTGGCTTGAGACAAACTCACTGCAGCATGCTGATAGAGTTTCCAGCAAGCAGCCAGAGGGGCCTCTGGAAGTTCAGCAGGACTTATCAGCTCACAACAGTGGGGTAATACTATTCTTTCAGCTCAGTGAGCACATCCACTGGCTCTGTACGCACAACATTCAGATGACATTGGGAGATTTCATCATGCCTGGGTGATGTTAATAGTTACATGATGCTTGGTGTGTTTACTTTATTTCCCTGATGCCCACTACATCACATCTGTCCATGTGATAGAGATTCTTCCACCTTGATACACCATTAAAAGAATTATTTAACCAAAAATGAAGATTTACTCACACGCATGTCATTCCAAACTGAAAAAGCATAATTATGACTTGACTATGACATACTAAGCTATAATTATGATTATGATAAAAATTTGAAATTATGTAAATAAATAAATAAATAATATACAGTATTGTGCAAAAGTCTTAGGCAACTAGTATTTTGACCAGCTAAAAAATTGTTTTAAGTCAGTTATTTCTATCTTTTGCTGTAGTGTGTCAGTAGGAAAGATCAGTTTACATTTCCAAACGTTCAATTTGCCATTAATTGTAATAATCCAGTGAGATTTTTGTTTGCACAAGGAGTCTGACAACAGCCAGTGCTCCACACAGAGATCTGATCTCCTCATCATCCAGTCTGTCTGGAATGACATGAAGAAACAGAACAAACTGAGACAGACTCAATCCAGAAGAACTGTGGCAACGTCTCCAAGATGCTTCAAGAGACCCACTTCATCTAGTTTCAGTACTGTACATTATATACATACACATAAAATATATACATAAAACTCATAATCATCACATTAAAAATGTAGTTTTGTCATAATTATCACTTTTTTGGCATAATTTCACATTTTTGTCAATTATCTCTTCATCTCATAATTATGACTTAATCTCATAATTTCGATTTGTCATGTCATAATTAGGATTTATGTCAAAAGTTATGGTTAATCAAATTTTTTTTTTTCTTATGTGTCAGGAATGTTTCCATTCTTTAACACAAAATCTCAAAAATAACACCAAAGCCTTTCTCCATTGAAACACTGTAACTCTACAACTTAACAACATAATGGTGCATTTGGTTGTTAAGAGCTTGCGATCTGATCATCCTTTGTGGAGATCTTCTGTTCTGATTATTCAGCAAGTGCTCTAAGTAAAACATGGGATCAGGTGGGATTAGACATTAATTGCTACTGGGAGAGCTTGTTTTGTGAATGAGTCAGTGACGGGATCAGCTGTGTGGGTGTTTGTTAGAGTGATTCAGCAGCTTAACGCTTACTATCACAGTCCCATCAAAGAGCATCCGCTCTTCCGGTCGCTTGATGGATCTCTCCTCCCTTTTTGCCACTTTCTACTCAGAATTGTCTGATCTGTTCACCGGAACTGACAATTCAGGCAAGATAAAACAAAATCTACCCATTCATCTCAGAAAAAAATATCAAATATCCATAATAAATAACACTAAAAGAACAATTTGAATTATTTAGCTAAATTAAAGTACTATAATTACACACATTTGTGGTTAGTTCTCTTACTAATACTGCATTTAATTGATCATTTGATTCAAAGATTGATAGATCTCAATTAGGTATGCACAATATTTTGGCATTTAGATTTTTTTTAATTTATCAGTATTGGTCAATATTGGACATTTAATTGTGGATGCCCTTTTCACGATTAGATTACCTTTGCCATCACCCAATGCTCAATTAAATTAGTTATTAACACTGTTAAATGTAATTTCTTAGCAATTCTCAAAGTGAATATTCATTTTTCATATTATACTTTGTCATACTGTGATGCCTTGAAGCCATTTGTAGCCTTTATTTATTTATTTATTTTTTACTGATTGATGTTTAATTTATTCAGACAAAATCATATATTATTTGAATACTAACCATTTGTCAGTTTTGAAAATTGAAAATTATCAGTTTATCATCCAGACTTGTAATATTGGTGCATCCCTCACAGCAATAACAAACTTATAAATTTTTCTCATGCATATTAAAAAAAACTTTCTCATACAGAAAACAATCAGTGCAATACAAACAAATGTTACAAAGGACTGCAAAGTGTAATAAAAAGACAGCAAAAAATTATCAGTTTATCATCCAGACTTGTAATATTGGTGCATCCCCCCATAATCAGCTATAATAAAGCCTGAGCATGAGGGTCATTCAGTGTTATTACTGCTTCGTGGGGCGTACCATCTGGGAGTTGTAACCGTTTCTGAATTGGATGAATTGATTTTTTTGATGCCACAGTTCCTCCAAGCAGATCCTGAAATGGAGATTAGTTTGCAGTCAGCTAGGTGTGAATCCTATAAATTGACACAGGCTTTATGAGATCCCTGAATTTGCCATGATGAATCATCTAAATGTTGAAACCCTCAGCTGCGTCCCAGAGAGCCTTCCAGCGAGAAATATTGGCTTTTAAATTGGTCGTTTTCCTTCTAAACGGATACAATTCCATGCAATGTCAATGACACCTTGCCGGAAACAACTATTAGCTATTATTTTGTAGCTCAACATTTCTTTGCTATTTTCTTCCATTTTTTAACTTGCTCGTGATAGTTTTCGCAGGGTCAAAACAATGGATTTGCCCTCTTAACATTTATTGTTTAAGAAAAGACCAGCTTTGTTTCAGAAAATGTGGCAAGCTAAATAAATCAGCCTGTCCTGTTAATGCAACAGTGCTTCTAAAAACTGTCCATCAGCTTCAGGCTATACCATCCTTGTGCACCTTATGAATAATTTGCAGCTCTCCTCCAATCAAAGTTGCATTATGCTACTTGTGTATCTTTAGGATCCATGATCCTGACTGCTTTTTTGCTCATTACATTTGTGGAAAATGCTTAGCGAAGCATTTTATCTGTTAAGAGTGCAATTATGTGCTTGTTTGGAAGCTCCTGAGAGCATTGCTTTGGGGTTGCACAACAATCTGCTTTAAAACCTGTCATGTTCTTCTTCCAATATAATGCAACAGAGAACCCCTTTGTTTAATCATGAGTCTAAAATGCGGGCTAAAGGCAGTCAGTCGAAAGCTCTGGAGTTGCATGAGACAGTACCTGAGCACCCTGAAGTCACGTTCACTTCCCTCTGTCTCAGGGCACATTACCGAGGCAGACACAATAAATGAGCAGTAATTAGCAGATTGAGATCATTTGGATAAGACAGATGTTATCTAAATTACTATGGATAACTCAGCTGCTGTTAATTAGATTTTGAGCCTTTATTACCTAATTTCTTGGTGCACTTAAGAAGAGTTCAATGTGCGACATTCTATTAGAAGTTTGAATTGACTTCTTATGGCCTAGTGACATTCATTAATTAAAGCCACACTATACTACTATACACAGAATTTCATTACTGAGCAAGTACATCAGACACCTCTATGGTAAATCTTTAATAATGATTCACATTTTAAATGTCGCAAAGTATTTCCTAGTAAACTGCATAGCCCTGGCTACTATAACGTGTGTATGGTGGTAGATTGAAATAAGCTGGAAGGTTGTAGCCGTGAGAAGTGATGATGAATTGTTCAAAGCGACAACCATGGTTGAACGAAGAAACACAGAACCAGAAAGAGTAAAGTTATAATAATAATTCATAATAGTTTCCACCATTTGACCTTATCTTAATCGTTATGTCTACACTGAAAGAAGAAATGCATCCATCCATAGAAAAGTGGATTTTCCATATTGATTTTTCATAGGTTCTTTACTTGCAATCTGAATTATGCATTGCATTGTGTTGTGTTTTAGGGCTTAAAGAAATGTCTAACTTAACCGATAATGTCCTGTCAGAAAATTACCAGTACTATTTTTGTTTTTCTATAGATTTTCTAAAAAAAAATCGATATAGAAAATTCCTTCATATTAACATAGTACACTCAAAGACTATAGAATACCCAAGAGGTGTCACTAGTATAGTTTTGAATGGGGAAGAATGCAACGCTTAATATGGCTGCCCAATCGCAGGAAGCCCCGCCTTCTGAATGAAAGAGCCAATCGCTAATCGGTAAAGTCAGCGCGTCACTGCAGCTGCCAAAGCGTTCTGGAGTCAGCGTTCTGAGACGTGCGCTTAGGACTGCGCATGCGCATTGGCTGATCTAGCCTGAAAAATAAGCTTTTTATAACGCTATTTGAGCAAAAGAAACTACATTTATGACACAGTTGTTGTCAGATTTCATTGGTGATTTCAAATATGAAATTTAATCGTAAACTTAAATTAACAGTTTGGGATAATTTAATGTTTCCCCATACAAAGTGATAGGAGCTGCACTTGCATGCCCGAGAAGCATTTCAAAGATGGCCGCTGAGTGACATGACTTGTCTTAAAGTCCGTGTGAACCGGAAGTTGCTGCCGACTTTATTTCAGTGTAGTGACGTATTTTCAGCTGAAACGGAATATTGAATAGAGGGCATGGTTTTATGTTTGCGCTCCTTCTCTCTGTCTCTCACTCATAGCAATCTAACGGTTAGAAGGGTGTGTTTAAGGATATTCTGCCCAAGCCATCAAACTGACATCATCAGAAAAGGAATGCCATTCCAGAGCAGAAGTAAATGTTCAGATACTACAGCGAGAATAAAAGTTACGCCTTTCTTTCTTTCCGTGAACATTTGGGCGGTGTTATGCAAATCTTCTGGTGTGTTAGAACGAGCCATTTTAGGTAGGCGTGGTTGACTCTTAACTTTTACAAAGAATATCTCTTTGGTTTTAGACTTTGGTACACTGGACCCTGTCTTACAGACTTTAGAGCAGGGGTGGGCAAACTTGGCCCTTCCAGGCCACTTTCCTTCAGAGGTTAGCTCCAACCCTAATCAAACACACCTGAACCAGCTAATCATTGTTTTCAAGACTACTAGAAGGCTACAGGCAGGTGAGTCATAGCAGGGTTGGATCAAATCTCTGCAGGAAAGTGGCCTGGAAGGGCCAAGTTTGCCCATCACTGCTTTAGAGTGTAGAGTTAGGGAAATGTCCGTAAACCTTTTCTTACAGTGTAGACATAACAATTAATAGTAATATCAAAGGCCAAATGGTGGGAGCTATTATAAATTATTATTATAACTTCATTCTTTTTGGTTCAATGTTTTGTCATTTTCGTCATAATTCACGTGTAAACTCACATAATTACAGAGTAATAATTGTTGCAAGTAACTTGCAGTTTTATGCTTCAACCAACTGGATCTTATGAGAAAACACTGTAACTATTTTACAATATTGTGATTTTGTATGAATTTTATATCAATTAGATTTTTTACAAAATGTAAAATGTTTAGAAAAAAGCAATATGATCCACCTCTAACCCCAACTCTAAACCTAACTATCTTTGGGGAATAAGCAGATTGTAAGAAACGTATGAATGAAATCACAAATTGATACAAATCAGTCACCATTTGCCATGTGTTGGCTTCAACTGCTGAAGTTACTTAGTGTACTTTAGCTTTAAAATCCAATAACTGCTTATTAAAAGAACTCTTATGGACTAGATTACATAATTTCCAAGGACGATGAATACCACACTTCATGAAGACTTTTAAAACAAAATAAGAAGATAAGAGTGAGAACCTGACCTTCAGCTGGGTTGCCTTGCAGGAAATCTCAAGAGACACATCTACTCTGGATGAGGGGTAATAAAAACAGGCAGTCTCAAGCATGCCATCGTACTAATGTCTTTCACACTGCATTACTTTTTCATTAACATACACATTTTCATACGTTGGAGTGATCACCTACCTTAATTTTTGAGCACAACGACGTCTCACAGAGTAGATGAAACTATTAGACAATAATGATCATGTTTCACTCTTGAGGAAAAATAGTGACAGTGCACAGCTGAAAATTATGAGATAATGTCTTGTTTACTTGCGCAAGTAGACTAAATCAGCAATCTTGCTTCTAAATACACCATTAAGAGAAATGTGAGTACAGAGCTACCATATTAATAATTGCTACTGTTGGGTTTGCACTGCAGCAGTGCCGGCAAAGAATAGCAGGACATAACGGGAAAAAGTTCCTTCTGAAATTCAAATATCCACTCAATTGTACTTATTTATCGGATTAATACATTTGGGATGGATGCAAAGAATCTCCCTGGTTTGAAAATGGTGTGCATTTTACAGCCTCATTAATTTAATTAGTAACAAAAACAGAAGAAATGTTGTAATATGGGACGTGCCTGAAGACGTGAGGTCTCACTTTCCACACAGGGCCCATTTAGGTCTTGGTCTAGGCACAAAAAAGAGGGGAATCACTGATGAGCAAATAACAGTTAGTTGAAATGAGCTGTGGGAAAAGACATCCAGTCATTCGGCTCTGTTGAGTGAGGAAAGTGCACATATTCAAAATGCAAACCATCAGCTTTCCAACTTGAAATGGTTAGGCTAATGAATCAAATAAAAGTGTTTTCAGAAGCATTTGGAAATATAAATGTGTTCAGTCTGAACGATATGTGCTGTGACACAGTAGATATGAGTGTCGTGAATATAAAATATTTCCCGATCTGCCTCGAGCGAAAGCGATGTGCCTCCGCTCGCTTTCCCAGAGTGCTTCTTGAAGGCAATCATGTCTTCCACTGCAAGTAAACAAATATTCAAAAATACCTGCAATGGCGAAGTCTATTTAAAACATATTTACTAACTTTTTGAGCAGAATGCTGCCAGGGCAACACGGGATGCGAAGCACATTAGTGGTGGAGATGGGACCGTAAAAAATCTGCATACATTTTTAAGCTGGCAAGTCATGAAGGCGCTGGATGGGAAACAATGGCCCTCTGCCTGCAGTACGAGGTACAAAACACTCGGTGACTCATCGCTTAAACACTGAAGTATACTGGAATAAAAGACCAGACGAGAGAGGGACCCAACCCCCATCACAAACGCACAAAAATGTGACCTTCACAGTTTTATGCTTGGCTTGTGTCTAAAGAAACACTCAGTGCCTGTCCAGTGAACAATAATGCAACACTCTAACGATTCTGTGTAAATCAGGTTTAAAAAAAAAGAAATAAAAAGTGACAAAAATGTTACAAGACATAACGAATAAATTATAACATGCATCTTGTAACATTAAGCTACCACTTCAATGAAATTAATTACACTATTCAAAACATTTATTAAGCACATTTATACTAAAGAAAACAGCCATTGCTATTGTTGCATGTTGGGTCAATTTCTTTATATTAAATTAGAAATAAAATGTAAATAAATATATATATATATATATATATATATAT
>NW_015546084.1:983956-984260 GCF_001515605.1 Sinocyclocheilus anshuiensis
TGGTCGTCTTGGAGGTGTGTTTGGGGTCGTTATCATGTTGGAATACTGCCCTGCGGCCCAGTCTCCGAAGGGAGGGAATCATGCTCTGCTTCAGTATGTCACAGTACATGTTGGCATTCATGGTTCCCTCAACGAACTGTAGCTCCCCAGTGCCGGCAGCAGTCATGCAGCCCCAGACCATGACACTTCCCACCACCATGCTTGACTGTAGGCAAGACACACTTGTCTTTGTACTCCTCACCTGGTTGCCGCCACACACGCTTGACACCATCTGAACCAAATAAGTTTATCTTGGTCTCATCAG
>NW_015546084.1:984816-994272 GCF_001515605.1 Sinocyclocheilus anshuiensis
TTATTAAATTATATTTATAAATATTTATTTAAAAACAAATGCCAATTTTTGTTCTAGCTTTTTACATTAAATTATAATAAAAATGTTATATTACTATATTTTTATATATTATTACATTTTAATAATATATTTAATAATAATTCATATATATATATATATATATATTTATATATAAACTAATGGTTACGGATATAAAATTAAAGAAAACTAAATAAAATGAGTAGTAATAAAAATAACAAATTTTACACGTTTGCAATGAGTGGACATTTCACTAACTTAAATGGACTGATCTGGTGTGTTTGATGATAATACAGTATCTGGATCACTTTATGCACATTGTAAGCCTACTCACTCATATGCTATTCCGGGCTTTCTGATTCAAAACTGTCCTTCAAAGCAATTTGCATCTCTAACTTGCATCTAATGGAATTTCAGAAAATAATATAATTAGTTCTAATCCTCAACACCAAGTTGGATTTTCCACAAGATTTCCACCTTCTTTCAACTACTTGCCAGATGGCCTTGAATGTGTAATGTATGATAATGCATGAATGGTTACGGATATAAAATTAAAGAAAACTAAATAAAATGAGTAGTAATAAAAATAACAAATTTTACACGTTTGCAATGAGTGGACATTTCACTAACTTAAATGGACTGATCTGGTGTGTTTGATGATAATACAGTATCTGGATCACTTTATGCACATTGTAAGCCTACTCACTCATATGCTATTCCGGGCTTTCTGATTCAAAACTGTCCTTCAAAGCAATTTGCATCTCTAACTTGCATCTAATGGAATTTCAGAAAATAATATAATTAGTTCTAATCCTCAACACCAAGTTGGATTTTCCACAAGATTTCCACCTTCTTTCAACTACTTGCCAGATGGCCTTGAATGTGTAATGTATGATAATGCATGATAAAATATACAGCTTTGGACACATCCATATTTCACTGTACATTAAATATTTGTGGGTGGATCTGATTGTTGTTGTAGCCACCAGAAAAAAATATAACAGGCCTCAGATGCATCATTAATCTACTATAACTACCCATAACTTCTGTATCAAAGGAGGCCACTTTCCTTTATCACAAAACATTAGAGTGCCCGAATAAATCAAAATATGCTAAATAATAAAACATAAACGCAATAAAAAAACAAAAATCAAAATATGTCTAAAAATTGAAATGCGCTAGTTATGATATCATCTAAAACTAGTAATAAAAGTAGGAGGATGTTTGTGAAATGTATTCGATTGTGACCTTAACTTTATCACGTGTCATACATTTGCAATGAACAGCCATTAGTGAGGGAGGTTGCTCTTTAAAACTTGTGTAAGAATAAAAAATTAAACGCTTTTTGAGCTTCATATCCGCTCTACTGTTAAACAACCACTAACCTTTTTCTCGCTCGTTACGTTTTCTTTCCCAGAAGACAACAGCAGGTCTTACAAAAAGATGGTCTCAGTCCATCAACGTTTGGGTTATGGGCCAAACATGCTTCCACCGGACCACCATGAAACCCACCTCAGCTGGGACTTGAATCCCCAATAACGTTATATGGCGTAGGAAACCAGTGTCATATCCATGAGGTAACGATACAAAGAGAATGCTTCTGAAATGTAATTTGATCATTATTAATCAATTTCTAGAGAAAGAACCATCTTTTTAAAGCTCAGTAGAACACATTGTAAGAGATATTCAGCAGCATAAAGTGGTTTATTTCGCCCTCTTTTGGCAGCGACTGGGAATTTTTCGTATTGTGAGACACTCCGAGACTCTTTTCACTTCGTCCTTTACCCTCAAGAGATAAACACTGAAGCACTGGATGTTCTGCAGATAACCATAAACAAGTGTGAGATAAATGGTCTGACACACAAATTGGATTTCTATGTTTTGGTCTCTTGTTGTTTTTCACAGTACCTGCATCAGACGACAAACACAAAGCACAAAAACTCTCAAATGCATCTTTTCAGTTTATTTGTATATCAGTTTACAATTCACTGCGCATGAGATTGCTGCATGTCCACACATTCATATGGACAATCTGTGTCTGAATCCATGGCACACATATTGAACAAAGGCAACTTGTGCTGTGATAGGTGTTTCAATCAATCAGAGAGTGAAAATGATCCTGGTTGATAATGACGTTATGACATTTATGCAAAAAACAAGGTTTTTTACGTGGTGCAGATGGATAAAGACAAAGACAAACTTGGTTGCGGCATTCATTAAAACATGAACAATTGCCTAAGACATCTCAAGCTAATGTGCACAGTCATGCTGACGATAACAGGAATGTCTTGCACTTAAACTAAGACTTAGCAATGCATGTAGTGTATTTACAAAAGATATTGCTCCAAAATCCATTAATGCTGCTAAATGCTGTAACATAATGAGGCATAACAACCTTTCAGCTCCTCCAACATAATTAACAACTCATCCCTTTATACACGAGTGCACGTTTTTCTCAAATCAACATTTCAGCAACAAACTCACTATCTTTATACCCAAAAGCATTCAAAACATTAAAAAATGAGTACAAAATGTATGTGTCCTGTGTAATTGGATACATTGCATTTTGCATTTTGAAACAAAGGACATTCTGGCGTTCTCTAATAAAACCAAAAACCTATTTTTAAAGGGGAAAAAACAGATCTGAAATGTTACTCAGATGTAAATGTGCTGAAATGTCAACATGGCTCATAACCGTAACACCAAGTCCAAGCGTCAGTTGATTTAGGAATAGAAAATGGTAGATAAACCAATAAATCTGCCTGTGTATCACTATATCAAAAACTGTCACGGATTCAAAAAACACTCAGAGTCTGAGTCTCCAGCCAAAATGGATGAGTACAGCACATTTATAAACAGAGAGGCCATCAATCTCCCGCTGTTCCTGAATATGATAGTTACAGCTGACGTGCTTGTCGAGCGGGTTATACGACCAGTCATACCGCGAGAAAGAGTGCATGGGTAGAGAATCATTCAGCCCAATGAGTAGTGCAAGCTTTTCCAAAAGCACTGGAGTGTACTGGAAAATATCAATCATCTACACATTCAAAAAAGCACCAAGGAGAAAAACAATAAAAAAAGAACACAATCCACAGTTCAAAACATGCAAATACATCAAATGAATTGACACTGGTTGATATTGTAGTTAAAACCACCATCTGTGGCATTTGTTAAAGGCACCTAGTGTTAAACTGATCAAGCATCCCATAGGAAAAGATTAAGTCCTAGTATTTCTGGTGGCTTCCAACCTTATCAACATGCTTGTGTTCATCACTCAAAGATTTGAGAATTCTGAAGGCACTATCTGTATCAGAAATGTCACTTGCATATCCAGCAAATATTTTTGGCATGTAAACAAACAGTTTCATGTGCTTGAAAGTGTCAAACAATTTGTGGTAGTAGTAAAACCTGAATTGAAGTGTACACAAAACCAAATTGCTCAAAAAAAGTAAAAGAAATATATTAATCTTAAAAGCACAGTATATGAGGTTGCATGCTTCAGTGATAGCTGCAAACTGCTTCTCCAGATCCTCCTGCTCCTGAAACAGAGACTGGATTGTTCTTTCACACTTCCTCGTAGAAGGCCATCTGAGCCATGTAGGCAGAATTTCTCTGCAACAGACAGACCCGGCAGAATAAGAACACTGTTACAGTCTTTTGAGGAATGCAAACTATTTCATGATGGGAACTGGAAAAACACAACATTTTCTGCTGATTAAATTCGATTAAAACATGCATGCAATTTGACAGCAAAGATCCACTTTGTGGTTCAGTGCACCTTTACCGAGTAGTCACATTTCTAAACGTATTTATTTATAATAAATAAATAAATTAAAATAAATAAATAAAACCCCCTCTTTTTTTTTTTACACATAAATGCAGCCTTGGTGAGCATAAGAGACATCTTTTAAAAAACAAAAAAATCTTACTGACCACCAAACTGTATTTATATCAGTAATGTTTTCTTAATGCTTATTTAATAAAAATAAGCAAAATATAAAAATTTAAAATAAATGTTTTCTATTTTGATATATATATTAAAATAACAATATATGATTATTCTATTATAGCAAACAGAATTTTCAGCATCATTACTCCAGTCTTTAGTGTCACATGATCCTTCAAAATCATTCTAAAATGCTGATTTAGGGCTCATTTCTTATTTTTATTTTATTTGTTAAAAACAAGTCATGATTGTCTGATGAACAGAAATGACAAAAGAGCAACAATTATTTGAAATATAATTTTTTATAACATTATAAAAGTCTTTACTTCACTTCTAAAACATTTAATGCACCCCTGCTGAATAAATCCTACTGACCTCAAACTTCTGAATGGTTGTATGTTTTAGTTATTTTAGTTATTTCTGCAGGAAATTCAACCCCAAAATGTTTGATATATGACTTAACCATCTATCAAAGCCTATTTTCCAATAAATTAGTTGCGGTGATCATTCATTATGCCTGAGTGTTTCTTACATTGCTGTGGGGAATATAAGGAGGTTCAGTGTAACTCCTGAGACTGTAGAGTCCAGCCTGATGCTGCTCTTCCAACTTCAAGGATTCAATCTCCGATTTGAGCTCCTTCAGCTGGTCTTGAAGATGTTTGCTCTTCTCCATGTACTCTAGCCTGACACACGCACACACACAAGACAGCAGCATATATTCAGCTTCAGTTTTCAATAGTTCTACAGACAGAATGTGATCAAGTGCGTACCGTTCTCTCTCAATCTCCATGGAAAGTCTTTTCATATCCGAGTCCTTGAAGTCCATTCTGATGGAGCTGGCCATGTCTACAGTCCTATCTGGACTCTCTGGCCCAGTGGATGGAGGAGGGCTGGAGTATGCTGCTATTAACTGAGTGCATGACACAAATGACATGTTTTGAAAGCATAATAAGCGTGATAAAACAGCAGAATACTTCTCTAACATGTCATAGCAGCATTACAGGGTATGTTGATTTGGTGATTTCCAGGAGTTTCTGCTTTGCCCTCCGTTCTGCATCTTTAGCCTCATTCAGATCCTGTTTCAGGTGGTCTGCCTCCTTCAATCTGAACCACAAAATACAAGACAAGAATTGAACTTCTCAAATTACATGTCTCTGTAATACTTGATTCTGGTTGGACAATCACAGCACTGAGTGTCAAGTATTTTGATATAATTACAGCATTTTTGTGTGTGTGTGTGTGTATAAAATATTTTAATGAAGAAAAACTATTTTTGCTGCTTAATATTTTTTGTGGAAACCATGATCATTTTTTTCAGGTCTCCTTGATGAATAGAAAGTTAATTGAACGACATTTATCTGAAATATGATGTTTTTGTAGCATTCTAAAAATCTGTACTGTCACTTCTGATCAATTAAATGCTTCCTTGCTGAATACAAGGTTTAAATTATAATTTTTTTATTGTTCATACCCCAAACATTTGAATGATTTCAACTTTGATTAAAAAAAATGATTGAGCACAAAATGCATATTAGCATATCAATGATTTCTGAAGTATCATGTGACGCTAAAGACTGGAGTAATGGCTGCTGAAAATTCAGCTGTCATCACAGAAATAAATTACATTTCAAAATACATGAAAATAGAAAACAGTTATTTTAAATTATTATTTAAATTATATTTATAATTAAATAGTTATTTTTCAAAATATTACTGTTTTTACTATATTTTTGATCAAATAATTGCAGCCTTGGAGAGCAGAAGAGAATTTTTTTCAAAAACATTTTAAAAACTAAACTATTTAACTAAGAAGTGTGTTCATTAACATGATAATTTTACTGTGTAATTAGTATCCATAATTTTCACTGGTACTGGTATCAACTACTGACAACCCTACTGGCCCACCTCCTCTCCGACTGCTCAACAAGCTTAACCGCCAGTTGTTCTGCTTCTCTCATCTTCTGCTCCATCAGTCTCTTCTCCTCTTTGGTTTTGAGGGCTGTGACCTCCAGCCTCTGCCTCTCATGTTCTGCTTCAGCTGCTTTGTGGGCCAGCAGTTTGGCCTCCTCCTCTGCGATCTGGGCTTTCTCTGCCAGAAGGTCGGCCGTCTCCTCGGAACGCAGCTGCAGAAAGGGAGACAGTTAAAGAAAGGCTTACCGGATCAGGCTCAGGGAGTCTCAGAGCATGGATGGAATTCTAATGGGAGTCCAGGACAATGGTTTGGACCTTAATAGCTCTGCAGTTCATCTCAAATTTACGTCTGGACCACATACTTTTATACCGCTGAGGCTATGAGGACATATATTACAAGCTGGCGGGGAAAAGAAAGTAAACTATTTGGCATCACTCAATTTCAAGCTTGGCAAAACCCTCACTAGAGCTTCATTGGCCATTCGAGCCTCGTCCTGTAGCTGGAACAGACGATGCTCCATCTCTTCTTTCGCTCGCTCCGCTTCCTCTCTCATCTGCTTCTCCCGTGCAAGAATCTGACGCTCAACCTAAACACACACACACACACACACACACACACACACACACACAAGACAATGGGAGAGATCTTGCACAAGATGACACTAAATACATTTTTAAAAATCTGATTAATTCATGTACATGTTCAAAGGCATTGCTTATGGTCTCCAAAGCTGCATTTATTTGGTCAATAATACAGTAAAAAAAAGTTAATTGTAATAATATTCCACAATATAAAAAAAAACTGTTTTCCATTTGAAAATTTAATTTATTTCTTTGATGGCAAAGGTGAATTTTCAACAGTCATTAATCCAATCTCCAGTGTCAAATGATCCTTTACAAATCATTCTAATATGCCGATTTGATGCTCAAGAAACATTTCTTATTACTTTTATCAATATTGAAAACAGCTGTGCTGCCTAACATTAGTTTGGAAACAGTTTATGTTTTCTTTGATGAATAGAAAATTCAAAAGAACAGCATTAATTGAAAGAGAAATATTTAAAACATTATAATTGTCTTCACGGTCACTTTTGATCAATTGAAAGCGTCCTTGCTGAATGAAAATGTTAATTTCAATTATATTAAATTTATAATAGAATTTAAATTAAAATGTTCTATTATTAAAAATTGACTGTCCCCAAACTTTTTAACGATAGTGTACCATATTCTATACTGAAGATAAACCTTTAAGTTAGTGTATAATGCCTCAGTGTTATTATAATGTTTATAGGTGTATTGTTCATTATATTTAATGAATACTCGATTACCATAATAAACATTAAATGAATAATTCAAGAGAACTGAAGAGAACAAATCAGAAATGTAACACCACAAAGGTTAATGACAATAAACATTAAACTAATGAATGGAAGTGAAAAAAGATAGACCTTTTTCCTGGCCTTCTCCTCTTTGGCCTGAGCCTTCATCTGTTGGACCTCTATGGAATCCACCTTCCTCCTCCTCATGAACAGGTCATGGTTTCCAATACACAGCTGTAAGATCTAATTTATACAAATGACATTAGCAACTATTTTGAAACACTTTATTACAGAAACACTTATGAAAGTAACTTACCAGTTTGTTAACTCTGAGCTGAGAGGAGTAGAATTTAAAAACTTCCTTTTTCTTGTCCAATGGTTTGATAGTAAACTGAGAAGACACACCAATTCTGTATTATTAATTAATAATTAGGCTATAATAACCAATATTGTCATTTAATGTTTGTGGTTTTATTGTAAGGTGTCCTTGAGTGTCATGTAAGGCACCTATAAATAAAATGTAAATGAAATTAAATGAAAAATAATATTTTTGGTCAAGAATTTCCTCTCTCAACCTCTTTCTCGCTGTACGAGATGTTTCGGATTCCACTCCAGGGGAAGGATTTGTTGGGGCTGAGCTTGTTGTTGGGGCTGTAGATATGAAGACCCTGAGCATCAACTCCAAGAAGCAGCTCTGTGTCCCTCTTATTTTGCTGTGAGATTTAGTAGAGATTTAATTAATCACTTATAATTCATCATCTATAATTTGGTGGTAACTACACGCAAGATACATAAAAAATATACCAAGAGAAATGCAATCATTCCAACTGATCTCAATTTTGAATACCAATAAACACAGTGGGATCCAAAAGTCAAGACAACCAAATGCTTTTATTTTGCATTTTTCTAATTTAATTTTTAAAATAAATACATAAATATTTTGAATTAATTACTTTTTTTTTAATTTTCAAAATAACAAATGAAGTGTGGACCGCACTGTAAATTGAGTTTGGCAGAGGTTAGCTTTCTCCCAAAAAATAAAGAAAATATTACAATAAAGAAATATTTTAAGAAATAAGAACAGAGACTTACTGTAATAGAAAAGTAACTAACTCCATACATCTCTAGATCCTGTGCTATTTTTAGATACTCCATCTCAGCCTCGTCCCTACAAACACAAAACAAATGTAGTGTGTCTTTTATATCCAAGCAATTTACATGGACACCACAGGATATGCACAGTCTTACCTTGTGATATTTCTGTGTTCAGCATACCAAGCTGTTATCTTCTCTTCCCACATGTCTGGTGTCATCTGGTACTGCATCAGCACCTGCACAATAAAGCACAGAAATCAAACACACAAGTCATGTTGATGAATGCAAATGCTGGAGATTGATAAATGAACCCATTCTCACTCACTCTTTTGGGCAAGAGTTCATCTTGAGCTAAAAAACCTGGCTTGTGAAAGTTTGGATCATAGTCCCCATACTGCAGAAAGGAAGACAAACAGGAAATATTTAATAGACAGTATATAATTAGATGCATCCTATGATTGAAAACTGATATGGAGACCTACCTTGGCTTGAACAGCATATGACGCCAAAAGAACAGAGGCTTCCGGAGAGCAAAATATCTCCTCATCTAGTATCTGCTTTTTGACCTTGGTAAAGAAACAGGAAGAGTTTTCATTTCAACTTTAGCAGACCTTTTCTCAATGAAAACAAGATAAATCATTGCAAAACCCAAAAAGAGGTTTCTGTAGAGCGGAAAAGACCATCATGGACAGAAATCATGCCAGATTCACAAGAACAACTCCCACATACTTGTAAGAAGAAGAGGTGCTGAGTAATTTCCTGAACAAGCTCATCCTCGACTTTCTCAGGAAAGAATTTGGCGAGAAAATGAAATGTTATCAGAGAGTCCTTCGGAACTTCTTGATCCAAAACCTAGATGGATTTAAAACAAACTTGTCAGAGCAATTCCTATATTATTATATAAAGCTTTCAGTACCAGCTCTGCACTGCGGTTACATCTCACCCGTTTATCAGGCTTCAGCCAGGCATAAGTGTCTTTCACTGTGTATCGAAGGCCAAAGAACCACGTTTCCCTCAAACCAATGGTCCGGCACACCAGGTCAAACAAATCTTTCCCTTTCCATTTGACCTATATGACACAGATAAACATAAAAAATGTTTATCTGTGGGGAAGTCGTGGCCTAATGGTTAGAGAGTCGGACTTGTAACCCAAAGGTTGCGGGTTCG
>NW_015546084.1:994317-1005006 GCF_001515605.1 Sinocyclocheilus anshuiensis
TCTCTCCCACCTTCAATACCACGACTGAGGTGCCCTTGAGCAAGGCACTGAACCCCCAACTGCTCCCCGGGCGCCGCAGCATAAATGGCTGCCCACTGCTCCGGGTGTGTGTTCACGGTGTGTGTGTGTTCACTACTGTGTGTGTGCACTTTGGATGGGATAAATGCAGAGCACTAATTCCGAGTATGGTATTCCGATACTTGGCCACATGTCACTTCACTTTCAAAAGATGATAATACAGGCAGACAGGCCAGACAGAACACAAAACACACAGTTGTGTATGTTCATGTATGTTTACCTCACAACTGAACTCCATTTCAGCATCCATGGTGCTGACTTTGACTTTAAAAGTCTTTGCTTGCTTCTTTTTTAGACCCAAAATCGACATTGTGACTTCTTAAGCACCTGAAAATAAAGAATTACTGTTAAAGTTGTAAAAAAAATGTTTACACATTTTAAAGTAAACATTTATTCATAAAAGCATTTGTGCAGCAGAGGAAATATACTCCACAAATTAAAAATAAATAAAGGGAGAACAATTCATAGTTTTAAATAAATATTTATAAGATATATATTTTAAAAATATGTAAAATAGTTAATTAAATACTTCACCTCCTTTGCATTGTCATAAGTGCAGCATGTATCTATCTATACTAAGTGCTAACGTTACTTTCACAATTCACATGGCAGATGCATGGAGTCAGACAACCACAGGTAGGTCGCATACACGCTAATCATTATTTACATACAATGCTGTAGATTAAAGACTTCTATTAATTTTCAAGGAAAACATGAACAGTTTTCATCTTTTTGAAAACATCACAGTCTGCCATGTTATAGCGAGCGAGCAGTAAGTATACGACTTAACAAAGGTTGAGAATCTTTTTTTTTAAACCCAACATAAAACATAAAGCTAACGTATTTTCTCCGTTTGAACCGGCGAAATGTCACATTAAACTGTAAAGAAAATATCTGCAAATATTTCTTGAAAGATTTAGGAATGAAACAAGCTAAATATCAATCAGTTACCTTGAATAGGTTATGTGCTGAAACAGGCCCGATCCACGGCGAGGAGTTTCCAGTCTCTCCGCTAAACCACAACAATGCAAACCGGATTTGGTTTGTTCCCCTACATGGACATCACTATAAAGCAGTCGAAAAGTGTTTAAAACTCTTTAAAAGCGTCCATTTTCTTATTAAACCATCAGCTGGTTGGTTGTGGAATATAAATCTGATGTTATCTTGGGTAGAATGTGTTGGATAGGGAGTTTGGAATACTTTGTTGTTGATTTTCTTTGCCGCCCTCTACTGGAAAGACGAAGAATAAGAATTTATCAATTTATTATAAAAAAAGTTATTTTTTAATAAAATAGTGATTTATGTGCACCCTTTCAATGAAATAACATTTGAATAAGAGACTAATGTTTAAGTACATTTTTATCACATTTTTACTGTAGTTTATAAATGACATGAGTTTCATATATTTGCATGTAGATGTGTATTTACAAGTGCATACATGCATGATTTTATCCAAATGCAATCTGCAGTACATCTGTATGTGTACATATATCTTTTATATAAACTTCATATAAATATATGGACCTGTAAAGAGGTCATAAAAATATTCTGTAAGGAATTGCCCTAAATGACACCTGGATCTGTGTAATTTTTCATAAAGGAATGGCAAACAGCAGTCGGACCTTTTCTGACGTGAGAAATGTGATCCTGTCGGCCCATAAAAACACAGGGGCCCAAGATAAGGTTGGCTTCTATGATACCTGGGCTGAAAACTATGAGCAGGTAAACTTTAGGCACCAGTACTTTTCCCAGCACTTTTTCCAGTAAAACTATTTTCATCTGTAATTTGCTTTCTCAGGATGTAGCGCTGCTGGATTACCGTGCCCCCTTGTTGGCAGCTGAGTGTGTGAGCTCATTTTTCAGAGGTGACAGAGAGAAGGCCGCTGTCCTGGATGTGGCCTGTGGAACAGGCCTAGTCTCTGCACATGTAAGCATTGCTTTATTTGAATTCTAGTGGGCACAAGACAACATGATAAACCTGGTAAAGCAAAGAGTGATATATATTTTTTTCTCAATCCCATTTGTTTGAGGAAAGCTGAAGAAAATGGGGTTTCGTCATTTTGTTGGAATAGATGGAAGTTTGAAGATGCTGGAGTTGGCAAAGAAAACTGGACTTTATCAGCAGCTTACGCAATACCTGCTCGGTCAAGATGAAGTTCCTGTTAAATCTGGTAACCATGCTGTGGACTTTAATGCTTTTACTGTCAAAATGTAATCTGTATTTTCTTATCAGAAATGCCTGTTTGGATGTCATGTTGCAATTTCAGACTGTTGTAATAAAGATAACCAGTTAAGATAAACCAGATAAACCATATCTTTGTTGAAAAGAACTCGCTAGGTCAGTAGGACATTCTGCACATGAAGAATTCACATTTTGATTCACCCATGTTTTAGGTGTTATAACTAATAACCTGTATCATAAGACATGCCTTTTTTCTCCTTTGTCTCAGAAACATATGATATTGTTATAATTGTTGGAGCTCTAAGCGTTGGGCAGGTGCCTTTAACAGTCATCAGAGAACTCTGGGATGCTACAAAACCAGGTAACTTGTAAATTTCACAGCTGCATCCGAAAGCTGAAAAATGCTGCCTCTGCAGGCCATATACAGAGACAGGAAGGCAACAAGGCACATCTAAATACAATGATCCTATCACATTTTGCATGTATTCATCACTGCCTGTGATATCCCACAATCCTGTGGGTCCAATTCCATGACAATTTAGCAGTCTGAAAGTTGTCGTTGGAGGTCAGTTTGTGTGTAAATGTATGTTTTTCAACAACTTTTTCCACTTTTGATGTCATTTCTAGCGAGAAATTTGTATTGTAGTAACTAAATATTTGCTTAGTTATCACAAAAGCTCTCCTTAATTAGTTGTAAATAATTAAACTATTATGCTGTCTCAGAGGCCCATGCAAAATCAGTTTCTTGCACAAATCACTGCAGTCAGCTGCCTAAGCTTTCAGACAGCCCACAGTGTTACTATTCAAGAACTTTGTGGTTTTATTAATGTGATGTCATTGTTGTACTTTTGGATGCATACAGAACATGTACATTTCAGATATTTTCCTAAACTCCATCATTCTCTATAACAGGTGGCTATGTGTGCATGACTACAAGAGGGAACCCTGATAACCGGAAGTACAAGGCTGAGCTGGAGCAAATGATCAGAGCACTTGAAGAAGAGCAGAAATGGAGCCGTGTGACTGTAGTTGAGGTGGAGGAGTGGGAGAAGGCCGTTTCAGAACAGGACAGCGGGTACATTCCAGGCGCCATTTATTTGTATCAGAAAGGTTTTAAATGCATTCCATGATTTTAGGACCACACAAGGGAAACCCAATGACCAAATGTGCTCAATAATCCATGCAGCTATTCTAAATAGTTCTTATTCCACCAGCAGGTGGTGGTATTTTTTCAGAAATTATAGTATCACTTGTTTTGAAAATACAAGTAATACAATTTTTTTTCTGCCAGAGAAGTGCCTGACAAGAGATAAGCTTAAACATGATCTATTTGTTTGTTTTGGCACCAAATTATTTCACCTGGCACTGGTACACAGTGCAGCCATTTGAAAAACTTTAAGGTTTTTGTTCAAGTAAGGTCCATGAACCTAAAGGATTTTGTGAGAAAATGTCTAAGGTGTGTGGTTACAAATCTACCATTCCCCAGTTACATCTAACCTTTCGTTTGCCACTCCTCGATACTCCGACCGCTAAACTTTTGAAACTGCTATTTCCGCTGGTGTCATATGACAAAAAATAAAGCACACAAACAGATTATGGAGTGTGTACTATGAATAAGATTATTTAACAAGAAAATTTCCAGTTTAAAAGGTTGTTGTTGAAATCCAGTGTTAAAATTGCATTATACTGTATGTGATTAAATAAACATCAATACCTAACAGCGACCATTAAAATACATTTGATTTTGTGTCAGTTAGATATATATATAAGTAATGTGTAAGTAAATTAACACATTCCAAAAGAACACAGTGTAGATATAAAATTTTATTAGTTTGTAATTCATTTTATAAATATTCAGAACAGGCGGGTTCACAGTGTTCTGACTAAACAAATATTACAAGGGCATATGCAAAGACATTCACGAACTATTGACTATACTTCATAACTTGTAACAGCTAATTCAATTTAAATTTCAAGCAAAATGGATAAACATTAAGATTTTTATTTTGGTTTTATCTCTACAGCTTAAGCTTCACTACAGCACATTCTTTTGAACTCTTTTTAAACACTCTGTGCCTCGACAAAATTCAAAGCGTTTTCATGAGGTGATACTTTCTGTTAAACCGGTTTGGCCTGGATCTGCCGTTTCATTCAGTGCTCGAGCTGACATACATGAAAGGGTAACAATGAAGAGAGTGTTCTTTTCCCTCCCTTGTAACATTTGAACCGAACAATTGTCCATTTCTGAAAGACCACTTGTGTGGCCAAGATCATAGCAGTGCTTTTATATGACAGTTTTCAACTAGAAATATGTTCATTCTAGTTTCCTAGCAGGAAAACAACATAATATTTGAATGAAACTGACAAATTTCCATATGTTTGTTGAGGAGGCGTCAGCTTTTTTTACGCTACAAAGGAGAACTGTGCTAAGTACAGTGCATGACATGATGGAAAAACATTTTTCCGCTTACAGTCATGAACATACATTAAATGTAAACACATTAAATACATAAAATGTATGGAAACGATTAAAATGAACTATAAAACAGCATCATAATCATGACTGCTGAAGTCTGAGTGTAAGTTACAGTGCAAATCTTCATCTCGATCAGGTGCACTTCCTAAAGTGCCTCAAATTCTCTAAAAAAAAAGTCAGAATGGACTGAGATAATTATCAGTTTTGCATAATAGTAAGGTTCAGCCACTAACATATTCTTCATTTTATCACACATTCTTCATATTCATAGTGCTATGGCAGATATATGACTGTCCAAGTGCATGTAAGTCCTTCAATCAACACAAATTTTGCAGTTTCTAGGTGTCTCCTTATTCAAATGTATGTCTTGGGAGCATCTTCAGTCTCACTAGGTTCAGAAGCAGCCAGTGTCTGATCCAAACCATCATCAATCAGCTGGGACTTAGTCGACGCCCCCTCGTCCCGCTCAGACTCTGGCATCAGTTCGGCTCTGGCAAGCAGAGACTTTGTAGTTGACGGCCTGCTCTGGTGGGAGCCCAGAGAAGGAGGTCTTCCCTGATTCAAAGGAGCTTTCTGACTCCACTGGGACCTCACAGATGGAGCGCCACTCTGCAGTGACCTCACAGAGACGGGCCGCATCCTCTGGGAGCCCGCTCTGCTGGACCCTGCCTGCGAAGAGCGCACGATCAGGTACTTCACTGAACGGCCACTGTCGTCTTCTGTTTTGTCTTTGCAGATAGTGGTGCAGAGCATTCCTCCACCCAAAATGAGGACAATAGACGCACCCCAACCAACATAAATGGCACCACCGATCTCCCTTCGCTGCGAATCGGCCATCTGTGGGTTGTAAAATGCTCTCACCACAATGCCAGCCGACCAGGAGACGGGGATCAGGCAGAGAACTCCAGCGACAATCAACGTGACACCAGCTGCTGTGGCGATCCTGGCTTTGGATCTTTTGGATCGGTCCATGAAGATGGTGCACTTTCCTCCGATGAAGGCTAAAACAAGGCCCACCGCTCCCAAAAGGATCGCCATCACTGTGAGGGCCCGAGCCGCCTGCAGATCCGTGCCTAGCGCTAGCGTGGACTCATACGGTTTGCACTGCATTTGGCCTGTGCTTTGGATCACACAGCTCATCCAAATGCCCTCCCACATGATCTCTGAGGTTACAATGGTGGTTCCAATGAAGGCCGTCACACGCCACATTGGCATGATGCAGGACAGGAGGGCTCCCACCCATCCCAGCAGGGCCAAGGCGCTCGCTAACATGTGCATGCCTAGAGAAGCCATCTCGCTGAGGTTCGGTTATCCACGTCCACAGCTACACTAAGGCCTCTTCTCGCCAGTTAAAGCCTTTTTGGAGGCCTTGTGGTGTTTCCTTCTTCACTCATTCCTGTCTGCAGCGCAGCTTTCACTCTGGTGACAGTGATGAGGTGTTTATATGCTAAAAAGAGAGAGAATGACTGAGGAGGCGTGTGCAGTTAAACAGACCATGCCTCCATTAGTCCGCACGCTACCAGACTAACCAGATTCCTTCTTCTAGCCATGGACTATATGGGCGGGTCATGTAAAAAGAGATAGATGGGCTACTGTTTAGTTGGGAATTTGCATTAGACTTCTGAAAAGGGCTCAGGTGCGTTTAGATATCCAGATGCAGTTTCGATCTCACTATTTTGCTTTTCTGTTTGAGGTTTTAGAGATTTGTTTGAAGCTCTGACCACCAAGGCAGCCTCTATATCTGATGCCATAATCATTTTTATATGTTAAAAATTAAAATGAATGAAAATTCTGTCATCGTTTACTCACTCACTCACGTTTTAAACCTGTATGATGTTTCTGTGCAACATAATAAAAGATGTTTTGAAGAATGTTTGTAGCCAAACACTTTTGACTTCACTGATGTCTCTCAAAATATCGTTATTAATTCTAAGAAAGAAATTCATAGGGGTTTGGAATGATATAAGGGCGATTAAATGATTACAGACTTTATTTTTGGGTGAACTATCCCTTTTGAATGATTGATTGTGCTACTATACTGTCATTCATATATGATGCACATATAATGGAAGACAGGTGTGGTAACTAATTTAAAGCACTAAAAAGTAGATTTGTAAATTGTAAAAGTTAATGATTTGAATGCCAAACGGGATTGTTGTGACTGTGTTTACAGTCTTGCTACTCACCTGTTTGCTTACTATAGTTTTGAATGATTAAACATGATGAGTCACATAGCATTTATTTGAAATATTTTCCTAGAGGTCTTAAAACAACATTGAAAAGAATGCTAAATTCGCTCATTACATTTAGATTTTGCTGTCATCATACCGAAGGGTTGAAACACCAGTTGTGAGTCAGTCATAGTGTGGAAAATACCTACCAGAAAAAAATAAGGTCAGTTTCTTGCTGATGCAATCTTAAGCATGTGGGAATATACACACAGTCACAATGTTTGAGTGCAATAATCATTTTTATTAAGTATACATTGCTACATGTCATATGAATAATGGCTATAATATGAGGTGAAACTATGAAAATAAATGAGAATCAGTTTAATGACAAGATTTTTCAAATTAGCAACAAAAGTATGCTCAATCAATGATTGGCTTACATTTTAATAATGAAATGAAAAATATGTATTATTACACTACTGTTAAAAAAATTTGGGTTCAGTCATTTTTTGTTAAAGAAGTTAATACCTTTATTTAGCAACAAACGCTTTAAATCAATCAAAAGTGACAGCGAAGACATTTATAATGTTGCAAAAAAGGTTTCTGTTCTTTTGAACTTTCCTTTCATCAAAGAATCATGAATTTTATTTTCTATATTGCTAAAAAGTTATTAAAACAGAAAACAATATTTCACAACATTACAGTTTTTGATCAAATAAATGGAGGCTTGGTGAACATAAGAGACTTCTTTTAAAAAAACACCAACATACCGACCCCAAACATTTGAACACTGGTTTTGTATTATGTGAGCAATTACGTTGAATGAAAGACAAAACAAAAGTATTTTGAACACACAGTGCTATTTGTTGTCAAATTCAACATTATTTTTTGGGCTGAGACAAAACTCCTGGGGCAAGGAGGGTCTCAAGGATACAACAGTGATGGAAGCGACAAAACATTTCAGCAGCACTTTCAAAATACATACTTTGATTTGCAAATTTCTTCAATGAGTATACCATGAAAACATTTTTAACATGTGTAATGCATTTCTATTTTGTGGCAATGCACATTCCAATACTCGTCAAGAAATGCTTTTCATCTTAATTTCTTACTGTTGTGTAAATCAGTTCCTCTTCAGCTCACTACAATTTGTTAAATCAGTCCTACTTTTTATACATAAGCTTTGCTGCTTTCCACAGACCTGGCTTTTGAATACATGACATTATGGCGATCATCCTCACGCGGTGGGCACGAGCTGCAGAGGAGACCTCCACCCAGAAGAAGCAAACCTGCAGAAGCCCAGCCAACGTAAAGCGATTCCCCAAGCTCCCTCTTCTGACCTTCCACCAACAAAGGGTTGTAGAAGTCCCTGATTATGGTATTCGCAGTCCAGCAGACAGGGATGAGGACAAGAAGTCCAGCAATGTTGAAGATGATGCCACTGGCGATAGCAACCTTCACTTTAGATGCCTCGTCTTCCACAAAGTTGGTTCACTTTCCTCCTACGATGCTCAGGATGATTCCAAACACCCCAGCGATGATGGCGATGATCACCAAGGCTCTGGCGCCCTGCAGATCTTGAGGAAGAGCCAGCAGAGAGTCATAGACCTTACACTGCATCTGTCCTGTGCTCTGAACCACACAGTACATCCATAAACCTTCCCAAATGATCTGCGAGGTCACAATGTTGGCTCCAATGAAGGCAGACACCTTCCAGTTGGGCAAGCCACAGATGATGATGCTTCCCAAGAAGCCGACCGTAGCCAGGCAGATTCCCAAGATTTGACATCCCGTAGATGGCATGTTTCTTAACTTGTTGCCTTGAAGGAATTAATTAATACAGGAAGACGTTGCTGTTATCCCCAACGGCCGTTAGCTATGTCTATGTATTGTTATATGTAACACTCTCTTATAGGCAGTGGCGGAGCCAGGATGTTTTTATAGGGGTGGCCAGGGAGGGGCCAGCAAACAGTCTGGGGTGGCACAGAAATCTTCATTATTTCAATATAAAAATGTGTTTGACTATAAAATACTGGACTGTTTTAGTGCCTATAAAACACAACTGAATACAATTAATTTCTTCTTAACTGTAATTGAGATATTTGTGAATTAGATCAAGTAATACTGAGTGAATATGTGTCACGTTGCACACACACACTGGAGAATATGTTGACAAGACTTTATTTGCACCAAAGAACCAAGGGAGACGAACACAGGAAGATGTTCACACGAAGACGTACAACAGCGGACCGAGAACTTGGGACTGGGAACACATTTTATACACACACACAGGAGGAGGGGATGACGAGACACACCTGGGAGCAATAAAACCAAGTGAAACACCTGGGACAAATGAAATAAACTAATCAGGACAGGAACAGGAAACTAACCAAATAAGGGCATGGGAAGGCACATGGGGAGCAGGACACACACAAAACATGGAACAGAGTCTGACATAACGCCCCCCTCCAGAAGGCGTGTCCTCACGCCTTATAACATCCAATGGGGAGGGGGGGTGGGCACTCTGGAGGTCCCTCAGGACAGACACGGGACAGTGATGGATGACACCCACACACACACACATCCACATTTACACACCTGAACACTAAAACCAGTGGACATTTAAGTTTTTCTTATAAACTGTTGGCTATTACCTGGATCAGCATACATAGTGGTGGCCATCTTGAACTGAGTAAAAGACCCGAAAGGACTTTTGTCAGCCTTTTTATACCTTTGCTGTGTTGCATCATGGGGAGTGGGAGATACCAAGTATGAGTGGAAAGGGGTGGAAACTGTTTTATGAGTTCTTGTATTTGACTTTCTATAATTATTGCTAAATTGAAGTTATGGTATATTGTGCTATTGATATTTGGTGTATTGAAGGAAATAGTGTTATTCGATGTTTAATCCTTTTATGTGTTAATACTTCATATTATTGTCATGTGATATTACGGCTTCTGGGAAATGGTTGAACCCAAGTGTATAAATTCTCATGTAATGAAGCAGTCAGGGAGTCTTTAGCTGGGGTGCAGTGAGTACAGTAGCTATTGAGGAGTCAGTCCTCTGATTGAATCATTGTTATACGTGAACCAAGGTTGTTTGTTTTTGTTTGTTGGTTTTGTACTTTGAAGTAGGATTTTTATTGGTACCCTTAAGGGATTTTCCCCTATGGAATTTTTTCTATGTTTTGCACCTGTGAGCACTCTGCACTTCATTGGCTTGGGAAAAACGAAATAAAAAGAAAAGCCGGCATTCAGCATCCTCCATTCATTGTTTGAAGAACTCTAGATGGTACCTCTAGTGGGACTGTGACACTGTCCTAACCTCGGTTACCTGAGAGATGGGAACGAGACATGGCATTAACGCCTTGGGGACTCCCTTCCTTCCTAACCTACCTGAAATTTTATTGCACAACTCCAGTGAAGTTGCAACTCTCACTGGCCAATGCCAGCCAAGACGGCGAATAGGGGCGGGGCCCCCGCCGCTATATAATGCGCCGTATTGGCGGCATAAGCTAAGAATCTTCTGACTGAACCAACAGCACAGCAGACCCAATATGACAATTACAGGTATTTTAATAAAGGGGCTCACTATAGCTTTTTTGCTCAGTAAGCTTCTCAAAATTCCCAAATGCTTGCTCTCCAACATTGCATACTCATGGATGAGACATGCAGATAGTGATAAAAATGTGAAAAAGGCCGGAAGTCAACAGTAGACATAAATGCCAGAATATAAAACGAGTTATTTTATGCATTTAAATGGTTTAATTTTCGCATCTTTTC
>NW_015546084.1:1006249-1008221 GCF_001515605.1 Sinocyclocheilus anshuiensis
TGGAGAATACTTTACCAAGACTTTATTTTCAGGAACCAAGGGAGACGAACTCAGGAAGACGTTTAACAGCGGACCGAGAACTTGGGACTGGGAACACATTTTATACACACACACAGGAGGAGGGGATGACGAGACACACCTGGGAGCAATAAAACCAAGGGAAACACCTGGGACAAATTAAATAAACTAATCAGGACAGGAACAGGAAACTAACCAAATAAGGGCATGGGAAGGCACATGGGGAGCAGGACACACACAAAACATGGAACAGAGTCTGACAATATGACAATTACAGGTATTTTAATAAAGGGGCTCACTATAGCTTTTTTGCTCAGTAAGCTTCTCAAAATTCCCAAATGCTTGCTCTCCAACATTGCATACTCATGGATGAGACATGCAGATAGTGATAAAAATGTGAAAAAGGCAGAAAGTCAACAGTAGACATAAATGTGAAAAAGGCCGAAAGTCAACAGTAGACATAAATTCCTGAATATAAAATGAGTTATTTTATGCATTTAAATGTTTTAATTTTTGCATATTTTCTAGTATGTGCACTGTGCTCACATTTATTTATGCGTTAAATTACAAATAAAAAATACATATCAGCTTGTACCTTATATTGTGATCTCGAATTGCAGAATACATTTTAGTACATGCATTTGAGAGACGTTCTTGTGTGCTGCCTGCGTATACATGCACAGTTTGCAGCTTTAATTGCCTTTTTGGTAATTTCATGACTTAGCTGATGACAGAACTAGGTATGTATGCTTATAGTTTCTTGTGCAGGTTATTTATGATAAAGTAATATAGAGCGTGCACCACATATTTGCGTACTGTTGGAAGAGTGTGCGCCGTGAGCACAGTAAAACGGCTGATGGGACAGGAAAGTGTGTTTTACTGACATATAGTCTAACAACATCTCATCAGACCGCAGTTCACAGTTGTTCTACCTAAGCTCATTTGGCTGCTGTAGCTTTTCCGCGCTCATTTGACTTGTGCCTGATGCTGAGGTGAGGCTGAAGTGTGCGTCTGAAAATTCTCCCGTTTGATGTGGTCATAAAGAGATACGGTGGTTCCACATCGTAATAAATGCATTTCTTGTCAAAAAAAAGGGACAAAAACTGCAGTTTTGAGTGGGGTGGCCAAGCTTTTCCCCGGGCTCCGTCCAGTGAAGTTGCAACTCTCACTGGCTAATGCCAGCCAAGACGGCGAATAGGGGCGGGGCCCCCGCCGCTATATAATGCGCCGTATTGGCGGCATAAGCTAAGAATCTTCTGACTGAACCAACAGCACAGCAGACCTGAGCAGTGAACACGGCGGCCTACGCCATGTCTAGTTCCTGTCTCTCAAGGAAGGGACTGTATAGAACAATGCCGTGGAAGTAGCGAAGTAAAAAGGCGCAGCCTCAGCGGAGCTAACATGAACAGTTCTCGCAAGACATTAAAATTAATCCCCAACCAATCAAATACAACCCTGCGACATGCCTCGAGGGGATTGGATGTAGATTCCCGCTTAGGGATAGGGATCCATACTCAGAATCCATGTCCGATGGCAGGTCTCTTATTAAGAGAGAGATGCAGCGCCGTCGCCCGTCGCCCGCTAAGACATTATAGTCATATCAAACGCATGCATACAAGTATGTAATATAACAATGCAATGAAGCATGTGAGCAGCAAGGCCGGGCACAATACTAACAACAATATACACACATAGAAAACGGCCACATCTGGGGCACCACAGTCTGAATATGACGATGGCCCCGCCGCCGATCCCCCAAATGACCACAATGACCACATGTAGAATCTGGCAAAGGTATTCTGCGAAGACCATCCAGCCACCATACAAATATCTTTGATATCTTTGATATCGTCGAATGAGCTCTGACACCAATAGGACATTCCCTTCCACGGCTAGGGGAATTGCCAAGGCAATAGCGTCGACCAACCAATGTGATAGCCGTTGTTTGGAGACA
>NW_015546084.1:1008880-1033925 GCF_001515605.1 Sinocyclocheilus anshuiensis
TGTGTATTATTCCTGACCTCGAGGTATTTTAATAAAGGGTCTCACTATAGCTTTATTACTCAGTCAGCTTGGTTCTGGTTCTCAAAACCCCCAAAAGCCTGTTCTCCAACATTGCATACTCATGGATGAGACATGCAGATAGTGATAAAAATGTGAAAAAGGCCGGACGTCAACAGTAGACATAAATGCCAGAATATAAAATGAGTTATTTTATGCATTTAAATTGTTTCATTTTCGCATATTTTCTAGTATAAGTGCACTGTGCTCACATTTATTTGTGCATTAAATTACAAATAAAATATGCATATCAGCTTGTGCCTTATATTGGGATCTCGAATTGCTGAATATATTTTAGTGCATTTGAGAGACGTTCTTGTGTGCTGCGTATACATGCACAGTTTGCAGCTTTAATCGCCTTTTTGGTAATTTCATGACTTAGCTGACGACAGAACTAGGTATGTATGCTCATAGTTTCTTGTGCGGGATATTTATGATGAAGTGATATAGAGCATGCGCCACATATTTGCGTACTGTTGAAGAGTGTGTGCCGTGAGCACAGTAAAACAGCTAATGGGACTGGAAAGTGTGTTTTGCTGACATATAGTCTAACAACATCTCATCAGACCGCAGTTCACAGTTGTTCTACCTAAGCTCATTTGGCTGCTGTAGCTTTTCCGCGCTCATTTGACTTGTGCCTGATGCTGAGGTGAGGCTGAAGTGTGCGTCTGAAAATTCTCCCGTTTGATGTGGTCATAAAGAGATACGGTGGTTCCACATCGTAATAAATGCATTTCTTGTCAAAAAAAAGGGACAAAAACTGCAGTTTTGAGTGGGGTGGCCAAGCTTTTCCCCGGGCTCCGCCCCTGCTTATTGTATACAAAAAAATTGGGGAGGGAAACGTCTCTGGTTACTGTCTGTCACAGAGCTGCCCTCTGTTCCCTCTGCCTAGCCCTTTTTTGCATTAAGACATAAACACATACTTGGGTTTTAAAACTCTTTATTTACCTTGATGTGTCAGCGAGGTGGAGAGATGATGACACACACACAGACACTGTCCTAACCTCGGTTACCTGAGAGATGGGAACGAGACATGGCATTAACGCCTTGGGGACTCCCTTCCTTCCTAACCTACCTGAAATTTTATTGCACAACTCCAGTGAAGTTGCAACTCTCACTGGCTAATGCCAGCCAAGACGGCGAATAGGGGCGGGCAAGTCGCCACTATATAATGCGCCGTATTGGCGGCATAAGCTAAGAATCTTCTGACTGAACCAACAGCACAGCAGACCTGAGCAGTGAACACGGCGGCCTACGCCATGTCTAGTTCCTGTCTCTCAGGGAACCGAGGTTACGACAGTAACCGGAGAAATTCCCTCTCGAGAACGGTCTCTCGACATGGCGTTAACGAACAATGCTGTGGAAGCAGCGAAGTAAAAAGGCTCAGCCTTGGCAGAGCTAACATGAACAGTTCATGCAAGACACTAAAATTAATCCTCAGCCAATCAAATACGACCCTGCGACATGCCTCGAGGGGATTGGATGTAGATTCCCACTTAGGGATCCAATCAAGTTACTCAGAATCCATGTCCGATGGCAGGTCTCTTATTAAGAGAGAGATGCAGCGCCGTCGCCCTACAAAGGCTAAGACATTATAGTCATATCAAACGCATGCATACAAGTATGTAATATAACAATGCAATGAAGCATGTGAGCAGCAAGGCCGGGCACAATACTAACAACAATATACACACATAGAAAACGGCCACATCTGGGGCACCACAGTCTGAATATGACGATGGCCCCGCCCCCGATCCCCCAACACGACCTAGTCGAAACCACCAGCACAGTCAAACGGCTAGTGGTTGCAGGTAGAACCATGGGTCGTACTCACCGACAGGACCTGTGAGGCTAATGACCACACGTCCAAATTGTAGAATCTGGCAAAGGTATTCTGCGAAGACCATCCAGCCACCATACAAATATCTTTGATAGAAATGCCCTTAGTCCACACCCACGAGGAGGCAACCGCCCTCGTCGAATGGGCTCTGACACCAATAGGACATTCCATTTCCTGGCTAGAATATGCCAAGGCAATAGCGTCGACCACCCAATGTGATAGCCGTTGTTTGGAGACAGGCTGCCCTCTGGTGCTGCCTCCAAAGCATACAAACAGCTGCTCAGATTGCCGAAACTGAGCTGTGCGGTCGATGTAAACTCGCAAAGCCCGCACCGGACACAACACCTGATTCGGGGCGGCATCCGATGAAGTCTCTGACTCTGAAGTGAAAGCAGAAAGCGCCACCACTCTGAACAGTGTCGAGAGCGATTTAGGCACGTAGCCCAATCTTGGCTTGAGCGTGACGTTACAATCACCTGGTCCAAACTGCATGCAGTCCGCATTCACAGAGAGCACTTGCAAATCCCCAACGCGCTTGACCGAAGCAAGGGCGAGCAGCAGCACGGTTTTAAGCGAGAGCTCCCTCAAGCATTCAGCAACGGCATCGAGATTGCGTCCCCGCCTAGGCGAGAGCGTGACAGAGAGAAGAACAGAGGGCAATGCGTGTTCTCCTCTGTCGCGAACAAGTCTACCTCCGCTTTCCCAAACCGTTCCCAGATCAGCCTCACTGTCCCAGGGTTCAGTCTCCATTCTCCGTGAGGAATCCCGTCCCTCGATAGCATATAACATGCGCTGCTCGAATGGAGAGCAGATGGTGATCGGCCCACAGCAAAAGGCATGCTGCCTGTCTGTAAAGGGGTCTCGAGTGTACTCCGCCCTGGCGGTTTATGTACGATACCACCGACATGTTGTCCGTGCGAATCAACACGTGATGCCCCCGGACTTGCATGAGGAAACTCCGAAGAGCCAAAAAGACCGCTCTCAGCTCGAGGCGATTTATGTGCCACACTCTCTTCGACTCTGTCCAGTAGCCCGAGGCCGGTACCGGTACCTAAGGTAGGCCGCCTTGTGACCAGACCCATCTGGGCACCGCGTTGGTACAGGTCGGGGTTGCGCCATGGTTTCAGCGCGTTCAAGCATCTGTGAGTGACCACAACGCGGGTACGGCCCGTTTTCCAAGCCCTTCTCGGTACTTGTGTTTTCAGCCATATCTGAAGGGGGCGCATATAGAGCAGACCGAGGTGACACACCGTCGCAGCCGCCGCCATCCGTCCCAAGAGCCTCTGATATTCCTTCAGTGCCACGGGACGGCACAGCCTGAATGCATTCAGAGCAGACATTAAATCTCGTATGCGCTCCTGACTCAGACGCGCTCTCATCGAGATCGAGTCCAACTGCACCCCCAGATACATGATTGACTGGCTGGGGCATAACAGGCTTTTTTGTTTGTTCACACAGAGACCTAAACTCTCCAGGTGCGATGGCAGGTCTCTTATTAAGAGAGAGATGCAGCGCCGTCGCCCTACAAAGGCTAAGACATTATAGTCATATCAAACGCATGCATACAAGTATGTAATATAACAATGCAATGAAGCATGTGAGCAGCAAGGCCGGGCACAATACTAACAACAATATACACACATAGAGAACGGCCGCATTCCGGGGCGCCACAGTCTGAATATGACGATGGCCCCGCCCCCAATCCCCCTGCACGACCTAGTCGAAACCACCAGCACAGTCAAACGGCTAGTGGTTGCAGGTAGAACCATGGGTCGTACTCACCGACAGGACCTGTGAGGCTAATGACCACATGTCCAAATTGTAGAATCTGGCAAAGGTATTCTGCGAAGACCATCCAGCCACCATACAAATATCTTTGATAGAAATGCCCTTAGTCCACACCCACGAGGAGGCAACCGCCCTCGTCGAATGGGCTCTGACACCAATAGGACATTCCATTTCCTGGCTAGAATATGCCAAGGCAATAGCGTCGACCACCCAATGTGATAGCCGTTGTTTGGAGACAGGCTGCCCTCTGGTGCTGCCTCCAAAGCATACAAACAGCTGCTCAGATTGCCGAAACTGAGCTGTGCGGTCGATGTAAACTCGCAAAGCCCGCACCGGACACAACACCTGATTCGGGGCGGCATCCGATGAAGTCTCCGACTCTGGAGTGAAAGCAGAAAGCACCACCACTTGCGCTCTGAACGGTGTCGAGAGCGATTTAGGCGCGTAGCCCAATCTTGGCTTGAGCGTGGCGTTACAATCATCTGGTCCAAACTGCATGCAGTCCGCATTCACAGAGAGCGCTTGCAAATCCCCCACGTGCTTGACCGAAGCAAGGGCGAGCAGCAGCGCGGTTTTAAGCAAGAGCTCCCTCAAGCCGACAGTCTGAAGTGGCTCGAAGGGTGGGAGGGCTAGCGCCCCCAGCACCAGAGCTAGATCCCAGGATGGCACTGTAGGAGGGCGAGAGGGTCTTAGTCTTCTCGCACCTCTCAAAAATCTGATCACTAGATCGTGTTTTCACACTGAGCGCCCGTCGATAGCAGCGTGAAAGGCTGAGATAGCTGCAACATAAACCTTGAGAGTGGAGGGCATACTGCCGCCGTCCATTCGTTGTTGCAAAAAATTCAGAATGTCAGACACGGGGCAGTTTTCCAGGTCCCGACCATTCGATTCACACCATCTCTCAAACACTGCCCATTTACAGGCGTACAGGCATCTCGTAAAAGGGGCTCGCGCCTCCGTAATCGTGTCCATCACACGGCGAGACAACAAGCCCGGGTTTACCGGTTCCCACACACCATCCACACCTGAGGTTTCCACCATTCGGGGTTGGGGTGCCATACCGAGCCGTCCGCCTGAGACAGGAGATCCCGTCTCAGTGAGATCGGCCACGTGGGAGCCATTATTATTTCCAGCAGATCGGGAAACCAAGGCCTGTTTGGCCACTACGGAGTGACTAATAACACTGACGCCTTCTCCTCTCTGATTTTGTGCAGCACTTGTGACAAAATCTTCAGCGGGGGGAACACATACAGACGGGCATTCGGCCACGGCATCATGAGTGCGTCCCTGCCTAGGGGAGATCGTGACAGAGAGAAGAACAGAGGCCAATGCGTGTTCTCCTCTGTTGCAAACAAGTCTACCTCCGCTTTCCCGAACCATTCCCAGATCAGCCTCACTGTCCCGGGGTTCAGTCTCCATTCTCCGTGAGGAATCCCGTCCCTCGATAGCATATCCGCGCCGCTGTTCAGGCAGCCCGGAACATGCGCTGCTCGAATGGAGAGCAGATGGTGATCGGCCCACAGCAAAAGGCGTGCTGCCTGTCTGTAAAGGGGTCTCGAGTGTACTCCGCCCTGGCGGTTTATGTACGATACCACCGACATGTTGTCCGTGCGAATCAACACGTGATGCCCCCGGACTTGCGTGAGGAAACTCCGACTCTGTCCAGTAGCCCGAGGCCAGTACGCAGTCGCAATGAGCTCCCCAGCCCATCGTCGACACGTCCGTCGTGACCACTTTCCGCCGCGTGACCAGACCCATCTGGGCGCTGTGTTGGTACAGGTCGGGGTTCCGCCATGGTTTCAGCACGTTCAAGCACCTGCGAGTGACCACAACGTGGGCATGGCCCGTTTTCCACGCCCTTCTCGGTACTTGTGTTTTCAGCCATATCTGGAGGGGGCGCATATAGCGTAGACCGAGGTGACACATCATCGCGGCCGCCGCCATCCGTCCCAAGAGCTTCTGATACTCCTTCAGTGCCACGGGACGGCCCAGCCTGAATGCATTCAGAGCGGACATTAAATCTCGTATGCGCTCCTGACTCAGACACGCTCTCATCGACATTGAGTCCAACTGCACCCCTAGATACATGATTGACTGGCTGGGGCGTAACACGCTGTTTTGTTTGTTCCCACAGAGACCTAAACTCTCCAGGTGAAGTAACAGAGCGCGTTTGTGGCTGTTGAGCACATCCTCCGAATGGGCCAAGACCAGCCAATTGTCCAAATAATTCAATATGCATATTCCGCTCGCTCTCAGAGGGGAAAGTGCCGCATCCACACATTTCATAAATGTACGCGGCGCCAGCGCTAGCCCGAACGACATCACCGTGAACTGATACGCTATGCCTTCGAACGCAAATCTCAGAAAGCACCTGTGACGAGGGGTGATCTGGATATGAAAATATGCATCCTTCAGGTCCACCGAAATAAACCAATCTCCGGGTGAGTATCAGCTTTAGCGTTGTCATTTTGAAAGCGCGTTTGTATAATGCACGGTTGATGGGTCTCAGGTCTAAGATTGGACGGAGATCACCATCTTTCTTTGGAACGACAAAGTACTGGCTGTAAAACCCGCTCTCTCTCTCGCTCGGCGGGACCACTTCTATCACGCGTTTCGCGAGGAGATGGAGAATTTCTTGCCTCAGCACCGGCTCGTTGTGTGCCAGAACTGTCGACATGACCACGCCATTGAACCGGGATGTCCCTCCACTTCAGAGCGCTCCTCTGGAGTGAAGGGCCCGAGTGACGCCGTTAGGGACATCGCCTCGTCAAGATCGTCGTCGTCCCCCGCCACACCGAACGAGATAATCTCCGAAGCGCCAGGGGCAGGTCGAAGACTCTCTTCCGCAAAGCACACCGGAGGGGGGTCGGGTGAATTGCGCCTTTCTGCGGCTTGAGCCACGGGTTGAAGCAACCACCCCCGGACCACCACAGAATGCAATTGGGATAGTTATGAGTAGCATTTTGTGCTGGTTTTGTTACCCAGACCTGTCTGTCATGTCTGCATTCAAGCTGACTCAAATTCAGCTGTCTGCAAGCAAGCAACATTGTTTGCTTTAGTGGTCTTACCACAAAAGATATAATCAGCTCAGTATGTTGATGCCAGTAACACTCACCACATTTCCGTAAGGTTTAGAAATGTTCTATCCTCTAAAAAAGATTAGTATACAATTTCTAATAGCATAGATTACCATATGGCTGTGTAAATGTTTATTGGTTGATATATTACAGCCACACTCTTGCTCTTCTGCTTCTGACACCTTCATGGGATGTCATCTTTTCATTTTCTGCACTTGAAAACATTCCTCACAATAATCTTAAATATTCTTGTGACTAATCCTTCAGTTAAACCTGTGCTAAATATCATTTGTATTCTCATTGTGTTCTCCACATTGGAAAAAAGAAAACACAAATTAAAACAATTTACATAAAAAGAGATCAAGAATTACATTAATTATTAGTATTTATTTGACATTTATATGAAATAAGATCAAATATTTAAAATATTGCTAGTTTGCTATACTAGTTTGTAAATAAGGCAACCTGAAATCTTAAAAATAAGTTATATTTATAATCAGAAAACCAATTTTATAAACATATTTAATACAGCTTAATAACTATATACATCTGAACAAATGACTGAACATACAACAGATTTAAAAACCGGGGTTCAACAAATACTGGATTTTTTTTTTTTTTCATTTGAGCCTGCAAATGAATAGAAAATTGTGATAAAATAAAGAGGAAATATTTTTATACACTGTTTGTGTGCTGTACTGATTGCACTGCACTGTTCTTCCTTTTATGTGCTTTTAATATATAATTTTTCATTTCAGCTAATTTATTTATTTTAATCGTGATTTTTATTTTCTTTTTAATGATTATGATTTTTCCTTTTTATGATTACAGATTGTTTTAATCTTCTTTAAAGCACTTTGAATTTCCATTGTATGAAATGTGCTAACAATCAACTTTCCTTGACTTGCCTATATTATTTAACATATTCTATATCACTCATCAAAAAAGCTCATTTGTATAAATGCATTTGTACAAACAGTCAGATGTTCTTGCTTCTCTAAGCTCAGTTTTTGGAACATAATGCAACATACATACATTTTTTAGAGTCCATATGCTAGAGGTTGGCATAACCAATCAATTTATATATTTCATAAAAACATAAAACAGTCCTCAAATTTTGCCTTGATTAGACCATGATATTACATCTAGGCACATCACTTGAGTCACTTGAGGCTTAACCAACACATCTGGTCAGCATCGGTTGGAGTATGTGCTGATGAGCAGCCCACCACCTACAATCAGCAGAACACCGGCCACCCATCCTACATAGATGGAGGCTCCCAGCTCTCCTTTTCTCCCCGATATTGCTTGAGGATTATAGAAGTCCACGATGATAACATACGCCGACCAGCTGACAGCAATAAGGCACATTACACCTGCAACTATAAAGACTGCACCAGCTGCTATTCCAGTGTTAGTCTTTTTGAGCCGCTCTTCTCTGTAAAAGTTGGTGCAATCGGCTCCAACAACGAACAGTCCAATGGCAACCACACTGACAGCGATAGAGGCACAGATCAATGCTCGTGCTGCCTGGAGATCTTGAGTCAGAGCCAGGATGGAGTCATACGCTTTGCACTGCATGTGAGCGGTGCTCTGCAGGATGCAGTTCATCCACAAGCCTTCCCAGAAAACCTGTGCTGTCACGATGTTTGCTCCCACGAAGGCTGTCACTTTCCACATAGGCAATACGCACACCAGGATAGTACCGCATAGGCCCAACACAGCCAGACATACAGCCAAGATTTGTCGTCTCCTCATCTTTTACACAACAAAGGCAATTCATCTGCAATTAAAGGGAGGAAAACGTTGAAGTTGTAAGAGCGAATGACTATTGACAAAGTGAATGCTCTTCCTTGTTTTGCCTCAGGTATTGGTATTTGAACAAAGAGAAAGCAAAGCAAGGGGAGGAGACCCGTATAGAGTTTCCTGTTCAACTTGATTCTTCTACTCAGTATGTCCACGGATTCATGGAAAAAGTACACAATTCAATTATTTTAAGCAATAGCTAGCCTAAATTGAAAATACTGAAATTTACATGGTTTTACTAAAGCGATGGTTCATCCAAAATGAAAATTCATGTTGTGTCCCAAATTATACTAAACACTATGCACCCAACAGTCTAGTGTAGTATGAATTATACAAGGTTATTTTGTCATCCAACATCAGTAACACCTCCCCCTCCAATATGTAATTAAAGCTGTGACAGTTGAGTGCATAAAGTGTCCAACATTATACACTTTGTTTTTTCAATAAATTAAGTGCATCATCCAGGCAATTAAAGTGCTCCTTTTCTTTTTGGAATTTTCAGTATGAACACACTATTTATACTAAAAGTGATGTAGAGTAGTGCATAAATACACAAACTGGGATGTACCTTCGGTTTTTATTTACTCACCCTAATTCCAAACATGTATGCTGTTTATTTTGCATTTAATTGTTTTCATAAATCAACAGAGACTATGCCCCAAAAATGGAAGAAAATGAGGTGACAAACAAAAGTTTATTATTCGTACATGTTTTGTTCATCATGATAATCTTCACAAATTAACTTTTGAAGCCTAAATGCAATCACCAGAAGTAAAAACCTAAATGAAGGCTGTAAACAAACCACACCAAGGTTGCATTACTTGAACATCACCACTTTACAAGCTTCCACAAATGTTTTCCCAGAAGGTTTGAGTTAGAATAGTTTACAATGAGGCTGTGAAAGTAGATCAGTTTTCCTATTCAGTGCGATGATGAATAATGTCTCCGACTACCTCTGTAGTCTCATTTAGCCACTTGTTAGCAACCGCCTTTGTTTTAAAAACAACTGAAAGCTTAACCAAAAACCCACTGACTTCAGGACAATGGAACTGGAAGTGCAAAATGCTAACTCATTTCTTGGTTTTTGCCTACAAAAATACATCATCCTTCTATTCACTGATCATCTTCATTTGCCCTGCAGCTATGGCTATATGGTGCAGGTTTCACATCATGACATTTGATGTTATTAATATCAAACCTCTGGGCTGCCTGCATAAACTGCTTTGACTAGTCTTAAAAATGTAGTCATGTAATTTTTCTTTAAGACTGGTCATAACTTTTTTAAGTGAGTTACAAAAAGGTAGATTGGTAATTTGGATCTTTAAAAAAAAAAAGACTTCCTGCACCAAGTGCCATATCGGATTTGAGATGAGGCTATTATCTAAAGCAACTCACAAATGAGGAAAATATTTCACTATATAAGCCAACAATTTTGCATTTTGGCATTTGTCAGTACTGTAACAAATCTGGCTATACGGCTTCAGAAAACGTTGCCTTGTTTACTTATGGTTGAATTTATTTGAGAATCAGTAGATCTTATTGTTGCTCTCAACAGGAGCAATAATTGCCTTTTCCTTCCACCACCCGTATAGGCCTACAGCACTGTTCCTCAAATCTTGCCCTGGAGGGCCAATGCGCTGCAGAGTTTAGCTCCAACCCTGATCAAACTCACCTACCTGTGATTTTCTAATGATCCTGAAGACATTGATTAGCTTGCTCAGGTGTGTTTGGGGGGCGGGGTGGGTTGATTATGATTAAATGATTGATTAAAAACCACTGTGTATTGTAAATGTTTTATAGAGGAGAAACAATAATGTACAGTATGTGGAAAATAATGTGTTTTTTCAACCTTAAACCGCATAAACACATTTCATTACACCAAATACACAAAATAATGTTATTTTTAGCAACATCATATGACCCCTTTAAAAACAACCCGCGGCAACAGTGATGAAGTAGCTCAATTCCACGGGAAAACCGCGGACTTAGCAACACTGTGACGGTTGTCTCTACAACGGACACGACCGCTGTCACGGCGCGACCACAACAGCTTTAAGTTGTCTAATTTGGTCTGGTCTCCCTGCTACACTAATAGTAGTAAACTATTCTTCTATGTATACATTCCTTACAAGTACCATTTTAGCTGGGTTATTTGTGTCCCCGTCAAAAATTGCTCACGAAATTGTTTATTGCCTCCCCGCCAAACTGTTAAACGAAATGTACGCCCCTGAATACCTTTTAAAAGCGTACGCTTTTGTGGTTTGTCCGTGAACCAGACCGCAAATAACGGAAGTTCAAAGACACTTCTTCAAATCCACACACACACACACACACACACACACACACACACACACACACACACACACACACACACACAATTTACTAAGCTTGTTTAAGGTAAGTGGCTGCAATCGATTTGAGCTACATTTAAATGAACAACTTAAGTTGACTTATATAAATGTTTGCAACCACTCAACTTAAAAGAAAATTCAGTACAGAACCAAACTGTTTGAGGAGGTTACGCTAGCCTATATAAAAATGAATTTAGACAAATGTAAAAAGACAAACATGATTTATTAAATTAAAATAGTCACGCAAGACCAGGAAGTAAAAAGGGTTCAAATCTCTTCCTTCACAAACAGGAGAATTAACTTCGGTCCAGACAGTCACACATAGGCTCCTGGAGCAGACCTCGGAGCGGAGTATTTCACGGAATAACCACGACCGTCGCTCTTTGGGCACTGGCAACACAGAAGCGCACCCCCGATGATCAGCAGGCCAGACGCGCCCCAGCCGATGAATAGCGACGCCCCCAGCTCCCGCTTCTGAGCCTCAGAGAGAACGGGGTTGTAGAAGTCTCGGATGACGGTGTGTGCACACCAGCAGACCGGGATCAGGCACAGAACGCCACCCACCAGGAAGAAGACGCCGGCCGCGACCCCCACTTTAGCCTTCGCGTCCCGTTCGTCAATGCAGTTGGTGCACTTGCCTCCAGCGAAGGCCAGGAGAACTCCCAAGAAGGTCACGAGAATGGAGATGATAACAAGCGCTCGAGCTGCCTGGAGATCTTGGGGCAGCGCCAGCATGGAGTCGTAGACCTTGCACTGCATCTGACCCGTGCTCTGCTGCACGCAGTTCATCCAGAGGCCTTCCCAGAAGATCTGTGCGGTCACGATGTTGGTGCCAATAAACGCCGTCACCTTCCACATGGGGAGCGCGCAGATAATGATGTCTCCCAACCAGCCGATGACCGCGAGGGCAGTGGCCAAAATCTGAATTCCAGCAGATGCCATTATGTTTTTGTTAGTGTGTAAAGTAGCAGACTCTAACACATAAATCACCGATAAAGTTATTTATAGTGGCTTTTTAGAGGTGTGGTTTGTAATGTGATTTGATGCAGCTGGCCAGGGGTTCCTGCTCTTTAATTAATTTCAGACACAAGGCTGTCTCAATTAACAAACTAAGGACATAATCATGTCATTCGTAGGCAGTGTTGGGGAAAGTTACTTTTAAAAGTAATGCATTACAATATTGCGTTACTCCATAAAAAAGTAAGTAATTACGTTACTTCGTTACTTTTTATGGAAAGTAATGCATTACGTTACTTTTGCGTTACTTTTAAAATCTGGACAGGGCTTGCTTGTTTGTTTTTAAAATAAAAAAGTTATATTTTTGGCAAATATAAAAGCTTCACACCAAAAGTGAAATGAATAAGCCTCAGGCTGAAGGGAAAGTAAATTTAAGTCCGTACAGTAGAATGAAGAAGATGAAATTTCAACACACTTCAGCAATAAAAAAAGACACAAAGTTTTGTCTAGAGTAATTTGTGCTTATTAGTATGGTTGAACTGGATCATCGAAGGTCAGAAGCAAAGACATTGGTTAAATCATAATTTTGACTTTATTCTTAAAATATTATCATGTTAATCTTATTTATTTAGTTATTTTTTCAGCGTGACACTAAAATGCTGCAAAAAATCAATCAATAAATAAATGAAGTTATAGTAAAAAATAGTATGAAGTTGACTATTTTGAAGTTGACTATTGAATCCTGACTAGCCATCTCCTCGTTGGATGCGCCTTTAGAGAGAAATGCATCTTTATGGATTACATAATTGAAAGAGTTTTTCATTTTTGATTTGAATTATTTAGTTTTAAAGTAGTAATTTATAGCATTCTATACATATATTTATCATGTCAATGAGGCAAGTAAAGCGTTTGTGAAGCGTTTCTGCGCAAGACTGTGACTGCAAAAAGCCACCCTGATTGTTTTCTTTATTTTACAAAAGCACAAAGTTTTGTTGATATTGTGAGAGCACACAAATAAAAGTAGACACTTTGCAGTTCCGAATGATGTATACTCTTACCTTTATGAGGAAAAATTATGGCGTATTTTAAGTTTCCACTCATATTATGAAAAAAATTCAAGTGCTGGTGCCTCCATGTCCTGCAAAGCGCGCTTCAGCTTCCACTCTTAGCACAAAGGATTGGATATTTATCACACATTTATCTTAAATATTTAAATTTATATTGTGAAATGCATGAAGTTTTTATGTCTCAAATCGTGTTTATTTGAGAAGGCTAAACTGAATTTAACAAACCGCCACCTTGGAATTATAAGTTTCTATCTGCATTCTGAGCTGTTTTGAGATATTGAGCTTCAAGGTTTTTGAGTTCCATAGACTTCTGTAGATAGAACCCTTTTTGTTTTCTAAAAAAAAGGCCCAAAATGTGCACAGCTTTCAAACGAAACCTCACATCATTTAAATAAGTTGTCACAGAATAAGAATATGTGAATAACTCCATTTTGACAAAAATGTCTGGTAGAACCTTATAATTCCAAGGCGATGAAACATAAAATGTCCCAGTCATGTTTCTAAATTAACTTAATAAAGAAATTAAACTAAACGAAATATAACCACTTTGCCATTAAAAAACAAAACTGGACTAGTTTTATAGCTGCAACGGCAGCTGTGTAAAGGGGAAGAGAGAGAGAGAGAGAAGACACCCGGACTCAGGTCGGACTCGGGCGGAGAATTCTGATAAGCTGTTGGACAAGGGCCGGGCCCGTGCAGGGCTCTATATTCGTTCCCTTGTTTCAATTAAAAGTTCCCCCTCGGCTCGGCGGGCCCCCAATCTGCCCGGGCCCATATGCACCTGCATACCCAGAAACTAAGCCCCTGGCTCATGCAACAGGTGTGTAGCATCTTTGTTTGGATCGTGATTTAATTGCAGTGGTTGCCTCTAATTTTAAATGGAGATATTTTTAAGGCCAGTTTGCTTGTTACAGAGCGAATAAACAATAAGTAAACTTGCATAAAAAAATCAGCAACCAGTATCGGAATCAGCCAATTTGCTTGTAAAAAAAATAAAAAATAAATAAAATATCGGAATCTGAATTGACCGTGAAAAATCATGATGGGTGCATCACTAATTAAAATATTAAATAAAAGATCTGAGATTGCAAGTGAATCTGGGTTGTCTTTTTCTATCAATTCAATTCTTCACGGATCTTGGGCTTAAAAAATTGGTGACCACTGATCTAATATTAATATACTGTACACAGAACTGCTGAGAACACAATAGGATAAGTGAAAACAACAAAATTCACAGTAACATGTACACAGATTGTACAGTAGGAACTGTTGCGAATACTGTAATATTACTGTAAAACAACAACAAAATAATTTACAGTGCAAGTGAATTTACTGAAAGGGTTCAAGGAAATTTCATATCTCTATTGCAAAATTGTTCTCAGTATAGTTTGGCTGTGGTCTGAACACATTCTTAGTTGTGATCACTTTATAACTAAAATGAAATTTTATTATCAAAGACAATGTATTATTATCATCATCATCATCATTTTTTTCTCCCTTTTTGGGGATGAAAAAGCAGAACAGAAACAGTTTAGCTTTTTTTTTTTTACTTAAATGATACTTTAAAAAAAAGTTAAGCCAGGCAGCTGAACCACGTCCAAGAAGACCACATCCCTTTTTTGCTTCTCAAGTCCAGTTCGTTTGTTCAAATCCCCAAATCCCACCCCGAGCGTTTGGGGGTCTAGGCTATATAAACTCCCTCAGTCAGTAAAAAAAATTAAACGAAAGTGGTGACGGAACGAGAAGAGCCATGGCATCTTTGGGGCTGCAGATTTTAGGAGTTGCCCTGTCCTCTGTTGGGTTGCTTGGGTGTATCATGACCTGCGTCCTTCCAATGTGGAGGGTTACAGCTTTCATCGGCAACAACATCGTGACGGCGCAGATCATTTGGGAGGGACTGTGGATGTCCTGTGTGGTTCAGAGCACGGGACACATGCAGTGCAAAGTGTACGATTCATTACTCGCCCTGTCCTCGGACCTGCAAGCCGCGCGCGCTTTGCTCGTCCTCTCCATCGTGCTCTCTGTCTTCGGCATTCTCCTGGCGGTCGTAGGAGGCAAGTGCACCACCTGCATCGAGAACAAAACCACCAAGGCAAGAGTTGTCATATCTGCAGGTGTGTTTTTCCTCATCAGTGGACTGCTGTGTCTCACACCCGTCTGCTGGTCGGCGCACACCATCATCCGGGACTTCTACAACCCGCTCTTGATGGACGCGCAGAGACGGGAGCTCGGGGCGTCGCTCTACACGGGCTGGGGCGCCGCGGGGCTGCTGCTCACCGGCGGAGCGATACTGTGCTGCCAGTGCCCTCAGAAAGACCAACGAGCATTCGCCCCCAAATACCCAGCACCGAAATCAAACGCCTCGGAAAAAGAATATGTATGAAGAACATTTCAAACTTTTGTCTAAGTTTGCTTTTCATTTGTATTATAGACAAGTTCTCTGTAATTAACAAAAATGTCAAATTTTTGACAGTATGGACTATTAATCCAGTGGTTTAAATATAACCTAATACATGATTAGACAGTTTTAATATTAAACCTTTTTTGTTGTTGTTGTAAAAATAGGCCTAATTCATAAAAGTAAAAATAATGAATGATAATGCTGTATTCAATAATTGTCAAGTCACGTTAATTTATGTTGCTGTTGGAATGCAGTATTAATATTACAAATGCAGTATTATTAAAACAAAAATGACGTATTACCACCTTAGATGATTAACAAGTTTTCAGTTTCTGCCATTTTGATCATTTATGGGTGGGGAACAGAACTATACATGATTGTCCAGAGATTGTATTTTTAAAAAGTCTGAATTTACGTAAAAATAATTGTTGTATTTTGGTGTTATGTTTTATTTAAAGATAATAATAAAACATTAAAGCAATATTAAAAATTGAAAAAAAAAAAGGTTAAAGGGTATGTGGCATAACAAGTGCCAGTTAGTTATCAAATTAAATAGATAAAAATAAAAATTGAAACCCCCGACCGTGATTAGGTCTTACATTTTGATTTTATTTATATTAAGTCCAAATTCATCATATTTGTAAAAAAAAAAAAAAAAAAAAAAAAATTCTCACATGCATTTAATGTGCAAGGAAATTGCACCACTTAATATTTTTAAGTCACATTAAATAATCATTTAAAAAAAAATGTATGCACCCAACATTAATACACAAATGACCACCATTACGCACCGTTTCATTTTTTTTTTTTGATATTTCTCCTTTTTATTACCCCAGACATCTTCACTTCTCAATAAGACATACAAATAAAATAAAAACACTTATTTGTCATTTATTTCTTCTTTTGTTTTTCCTGGACAGTATGCTCATTCCTGTTTAAAACAGATGTAGCAAGGGTCTGTAATGAATGCTTGTGCTTGTTTGATTTTACACAGTAGTTGGAATGCAAAGAGTTTCTCCTTGGCAACGATAATAACTTATCCTTTGTATGCATGGGTACAAAAGCAGCGGCACAAAACAGCAGCTGTGGAATGGTCAACAGAGGTGTGTTCACTCACTGTTAAGTGTGTGTGTGTGTGTGTGTGTGTGTGTGTGTGTTTGCATGAAAGAAAAAAATAGTTTTCAGAACATCTGTATTTGGAAATGCTTATGATCAATTACACACAAATACAGGTTTATTTTGATCACATTTTTATTGTAAACAAACAATCGTGAACTTATTTTCATCAGCTTTCATTCAGTCATCTTCATTTAACAAATGACAAAGTCATGATAATTTGTATGATAGTCTATTTCAGTCATTTTACACAGTATACTTGCCACATATCTTAAGGTTATTCTCACACGTAATTCATTGCTGGGATCACAGATATGGCAGGGCTGTATTTGGCTGCCACGTAGGGCCTATTGTCATTGGACGGGCAGTTCCAACAAAGCAGCCCACCACCCAGCAACAAGAGACCTCCAGATCCCCAGCCAATGTAAAGACAGGCTCCCAGCTCCCGCCGCTGGGATTCTGTTACTAAAGGGTTGTAGAAGTCCCTGATAAGAGTGTGTGCAGACCAGCACACAGGTATCAGGACGAGAAAGCCAGCGATGATTAAAACCACCCCTGAAACGATGCAAGCTCTGGCTTTGGCCGCTTCGTCCTCCAAGCAGTTGGTGCACTTTCCTCCAACCACAGCCATCAGGAATCCAAAGATGCCCACCATGATGGAGATGATAACCATGGCTCTGGAAGCCTGCAGATCTTGCGATAGAGCCAACATGGAGTCGTAGACCTTACACTGCATCTGTCCGGTGCTCTGAACCACACAACTCATCCACAGACCCTCCCAGATGATTTGTGCCGTCACGATGTTCGCTCCAACAAAGGCCGTGACCCTCCACATTGGCATGCCACAGGTGATGATGGTCCCAAACCAGCCTATCATGGCAAGCATGATGCCCAGGATCTGGATGCCTTGAGATGCCATCGTTGCTGGACGCAGGTCACTTTGGGATTGCGCAAAGCATCTGAGGGGTTTTAATTGCCAGGGTTTTATAGCCCTCAAACTTTGGGCGGAGTTCTAGCATAAAAAGAAGCAAAAAGAAAACCAGACATTTGATATTCTTTGACTATTGTTTGAAGTGTATGAAGAGCTAGATAACTTGAAACTCCTTCTGGCAGTACGAATGAATTTGAAAAAAGGAAGAAAAAAATCGAAGCACTAAACTGTATATGTGTACTGGTGAAATAGATTCGCAGTCATATTTGTGTTATTTTTTTGAAAATGGAGGAACTGCTAAATTTCAAGTAAAGAAAATCAACACAGGAAATGCATTCTGGAAAATGAATTGTTTGTATAAATATAAACACTTATTTTCCTAGAATATGTAAGTATCAAAAATAATTTTCTATAAGCTGTATTTTAAAAAATATCTTAGATATATTGTAAAACAAGAAAGTCAAGCTAGTAGGCCTATTCAAAATTTGACAAACATTGATTTTTCTGGTTAAAAATTAGCAACACACTTTCATGTCAATTCGTAACTATTTTGCATTTTGGCAAATTGGTGGCTAACTCGTATAAATTCCCATTATCTAATGTGTACGTTTTCGTATGATCTTGCACCAGATTTTTAGGGGCGGGCCTTCATGTTTACGTTTCTTTTTTACGTTTCTGTACAAATCACCACCTCGTAAAATAGTAACGTTTTCTCATGATATCAAATTCAATGTAATTCTACTTCCTTACAATTGAATTTGACTTGTAATAATGCATCCTGTTTGCTACCACAATTCAAATTTGAAGTCTGAATAGTGCACCACCCCGGTTGCTGTTGACTTTCCTAATTAAACTTGTTTTGTTGGAAGAAAAAAAAAAGTTCATAATTTGTCTAATTACTAACAGTTCCATGTAAACACAAGCCAAACCTTAGATCATGTTTAGCCTTGTCTTATTATGTGCATAGGCTCTGAGAAAGAACCTGACAAACCACACCTGTCCTGGATTTGCTGTTTGACAACTCCCTCTGAGAATGTTTTGTACACTGGAACTCTTTTGAAACCTTTTAAGTGCCACAGGGTGGGTGACACATAATGGAGGGCTGCAATATGACACCTGTGTTAACGCCCATGCAAATGCAAGTTAATAGACACTCCAACAAACAGGTGCGATACAAATATCTTTTTTATTTTCCCTTTGGACAAGTTTATAGCAGATAAAAATGCTGTACAAAAGTAATATTTACAAAATCATAAAAGTTCAAATACTTGAAAAAAATTCAAATACATTTTAAATGAAAAACAAAAACACATCGAACATGACAAATGCTTTGAGAGGAAAATTTGATCATACTTAAACAAGACATCAAATTAGCCTCCTTTAAATGCAAAGGTTTTTTTTAACGTGGTTACCCATTTTCCTCATCGTCTTATATGTAGAAAATCTGTAGAAAACTTGTAACGTCAGCATTTCATTGACTGCTTTTCAAGTCCTCATGATACCTGTTGCAAACTCTTTTTGAGCCGCTACATCCTGGTCAAACCAAGACTGTAAACATTAAGGCAATATAGAGTTCATTTCAGAGTTCATCATTTACACAAAGTTCTTGCCGGACGGTGCAGAAGCTTCAGACCGAGATGGAGCGTTATATTTGGCTGTGTATTTTCCCGTTTCCTCCTTTGGTGGGCAGCTGCAGCAGAGCAAACCTCCCCCGATGATCAACAGCGCAGCGGCTCCCCAGCCGATGTAAAGCGCTGCTCCCAGCTCTCTCTTCTGTGCTTGGTTCAACAAGGGGTTGTAGAAGTCCTGGATGATGACGTGGGCCGTCCAGCACACCGGGATCAGACACAGCACCCCAGCAATGATGAAAATCACACCGGCAGTGATACCGACCTTGGATTTGGAGCTCTCGTCCTCAATGCAATTGGTGCATTTGCCTCCAGCCATGGCCAGCATGATGCCCAGGATCCCAATTACGATGGAAATGATGGTGAGGGCACGGGCGGCCTGAAGGTCTGAGGAGAGTGCCAGCATGGAGTCGTAGACTTTACACTGCATCTGTCCGGTGCTCTGCACGACGCAGCTCATCCAGATTCCTTCCCATGACGTCTGCGCCGTGACGATGTTGCTGCCGATGAAAGCTGTGACTTTCCACATGGGAATAGCACAGACCACAATGACACCGATCCATCCTAAGATGGCCAGGGCAGTGCCCAGTAACTGAAGCCCGGCAGACACCATGATCTTTGGCTTTTCTTCGTCTCTTGATGTGGCTCTCTCTGCAGTGCTTACAGGTGTATGTCTCAGAGGCTGCGTGCTGATGCTTTAAAAGAGCCTGTGAAGTTTTGGGGGAGGGACTTCTGTCGAATGACTCGCTCTACTGGTTTTGTAGTTACTTCATGGGGTGCGACTAAGCCCAGGCTTGACTGAGTCACTACCATGATATTTTTCGTTGCGGACACAGTACCTTATATGGTATATGGTTATATGGTATTTACTCTTCAAAATTGTAATATCTATGTAAAAATCTATGGCGGGATCAGTAAAATAGAACATGTACAATGCAATACTAAGAAAAAACGTTTTTTTTTTTGTTGTTGTTGTTGATAGAATTCAGGAACAGAATATAAGACAGGAAGTGCTGCTCAGAGGAACTAATCATTTTCCAAGGAAAAAAAAATAAAACAATGTCTTGGAACTATTTTTGGAAATTGTTGAGAGATCTCAAAACTCATCACTAATAAAAACTAATATAAATAAATGTAAATCAACTCATATAAAAAAAGTATTACTCAGTTCAATTAAAAATTGCATTAATGTATACATTTCATTTATTACATGATTTTTATTTTAGTTGTAGTTCTTTTATTTTAATTATAGATTTTATAAATTGCTATTTATTTCATTTCTATAATTAAAATTCTTAAAAATATAGATGTAATAAACAGATATATATACATACATTATGTGTATATATATGTGTACATATATATATATATATATATATATATATATATATATGCACACACTAAAACAATGTCTTGGAACTATTTTTGGAAATTGTTGAGAGATCTCAAAACTCATCACTAATAAAAACTAATATAAATAAATGTAAATCAACTCATATAAAAAAAGTATTACTCAGTTCAATTAAAAATTGCATTAATGTATACATTTCATTTATTACATGATTTTTATTTTAGTTGTAGTTCTTTTATTTTAATTATAGATTTTATAAATTGCTATTTATTTCATTTCTATAATTAAAATTCTTAAAAATATAGATGTAATAAACAGATATATATACATACATTATGTGTATATATATGTGTATATATATATATATATATATATATATATATATATATATATGCGCACACTTATAAGTATGTCTACAAATTCACTCAGAAATTGATCAAATAATTACTAAGAAGTAGAAAGACTGAAATAGTATTTACTCAGTACTCTGTTTTATTTTCAACAAATATTTTTACAGTGTACAGGAAAATGTGTCCACACCATTATCAAATTTCTCTATTTAGGTTTGTGCTGTGTGCTCCCTCATGCTCCCTCCTGGCCAATAAATTATCAAGAATGTAGCAGCTGGTTTCATATGACACAGTAGAGCAGACTTTTGTGATGTTTTTTTCTAGGTTGTTGAGCACTGACCATGATCTCATCAAAAGCTCCAAGATATCTCAAGTACAGCGTTGTTTCTTCTGGATATGACACATATGTAACAAATATGCTATATTTACTTAGTGTCTTACTCAGCACGTTAGCAATTCCCATGGCAACTATTTCTCAAGAGTTCCCTGACATTGTGCCTCAGTGAGGGGGAGGAGCAGCCTGAATGCACCTGTACCCACCTGAGCTGGTCAGACCAGTTCCTGCTGGAGCACAGATGAAATGTTGACACTGCGTCTGGGCAAGACTGAACAGCTCATCACAGATCCTTGCATCAATAAGCCTGTTCAACTGACAATAACAGAGAATAATCAAATCTTGACAACACAGTTTGTGTTTATGTGTGTACATATAGGCTACATGCTGCTTTAATAAAGCAAGGAGAAAAAAATGAGAAACAAACTTCATTGTTATCCATAACATGAAGCCTCATTTACAAAGAGACGGGAATGAGTTGATATTGTTCCTCAATGAGAACACATTGCTTATGCTATGAATAACAAATATATCTGAATGGGAGGAACTATATTACATTATGCATAAAATATACTATCATAGCTATATTTACTTAGTGTCTTACTCAGCACGTTAGCAATTCCCATGGCAACTATTTCTCAAGAGTTCCCTGACGTTGTGCCTCAGTGAGGGGGAGGAGCAGGCCGAATGCACCTGTACCCACCTGAGCTGGTCAGACCGGTTCCTGCTGGAGCACAGGTGAAATGTTGACACTGCGTCTGGGCAAGACTGAACAGCTCATCACAGAAGTCGTGAAGTCATGGCCTAATGGTTAGAGAGTTGGACTCGTTACCCAAAGGTTGCGAGTTCGAGTCTCGTACCGGCAGGGATTGGAGTTAGGGGGAGTGAATGTACAGCGCTCACCTTCAATACCACGACTGAGGTGCCCTTGAGCAAGGCACCGAACCCCCAACTGCTCCCCGGGTGCCGCAGCATAAATGACTGCCCACTGCTCCGGGTGTGTGTTCACTGCTGTGTGTGTGCACTTTGGATGGGTTAAACGCAGAGCACTAATTCCTAGTATGGGTAACCATACTTGGCCACATGTCACGTCACTTTCACTTTTCACGTCACGCATATTCTATAATTATCTTAACTGAAGAATAATAGTAAGGCAAATGTAATGTCCCAGCTTGGCAAAGGGTGTGTTTGTGTTTTCCTTGTGTGTTTAAATCTTCAGCAGAATATCACATTCAGAAAAATAAACATGATATCAGAGTCAAACAGAGACACCCTTTCTTGTTGACAAGGGGCTGTTTCACATGGGATTGGTTCTGAGAAAGCTGTAAACCTTGAACTCAATAGATAAACATAACCTTTTTGAGACTTATCATATAATGTTGAACCATTTCAGCTTTACAACTTAGTGATGGGTGTTAATTATATGAGCAACATGAATATGACAGATATAAGCAACACAAAATTAACATTTAAGAAATTTAGTAGATGCTGCATTTACAAAAAAAAACATGTTTTAATGTCACTTGTGATACTGTTAAGTTTGCAAGCACAGAAAGTTAACCTACCTTTTTACATAGGCCTTTACAAATACAAACAGTATGACTTAATACAGCTTAAATGTGTGACATATTACTTAAGTCAACAAAAAGATTCATTTTCATGATTACAGTGTATTACATGTGATTGACAGTTGTTTTGTATGGTAATTGTATGCCAACTAGTGGCTACATATGTAATAGCATTAAAGACGTGTTTTGTCGTTTATTATTTTATTATTGCTTTATTTATTCAAGTTCTATCACATACGTCACTACAAATCTCGCGATGAGGGTCGGTTCTGTACCTTCTTGTGTAACAACCAGCTCCGAAACCGTAAACAAGGAGGAGAAACGGGAAATGGGAAAACACTCTTCAAACTTTTGATAAGTAGCCTATATAATTTGTCATGAGGTGAAAGTGTCCTTTAGACCCCCTTTGCGCGCGGGGTTTATTTTTTTATTTTTTTATTTTTTTATTTTTTTAATGTATTTATTTATTTTGAAAGGGAAATGTATGCCTTTTGCGCCAGTTGTCTCTTTATGTTCACAGTTTAAATGATAAAATGTAATTAGATGATAGATAGATAGATAGATAGATAGATAGATTTGCAGCACAAAATAAGCATGAATAAATATTTGAATGCATACTGGAAAAATAAATCAGAACAATTTAATACAAACGAATGTCTCATGAAATCGATCAATGAGAGTTACAAAAACATCAATAAGCCTACAATTTATTGCTGTTTTTCGTGTTAAATGTGAAGAATGACAGGTTGGATGCCACAGACTTTTTTTTGGCGGAGTATAGGTGTAATTTTCACATTAACTTCATGCAATATAACATGATTTTATTATCGTAATAAAATTCGAATATTATGAGTTATTTTTTCAGCGTGGCACTAAAATGCTGCTGTAGCTATTTGTACTGCATGCAAACACAATCTTGGCAGAGCGACCCCCCCAAAAAAGAAAAAATTAAAAAAATAGTATTAAGTTGACTATCCTGACTCCCATCTCCTCATTGGACATGCCTTTAGAGAGAAATGCATCTTTAAGGATTACATGATGAAAGAGTTTTTCATTTTTTATTTGAATTATTTCGTTTTAAAGTAGTAATTTATAGCATTCTATAAATATATTTATCATGTCAGTGAGGCAAGTATTTACTGAGTTTCGGTTCAGAAGCGCAAGACTGACTGCAGAAAGCCACCCTGATTGTTTTCTTTATTTTACAAAAGCACAACGTTTTGTTGATATTGTGAGTGCACACAAATAAAAGTAGACACTTTGCAGTTCCGAATGATGTATACTCTTACCTTTATGAGGAAAAATTATGGCGTATTTTAAGTTTCCACTCATATTATGAAAAAAATTCAAGTGCTGGTGCCTCCATGTCCTGCAAAGCGCGCTTCAGCTTCCACTCTTAGCACAAAGGATTGGATATTTATCACACATTTATCTTAAATATTTAAATTTATATTGTGAAATGCATGAAGTTTTTATGTCTCAAACTGTGTTGATTTGAGAAGGCTAAACTGATCAAACATATGCTCAACTCACTCACTGTCTGGCGCTAGCCGCTTGGTATTTAAAAAAAAAAAAAAACTTGAATTTAACAAACCGCTACTTTGGAATTATAAGTTTCTATCTGCATTCTGAGCAGTTTTGAAATATTGAGCTTCAAGGTTTTTGAGTTCCATAGACTTCTGTAGATAGAACCCTTTTTGTTTTCTACAAAAAAGGCCCAAAATGTACACATCTTACAAAAGAAACATCACATAATGTAAATAAGTTGTCACAGAATAAGAATATGTGAATAACTCCATTTTGACAAAAATGTCAGACAGAACCTTGTAATTCCAAGGCGATGAAACAACATGTTCCAGTCGTGTTTCTAAAGTAACTTAATAAAGAAACTAAACGAAATATATCCACTTTGCCATTAAAAACCAAAACTGAACTATTTTTATGGCTGCAACAGCAGCTGTGTAAAGGGGAAGAGAGAGAGAGAGAGAAGACACCCGGACTCAGGTCGGACTCGGGCGGAGAATTCTGATAAGCTGTTGGACAAGGGCCGGGCCCGTGCAGGGCTCTATATTCGTTCCCTTGTTTCAATTAAAAGTTCCCCCTTGGCTTGACGGGCCCCCAATCTGCCCGGGCCCATATGCACCTGCATACCATGCAAACGCTACGCCCCTGTACTGCACCCAAAATGCAAAACAGTTAAATGTTGTAAAAAAAAAAAACCTTTTGTGCTTGCTGGGTCATGGATGTAGAAAGGCGATTCCACCTGTTTAAAAAATAAATAAATAAATAAATAGCCTAATTAAAAAAACCTTAAAGGGGTCATATGATGCAATTTCAAGTTTTCCTTTCTCTTTGGAGTCTTACAAGCTGTTCATGAATAGATAAGATCCCTAAAGTTGCAAAGACTAAAGTCTCAAACCCAA
>NW_015546084.1:1034038-1061987 GCF_001515605.1 Sinocyclocheilus anshuiensis
CGATGTGGGAAGATTTGCATAACACCACCCAAATGTTCACGCAAAGAAAGAAGGCGTAACTTTATTGTTGCTGCCGTCGCCGCCACCATGTTGTGAAGACGCTGTGTGTTTCGTTGCGAAAATACTTTGTTTGGCCCTCCAAAAGTGGACTAGAAATCAGTGGTTAAGTTGTATTTACAACACTGTTCCAGAACACTTCAACCCAAATATTCAGATGTGTGCAGCGCATTTTATGGAGGACTGTTTCCTGATCCTGGGAAAGTAGCCTACAATGCCGGCTGTTCTGACTTAGACTGTAAGTACGTTTTCATATTTAAAGGATTTGCCACTGATGATTCAAATGCGAGTTTTGAGCAGTGGGCGGGGCATAGAGGAGAAACAATAATGTACAGTATGTGGAAAATAATGTGTTTTTTAACCTTAAACTGCATAAACACATTTCATTACACCAAATACACAAAATAATGTTCTTTTTAGCAACATCATATGACCCCTTTAAATCTACTCAGGATATAATTGTAAATAGCCTACTACAAGTGAAGGAACCACTGGCCACTCCCACAACTCCGCCCCTTTAAAAGAACAAGATCTTTCCACTGAAACTCATTAGTCATAGCCATTAAGGTGCCTCATAGAAACTCATTTAAATATTATTGCTGTTCTCTGAGAAGGATGTAGGACAACTCACTGCAAATGATATCACGTTAACCTATCAAACACAGACCGGCTTTGGGCTGTCTTGTAAACATGGCGATAATTTCTTCTTCTCTTTTATTTTTCACTTCACATAAAAAGTTATATGGCTTTTCAATATCCCCATCTTCAGGCTCTCTGGTTGTGCCCGGCTTCATCTTTGAGAACCACAGTTTTTATTGAATGTCCAGTTAAATGTTTATCAAGTTCCTCTTGTCAAATAGGTTATTTATCAACTTGGTGGATTAATCAAATGTTTACTGACTCAGATTCTGGTTTAAACATGTCAATGTATGTATTTACAATTGAAATCTCCCATATGCGTTAATTGCACTGCAATTGTTTACACTGTAAAATGTCATATTGTTAAACAGATGACCCTCTCTCTTATTTGTTTTAAGTTGTCTTATCAGGAAAGCATTAATTAGTTATTGTTGTTTAGCAAATACACAAATCCTACATCAGATATCAAATATAAACAAAACAAGATAAAACTACAACATACTGTAGAATAAATGAGCCATTAGAGCAACTGAGTCAACTGAAAAAAAAGTTTATAATTTCATAGGGGAAAATTGCACTTTAAAGACATTTTGGTCAACTTAATTCATCTTCACACCCATGATAGTTTTGTGAAAGCCACACATTTAGAGCTTTAACATTTGTGTGGTTTTGGTATTGATAAGTATTTAATATTAATGTCATGATAAAAGCATGAGTAATGGTTTAGCGTTTTGGTTTAATAACAACTTAGTAATACTTTTGTAAACAGTAACATTCCTACTCACAAAAGTGAATTTAATTTCAACATTGCCACTCACTCCTGCTTTCATAAGTGTGTACACATCTGAAGAGTCGTGTCTTTTTCTCCAAAGTGAACAAAGCTTGAACTGTAAGAGACATATTGACATAATATGATAGGTTACCACAGTTTCGCTCTATCTGCTCTCTTTCGCAGCATGTTTTGCATTTTTTAAACTAAAACTGTTTAACCTCCTCATTTACACCTATCAGTTTCTTACTTTCACTTCTGTGTACACTTGTTTTTGGATTGCGTCACTAAATTGAATCCTTATACAACCAGGAAATGGGCATCTAAAAATATTCTACATACGACTAGATTTTATGACCTGCAGTCGAAGTTGGCCTATATTGCTACCAGGACTTTGAATTCAGTAGTTTGTGTGTTCAAGTAATGGCCTACTGCTAACTACTGAAGAAGGAAGACTTGTAAATCTCTATTGTACAGTATTTCATTGAGGAAGTTTATAAACAATAACAGCAATGTTTTTCCAGACAATTTCCACATCCCTTGTGTGTTTTAAATATTAAGAAACATTTAAAATATTATGACTACATGTTTTGATAACTGTGATACATTTTAATGTTTCAATATGTGTATGTATTTAATTTTTTTTTTAATTATAGGATTTAAAATGAATAAAGTATATAAATAACATAATTTTTGCATTTTCCTCACTTGGATTTACTGTATGGCTTAAAAAAAAAAAACTAGTTGTGTATCACCCAAGTCATATAATTTGACAAGCAGATTTTTTTAGGTGAACTATTCCTTTAAGACTTAAGCATGCATGCATTATGGCCTACAGGTGTTTGCATTGGTGTTGTCAATGATTGTCCATTAAAGAGCATTTTTTACAGGTCTACATTAGGTTATCTATTAACATCGACAAATAGTCCCAACCTTTGGTTTAAACAATATTTTACCGGAAGCTACATTGTCTAAGTGCTACACAGAAAGCAGCTCCCATTTTTTCTGAGGACGCTAACCAATACCAAGATTGTGCCTTATCACCTAATGTCAGAATCCAGGTAGGTCAGCCCTTTTTCTCAGAACAGGGGAAGTTTCTACCAGGACAGAACATTCCAGCCGTCCTTGAAGAGGAGATTCAGTGTGTCAACACCCACCTCCATGCTTGAATGGTCCTTTGGTGATTTTGGAGATTCCTGATGTAATAGTCTGAAGGACAGTGAGCCTCAGTGAACACAAGAGAGAGCACAAAAGAGATTTTGAGGGAGTTTGAAAGGAGAAAGTGCAGAGACATGGCGGCTTTTGGTCTGGAGTTAGTGGGAGTCACGCTCTCGGTTCTTGGCTGGCTTCTCAGCATTGTGTCCTGTGCTTTGCCCATGTGGAGGGTCACCGCGTTCATCGGTACCAACATCGTAACGGCGCAGGTGTACTGGGAGGGAATCTGGATGAGCTGTGTGGTTCAAAGTACTGGACAGATGCAGTGTAAAGTCTACGACTCCATGTTGGCTCTTCCCGCAGACCTACAGGCGGCCCGTGCTCTGGTGGTGGTGTCCATCATCGTGGGTGTCCTTGCGCTCTTTGTCGCTATAGTGGGGGCCAAGTGCACCAACTGCATTGAGGATGAAGGAGCCAAAGCCCGTGTGATGATCAGCTCTGGTGCTGCTTTCATAACGGCCGCGGTCATGCAGCTTATTCCCGTGTCCTGGTCGGCGCACACCGTTATTTTGGAGTTCTACAGTCCACTTATTCCAGAAGCTCAGAAGATGGAAATAGGGGCATCTCTGTACCTCGGCTGGGCCGCCGCGGCGCTGTTGCTGGTCGGAGGCTCCATCCTGTGCTGCAGTTGCCCACCTAAGGATGAGACGAGGTATCCGCCGCAAAGTCGTATTGCCTACTCAGCCCACCACTCAGTGGCTCCAAGTACCTACAACAAGAGAGACTATGTCTGAGGACCTCAGAAGACTTTGATTTTTACTGTCTGTCTTTCATTGAAAGATAATTGTAAGTTGAGTTGGAGGTAACTCAAAATGTTGTTTACTTTTTCTCCATGTGAATATTTCTACATGCTGTTGTTTTGTCCAATCAGTGTCCATTGTCACTCCAGACTTTTTTTTAGATATATTTTAGCACCACTTGCATAAATCATCTTGTGTGGTACATTGTTTGGACTGTATGTTTTAAATCAAATTTGTAAGTTGATTTATAATGGGAAAATGTCAGTGGTTTTATTTTTGTAGTCTTTTGTGCTTTCATTTACAGTTTGAGCTTTAGCTGTTTGAGAATTAATATTTTTTATACTTTCATTTAGCCTAAAAGAGTAATAACAACTTAAAACAAAATGGAAAATCTTGTACTAATATGTTTATACTTAGCTTGAACTGCAATCAACTCTGTTAATATTTAGTTGTGTTTATGGTTTAGGCTATTTCAGTGGCATTCTCATTCTCTGAAACACTGTTAAAATCGGACAGAGAACTGTCTAGATATGGAAAATATCTACACAGTAGCTTTGGACTTTAGCGATGACTAACAGCCAGATCTGGACAACACAACAGAGAAACTAGACTGTGTGCAGGCACCTCCCAAAGTTTCGTTAGTTTATTGTTCATGTTTGTGTGTTTGTTGTTTATCACTAAATAATTCGAACATGTATTTGAATAAGTATAATTGATTTATAATTTAATTCTTGATTATCAAAAACAATTAACACCAATAAATTAAAGAATCTCCAATGTGTTTATTTCAGTTCTTTGATAATTTGTTGAGTTTGAGGGCTTTCCACACTGCGCTTAACCAAGAGTTATATTTTTAAACATTGGGTAAAGGCCACTTTTACCCCTGGGTTAAGCAACGTTTCACATGTTGCAAGATGGTTATCATGGTGACAGTGTAAAACAGTGGGGTGCTATAATGTTTTAGCAAACACTTATAAATCAAAGAGTGCTTACCTCATTACATATTCATGAGCTTTGTTTTTTTTATTTATTTTTTTATTCATGAGCTTTGTTTGTCACAGAAACTTACACGCAGTGACGTTCAGCGACGGCAAATGCGTTAACTGAGGAGAAACTCTAGTACTGTACACCTAATTAAATCGTTTGAAAGAGTATAATAAACAGATTTGTTAAGGTGAGTAAATAGGCTATCGTTTAAATGAGGTAACGAAAAATGTCAGTTTATTATACAAATCTATAACAGACTCCAACTCAACATAATCACGTATAGCTATATCATTTTCGCTAAATTAATAAACTAACTAATGAACGAATGAATGAAATTAATAGACTTAGCAGTGTTATTGCATTACTGCTTGACACTTGGACCGGTAGGCCTAAATGATAATACTTAATTCAAGATTAATTCAATTCAAGTTTATTTGTATAGCGCTTTTCACGATACAAATCGTTGCAAAGCAACTTTACAGCAAATTAGGTTTCTACAGTATTTAGTAGCAGCTTATCAGTGGTGACTGTCAGTAAATAAACATATGGCAGAAATGTACGGAAAAATACATAAGACATAATCAAACAGATGATGAACACTATTAACAGCAATTATTATATGATGCAATCAAACTTATAGCAAAAAGTTTTTGTAACATGTAACAAATAACAAGTTGCTATCTAATATAACACCCAGATTTTTGACTGTAACAGTACATCCGTCTAGTTGCAAATTGTAATCCAAGAGATTCTGTGTACTGTTATTTGGTCCAATAAGTAATATCTCTGTCTTATCCGAATTTAATAGGAGAAAATTATTGGTCATCCAATCTTTTACATTTTTAACACAACACTACTTAAGTATCTTAATACTTTTGTTCCGGCATTTCACCTGCTCATTTCGTAATTTGTAGTGTAAAAAGGTTTAATTGACGCTTTAAAAAGATTAATCAACGCAGACGCCATGTCTGATGCAAAAGTGAGGCTGTAATAGAGTGACCAGACGTCCCGTTTTTCCCGGGAAAGTCCCGTATTTCAGCTCTTTTTTTAGTGTCCTGACTTATTTTGAAAAAATCATGTTTTGTCCCGTATTTCAAAATTTCTTTACAACTGGGTGATCAGAGCGAGTAAGTGTTCTGTCGCGCGAAAACAGCCTAATCAAAGGTAAGTAAGCTTGTCGTAGAACCAAAATTTCCATCCAATCACAATTAGTTATGGATTAACTTGCAGTAAGTGAAGGCGGGATAGATAGGCGGAATCACGCTGAATGACACACCGCGCGGCCGCGCGATCCCAGTTCTGCGATCAATTCTGCCTGCACCTTAATTGTTAAATACACATACAGCTGTCAAAATGTCAATCATGTGGAGTATCTCACGTAAATACAGTCGGTTATGGCTTAAGTGAACGTAAACAGTTGGGTGAAACCGGATATGTGTCAGTATTCATTCGGTCTTAAAGGGACAGCAGCCTAAATAGCTACCTGTCTCTTTAATGTTAATCAAACAATAAAAGATGTTAAATAACGTATACATATTAAACCTACTGTATTAGAAAAACAAGTTTATTTAATATGTATCTATTGTATTTTTCTTACGGTTTGTAATTTGCTTTATTTTTATAAAAAAATAACTATGTATGTGTGTGTATGTAGGTTATATATATATTAATTTAGATATCATGAAATAAAATTTCTCATATCGTCTCGGGAAAGCAGTGTTGGGGTTAACGCATTACTAGTAACGCGAGTTACGTAATCAGGTTACTTTTTTCAAGTAACTACATTACTTTTTAATTTACAATAAAATATTTGAGTTACTTTTTCAAATAAGTTACGCAAGTTACTTTTGTTTTCCCATTTATTGATTGACAGCTCTCCTGTCCCCATGTTGAGAGAAAGCAGGAGTAAGTGCAAAGGCGTTGTGTGCAATGTGTAAACATGATGGTTGCTGTAGTTCTAGACCAGGGGTGTCAAACTCAGTTCCCCTGCTCCACCACACAAACCATGTAGTTTTCAAATAAGCCTGAAGGACGTGATTAGCTGGATCGGGTGTGTTTAATTAGGGTTGGAGCTAAACTCTGCAGGGCTGTGGACCTCCTTGACACCCCTGTTCATGCATTTACTCATCTCACATGCACAAAAACTTGTTCAGTATTCCTCAAAATGAATAAAAACAGTGAAATGCAAACCTGCTATAATTAAATGTATTAAATAACACAAATATCTTTTATGTATTTAATCCCATTTTATTAACCAATATCTTTGCTGCTGACCTTCAGTGATGCATATTAATAAGCAAAAGTAACTTAAGATAAACATGACATTTGTTTGTCTTTTTTTCTTGTTTTTTTTCTTTATTGCTAAAGAGTGTTGAACTTTCTTCTCCTGCATTCTATGCTTCATGCAATCCAGAATGGCTGAGGTTTATTAATTTCACTTTTTTGTGAAAGGGCTTTTACATTTGCCAAAAATATAAATTTTTATATTAAAAACAAACAAGCAAGCCCAGCCCAGATTAGAAAAAAGTAACGTGAAAGTAACATAATGCATTACTTTCCATTAAAAGTAACTACGTAATGCAGTTTTTAGGGAGTAATGCAATATTGTAATGCATTACTTTTAAAAGTAACTTTCCCCAACACTGTTGGGAAGACATATTTCCGATGTTTGTGACAGTAGTACAATCTAATGAATAAAATTTCCTCTCAGAAATCTCAGCACTCCTTTAAAATGGCATATTCTGATAATGTTTTGGGTTTGTTTCCATAGCATGCAAATAGCCTAGCTTTTAAGATATCATTCAGACACTAAAATAAACCATTAGTTACATCACTAATGCCTGTTTATCCTGTTTTATGATGCTGTAGACCAAGAAGAGGAAACAGAGTCAACAATAATGATTTTTCTGTACATCTGTAAAAACCCAACACCAACTCATACTCACAAAAACCAAAAACACACTTTTGAAGTCAGTCAATAAAATCCGTTCATCAACACTGTCTTGAATCTTTAGAAAGTTGGAGATCCCTCATATACAACATCACTAACATCTCCAGTGTGATTCAGGTGAAGTATTAGCCCTCTGCTCCACCCCCTTGATTATTGATTTGTTCCTCCAGGTGCTTTTTCCTGGCTGAGCCTGTTTCTCTACTCCACACAACGTTAGTAGGAATTAGATTACAAGGGAAAGCCAAAACCAGCATATTGTTCTTCTCCCAGCAGTGGCCACAGCAGGCAGGTGACGTGCACAAATCTGTATATCATCCTCTATGTCATCACGTTAAGGTCCTCCTCCACTCGCACCTGTCTCTTTGGGAATATAAAGGCTGCTTGGCTTCACAGCACTTTCACAGGCTACACAAAGAAAGGAAGAATTGGGACGCAGACATCTATATCAACATCTCAGCACTAGGTAAATGACATTCCTCCCTCCATTATTTAATCTTCTGTTAGTACAGCTTTTATTTGTGTATAACTCGTCACAACTAAAATACATCTCCTTTTCCTAGGTAAAAAAGTACCCCTAAACGGCATCATGTCGATGGGAATGGAGATCGGGGGCATTGCCCTGGGCATTATCGGTTGGATCATTAGCATTGTCACTTGCGTTCTTCCAATGTGGCGTGTTTCGGCTTTCGTTGGCGCAAACATCGTCACAGCACAAATCATCTGGGAAGGTTTATGGATGAATTGTGTCGTACAGAGCACTGGACAGATGCAGTGCAAGGTCTACGACTCCATGCTGGCTCTGTCTCAGGACCTTCAGGCTTCCAGAGCCATGTCGGTCGTCGCCATCATCTTGGCCATCCTGGGAGTGTTGATCTCCATCATGGGCGCCAAGTGCACCAACTGTATCGAGGATGAAGCATCCAAGGCTAAAGTGATGATCATCTCTGGTGTGATGTTCATTATTGCCGGCATCCTGGAGCTCATTCCGGCGGCTTGGGTGGCACACCAAACCATTCGGGACTTCTACAACCCGATACTGAACCCCGCTCAGCAAAGAGAGCTTGGGGCATCCATCTACATAGGGTTTGCCGCCGCTGCTCTGTTACTGATTGGAGGAGCGATGCTGTGCTGCACCTGTCCTCCACGGGAGAAGAAGTACAAGCCACCAAGAATGGGCTACTCCGCTCCACGCTCCGTCAGTGGTGGATATGACAGGAAGGACTATGTTTAAAAATGTTTTATTGTAGAAAAATACAAACAAAGAATAATTAGAAGGATTTGAAGATCTCACAGAAAGGGTGGAGATACTTCTGAAAGGACTCCGCAATGAAGGGTCATACGATGCTGTCAATATTTGCTTTTCGGCTGTTTAAGACTGGTGTGTGTGTGTGTGTGTGCGTGCGCGCGTTAAGGGCAGGTTTCGTAGGCTTACCTGTCAGGGATTTTGTGTTTATACATTTCATATACATTTATAATATTTTATATTCTGTTGTTTACATTGTCCTGTTTTTTGTTCAGCTGTTCTTGCTTTTTGTGTCATGTGATACCCAAAGGTCATCAAAGGCATAACATGGTGTATATACATTAAATGTATATTTAAAATTGTTCTAAGCAGACATAAATAGGCAAAGATATATGATGTGACAGAGACAGAGATATTATTTTAGGAAAACAGTCGCTGTGTCAGTCGGATGGCTTATCAGTCACTTATGTATGTTGGCAGGAAGAGGAAGACTTTAGCTCTTTACATGTATTTGCTTATGAAAATTTCACTGGACACAGAAACTGAACCTGTATTTTGTTTTTCCTTTTAGGTTTCAGTTTTTGAGGTTGTACGTCGTTTCCTTTCTGTATAGTTACAACTTTTTGTACAATTGTTTTATTATTCATAGATATTTTTACAGATTTAAAAGACATTCTTAAGTGTGTTTTCTAGATAACCAATTTAAATATTTGTCAATTGTGTTGCTTTTATATGATCAAAATTTAATGTGCGGAAAAGTAAAACAGTTCAATAGCTTATGTATAAAACAAATGGTCAGTTACAGCACACAATAGACTGTTGGAGTGGTTGTACCTGTTTGGCCCTTTGTTGTACAATTAGGGCAGTAATGTGACACATTCTGAGAGCGACCACTCGGTTTACAAACCTTAGGCAAGCTGTATTGTTTGCTATAGGTGGTGACAGACAGATCCAACCAAAACCAGTCTGATTAACTGGCAAGGAGAAGAGGGATGGGGTTTGGAAAGAAAACATATAAGGCACAAAATGTTTAGTTTACCTTATGCATATACTGGATGTCTGCATTTAATCCCATTGTAATTTCAAAATAAATGCAATAAACAGAATTTATGCTCTAAGAGTCGACTAGATCCTTTCAGCTGATGCACATTGAGCATCAAACAAAATATAAAGAAAGTTGCACACAAACTAAACTATGAATTCAAAATGAAATTCCACATGCTGCTTTAAGCACAAGTTACATTATTCCTGGTAATTCCTGCTAAAGAATATCTTCTTAGCAATTCATAAAATGTATAACTATGGATTGAAATGGAGACTCTTGGTAATGAGTTCTATTACAAAGGCAGGCAACAGGCCATGAAACCATGGTGAGTTGCAAACACATAACCCTAAGGGATATTAAAACAAGCCTGTGCTCTATAATGCTGTAGCCATAGAGACAATGCTTGTCAAGGTGACGCCCTCTTCTCCACCTGTCAGAGGGGGAGGGGAAACTCCACATAGGAAAATGACTCACCTGGTGTGTTAGCTGTAAGGCTTCCTTCAATGCAAAACTCATCTAGTGTGAATATATAGAACATTTGTGTAATTGTACATTTATTATTATTATTATAAATATAACAGACAGCAACACAAACATTATTGTGCTTTTGCCTGCATGTTGAAGAAATCCATTTGAACAACAATAAGTAAACCTTTGGGTAGAATTAAATAAATTGCTGCTGTTTTAGGTGTAGAGAATGAGGAAGAGTTTAAAGGCCCTATAAGAAATGAATGGGATTTACTTTTAAACTTATGTAAAGACTAAATATTTTACTCATTATGTATATGGTGACATATATACCCTAGCCTACATATATTTTATTTTGTGAATGACTAATGTCACATAATACATTTCAATAAAACAATCATTTTAGAAAACTCAATTTTAGTCATTAACTATGGGTGTTAGTGAAATGACAAGATTAGATATGTTGTGAAATGCGATTTATTAGGTAAGCATAAATACTATAAAATGAATGCAGCGCCAGAAACCTGACCTGCTTGCTTCCTTCTGCCCTGTTTTATCAAAGGAAAGAGCAGACGTTCACGGAAACTGAACATTGGAAGGTCACTGCAGAAGTAGGGAATTGGCAGATTATGATCACGTGATCTTGGGTCCCGTTTTCGCGAATGATTGTTTTATTTGACACCTGGCTGGGAATGAATATGAGACAGAGAACACAACAATACACATTTAAATAGGCTACATTTAAAATGTAGCCTACAAAGAGCCCAAATTTGACGCAAAAGTCTAATTTGTCCCACCAAATAAATATGTTGCTGCTATGTCTTTGTATGGGGGTTCAAAGGGAAATGACTGAGAAGAACTGACCCTATGCCATTTAAGCAGACTTCCGCCAAGCAGTCTCGAGAAACATAAGCAAATATATCTCCTCACCTGCTATGGTTTCGGTCACGTGGTTTCATTTCTACACTGCAGGTGAACTAGAACAGTCAACAGTAATGTGCTTTGTAACATAGTTCCATATACTTCAGTTAGATATCTCCAGGAAAATCCGTGCCGTTTCCAAGATCCTGCTATAACTTTATTAAACTATTAGCTAAGTGTAATACTTAATAAAAACATTACTGTTCCCGTCATCCTTTGTTAATTTGCAAAACAGAAAATAAAGTCAATTCATTCACAAAACTGCATATTGTCATATGACTGTGAGCAAACATTTATCAGTAATAAAACTGGTTACAGAGCAATATATTATATCATATTATAATATCATACATTTTTTGCCTTCAAATAGGCTCATAAACACAAGAAGAGGAAGAAGCAGTAAGAAGAAAGAAGAAGAAAAGGGGGGTGGGGGGAGGAGTTTGCAAGTGGATGTATCCAGTATCCAAAAATGTGCTGTTTTCAAAGTAAATGTTCCTTTTTTTTGTGAGAATTCAATGTTATATTTAAAAACTACACAGTAACTGCACATAATGAGAGGAAAAAAATAGTTTTCATTGCATTTTATATATGTATTTTATGTGATATTGCAGATGCTTTTATCCAAAGCAGCTTACAACTGGGGAACACATCTCAACTCTGAAGCAATCTGTCACAGCCAGCAATATCCATAGTATACAGTGTTTTTATGTTGGCTACATTTGTGTAAAACTGAACTAAGCGACTGAACACATATTCTAAGCTACTGCATTGCATCTAACCTTCAACCAAAGGTAATTTTGTGTGGCTCAACATCACCCTGCAGCACCCATTATACACTAATAATGTAGTTAATTTTCTCAAAGGGACAGAATGAGTTGTATGACATCACGTCACCACCTTTATGGAACATATATATAGATGTGTTTTGGAGTGTTTATCTTAAAATATAATTGTAAATATTATGATAAAGAAATATTTCCGTTGCATATCTGACCTTAACCTTTGAACCTGTCTCCTTTAGTTTACACTGAGTGAATAATAGCTGTAATCAAACATAATACTGCATTGATTAGGGAGAAGAAGGCGAAGAAAATGCCAGGAGTGAAATTTGTCCTCTGATTATCAATTTTATGGTTACTTTTTTATTTGGCAAGATAGATCCTGTTGCATATAGACTGCAAATCATTCCTTTTGTTAAAAGTCTCAGTCTGTTGACTGGAAAGAATGAGGTAAAATTGCTACATCCGCTTTTCTGTAACGCTCTCCCATGAGGGGAGGAAACCACTTCACATTCCTGAGATAATCAACACTGCAGGCTGAGAGAATTATGCTTACAGTATATGCATCTAAAATTGTATTAATTCATTTTTAAATGATTTAGCACATTATATAAAATGTATATAATTAATAGAATGTGATTAATCCTCTTTGAATATATATATAATGATTGCTTTAGAGAGTTACAAAATACATAATTTAATTTGAATATGTCTGTTAGAAAAATTATTCTACAGAGTTCTTAACTGGATATTTTTTTTTAAATCAGTGAATATTTACATTAAAGCAAGTACCAATACCTAAGTTGACTGATAATTGTATGCACTGTATGGGGAAAAAATCAGTAGGAATACAGGAAGGGTACAGGTAATTTTCTGCCAGTAGTTTACTTACATTTTACTGACATTTACTGACATGACCACAATGCAATGTGTAATTCAAAATACGAGGAAAACACCTGTAAAAAATCAATACGGAAAGTTCCTTCATGTATATTACTGTATAGTGCGCCCTATTTTTCAGTCTTTTCTTAGAGTGTGGGACAAATATGTTTCTCAGTATGAAAAGTAGGCTAAATACTGGTAAGGTCTTAAAGGAGGAGTTGTTGTAAGTATGATCTCTTGATTAATATAATAACAGAGCATATACCATACATAAATCTTCGTTCTAGTTTTTTATTTTCTTCATGTTCATGGTGACTTCTCTAAATTACACTGTTCAGTAAAAAACACATAATGCTGTCAAATGATTAATCGTGATTAATCGCATACAAAATAAAAGTTTTTGTTTGCATAATGTATGTGTGTGTTCATGTATATTTATTATGTATACATAAATACACACACATACAATATATATTTTGAAAATATTTACATGTATTTACATCTCTATATCTATATTCATATAATTTATATTTTAAATAAATATATTTAATATATAAACAACCTATTTTTCTGAAATATATATACACGTATGTGTGTGTATTTATATATACATAATAAATATGCACAGCACACATACATATATAATGTAAACAACAACTTTTATTTTGGATGCAATTAATCACGATTAATCATTTGACAGTACATTCTTATATAACCATTTCTAGAGATTGATATGCATAAAGTGTATTATTCAGCAGTGCTAACATGTTCTTTTTTCTTATTTTTTCTCATTGTGTGTGTGTGTGTCCCTTCTGCATGTGCCCTCACCATGGTGACTGTGATCATTAGCTGCTTTATCCCCACTGCTGGGTTGCCTATGGCAGCAGGAGACATGGAGGAGGCTGAAGCTCTCACTCTGTCACTTTCTTTTTAGATGCACATAAACAAGCAGTTGGCCCTCTTAAGTTGTCTTAAATAAGAGAGGGACATGAAAGCAGTTAACCCTAAATAACCCTCCCTGATGAAACAAGGGTGTAACTACAGTACACTGTAAAAAAAAGTCAGTAAAATTTACGGTAAAAAACCGGCAGCTGTGGTTGCCGGAATTTTACCGTAAAAAATAATGTCCTGTAAATGTGGGAAAACATGTTTAATTATTGGTTACTTTGAACCAAGAAAGGTATACAAACTACATACAAACCATTAAATGTTCCCAACAAAATATGTTTTAAAGTACTCAGTGTAATAGGCCTAAATGGTCTTTAAACTTCCCATAATGTTTTTATTTGAGGATCTTATTGATAATACTGTCATACTTCTTCTTTTGATTTCTACTGCCTATTATTTGCTGTGGAATATTTTGTCTTGTGTCCATTTAGTCATGCCATTGTGTGTAGACTTCCCCTTAATTTGGCTTTCTGCATGTCAAAACATGTCTTCTTTGTTTGTGGGGCAAAGTTAAATTGTATTAAATATTGTCAGGTCTAATTTAAAGGTCATTGTATTGGAAGGATTGTGCTAGTTTTGTTATTAAGAACGTTGGTGGGAGCTTGTTTGTGACGATGATATGAAAATCTTTCACATCCATTTCACAGTCTACATTCAAATGGCCTTTGCAACATTTATATAAAGAACTGATGTCAGCTGATAAACTTAAAATGCATAACTTCAGTTCTCATTTGCTTAGGCAGAGGTGTTTTGACATTGCCATTTATCACTGAAAATATTTAAGTGATAAAGTTTGATTTAAAATTATATTGTTTAATAATAAATGTCTTGATATTAAAAGTAAAATCTGAATTAAGATACTAATTATTCATTGAATTAACCCTCATGTTGTGTTCTGGTTATTTTGACCCAAGGATTTTCTTTCCCATTGCACTAAAAATTACTGACTTTGCTCACGCAGTATACACCACCACCATCATCATCATCATCAACAACAACAACAACAACAACAACAACAACAACAACAACAACAACAACAACAAAGACAACAACAAAGGATCTTAATAATAATCATAATAACAATTATTATTATTATTATTATTATTAGATAATGAGAAATAATAAGAAATAAGCTATTTTTGTAGGCTTGGAACCAAATTAGATAAAGAATTTTCAGCAAAAAGGGTTAATATGTATAGGGCTTATCCTAATGTAAGCTTAACAAAAATCGTTCCATTTAAATTTTTTAGCTTTTCTTAACGATTAGTTCTCTTCTTTGCAGTGCATGAAAGCAAACGGTCAATTATAAAGGCTGTTGTCGTGGTCTGTGGCGCCACTATCTGGTCATACTGGTCCATAAGCGTGCTTACTGATTTATCCAAATATATTTTCCTCTCTTTGTTTTATCTTGCCCTACTTTAATTGATTGTCTCTCGTGTACGTGCGTAGTCATACACTAAATATTATTTCCAAAGTTGTGGTGTGTGAAATTTCACTATTTTTGCAGGCATATAGACGCACGACGTAGTGACATCACGAACTGGGTTGTCGTTCTGCGGTGTTGCCATGACCGTTTATTTTATGCCTCTTCAGGTTGTTGTTGTTTTTCCCACTAAGTTGCTTATAAATGTCATATTAAACATATATCATACAATTTCATGTGAATAGAGTCACGTTTTTAGGATTACTAGTGCTCAAACTACCCGAATGATGTGTATGCGTATTAGTAACTTATAACGTTAGATGTGAGTGCAAAAGAGCGATTGATTTAGCTGGCTAGTTGTGTATGTGACACATTTACAAATAATTGTTTTTGCAAAAGAACTGGAAATACATTTTAACTTCTGATAAGTATTTAGTGTATGTTTTGTACACGTTTCAATTATACGTTTATGTTTATTTTATTTTTCCAGAGAGATCTGGCAACACTGTGGTGCGGTTTCCCTTGTGTTAGCTAAACAACATCACGACCTTTAAAGTGGCCAACCCCGGTCGAATGAAGTCCGGACACAGGTTTTAGCATGTCAAATTTTGCCATGAGTGCCCTGTGCCGTATTTTAACTAGGGGAGTGTATTGCGGCCCGTCGTCTTGTTTATCTGTAACGGGATTTCGGGATTTTTGCAGCGGAGTCTCGCGACTGGACCGTGCTGGCAGTGACAGGTGTTGCACCTTTAATGTTCCGGTTCAAATACTGTTAATTACACAGGACTAACTTACATGTGTGAGAGAGGGCTGCTACATTAAAAAGTTCATTAATTTTATTTTTTTTAAAGTAGATATCCATGCATTCTGTACCGCATTAGTAAATTAGTCAGGTGTAGGTATGTTATTAAGAGGGGGGAAAAAAGAGTCAAACCAAAGCAAAAAATCTAATTATATAACATGCGTTATGTTCTGTTTTGGCTATTTACAGGTGATGGTCACATAAATAAAGGTATACATTAGCTAGAACTCTATTCTTATGATTCTATAAACAAGGCCCATGTATGTAGTCAACACATATCTTTTCTTAAAATAACGTGTTATTAAATCCTGATCTCTTCTGAAAGCAAGCTGTCATAATTGTCATTGTTTTGATTGTGTGATAGTCTTCATCTTTGTTTGCTTTGCGCTCTCTTAGCCCTGTAAATTTGACCTACGATGTGTTTGATGGGAAAGGAGACAGCACGCCATTGGTGTTTCTTCATGGTTTATTTGGGAGCAAATCAAACTTTCACTCCATAGCCAAGTCCCTGGTTCAGCGGACTGGCAGGAAGGTATGCCTCCGGTTTCTCCAGTGGTTTAGAGGTGCTGTGGGCGTCAAAAGAGTCTGTGCGAGTGTCCTGACTGTATTTTGTCTAGTTAGGTGCTGACAGTAGATGCTCGCAACCATGGCAAAAGCCCACACAGTCCTGTCTTGACCTACGAAGCAATGACTCACGATCTGACGCATCTGCTTGGACAGCTGCACATTGGGAAGTGTGTCCTGATTGGACACAGCATGGGCGGCAAGGTTGCAATGACAACAGCTTTGTCACAGGTATTACATGCTGTATAATTTATTTCATGCTTGTACTGTATGTAGCATATTGAAACATCTTTTAGGTCTTCTGTTAGGCTAAGGGTCAATGACATGAAAATGCAATTCATGCATACAGTGACTTGAGTGCATTCCTTTTATGAGGATGATTTTAAATGTATGAATTAAAATTAATTCTGATATTTTTAAGGGGCATGAAATCAAAAACTGCATGGTGATACAATTGCCATATCACAATGAAGATAAAAAGACTCATTTAAGTAGTATGGCGTTGTTATTTAATATAGTATTATGTTTTAGAAATTAAGCAGTTTTGGATTTTTTTTCTGCCAAATCAAAATCATGTGGTACAGCCACCATGCAGAAACATGTAAGAAATGGTCAACCCTCTCAGTACTGTGTGCCAAGTTCAAGAAGTCAAATAAGAAGTATCTTATAATTTTACATTTTCATGACAAGACAAGGTTAGTTTGGGTTATAGATAAAAATACCATGAAAATAGATCTTGGTAGTATACAAGTCTTTATAAAAATATAATACAGTTCAAAAGTTAGAGGGGTCAGTAAGTTTTTGTTGTTTTACTTTTATGAAGCAAGGATGCATTCAAATTTCAGCTTTACATTACAAAATTGTATTACTTTTTTATTATTTTGTCTATCTAATGCAGCTTAGTTTAGTGGAACGTTTGGTGGTTGTGGACATTAGTCCCTCTCCGACTTCAGCCCACACCAGTTTCCATGCCTACATTCAGGCAATGAAAGAGGTGAAGATAGCCAGTAATATCCCACGTTCAACAGCACGAAGACTGGCTGAAGACCAGCTCAGGAAGATAGTTAAGGTAACCGTATTAATTAACTAGAAGAGTTTGGACTTTTATCAGTTAATGTTTTTATCGTTTGTGGTGTTTTTATTGCAATTATAGAATAAATCACGCACATTTATGTTGCTTGCAGGAGCGTTCAGTGCGTCAGTTCCTCCTTACTAACCTGGAGGAGCAAAATGGTCACTATGGCTGGAGGATTAACCTGGAAGCCATCTCAAACCACCTAGAAGACATCATGGGTTTTCCTGATTTTAATAACACCTATGAGGGTCCAACTCTTTTCTTGGGTGGCAGTAGTTCAGCCTATATAAGGTAAATTTAACCACTACTTGTACGTTCACATGTGCTAACTGAATCTCTTTCTATTACTTGTGAATATTTGAATGTCTTAAATGCATGTTTATTTAAAGCTGCAGTTCGTAACTTTTTTTGGTTAAAAATGATCCGAAATCAATATTTGAACAAGTACATAACCAGCCAGTGTTCAAAACTATCGCCTTACTTTAGCCCGATTCCCAATGGTTAGTTTATAATAATGTTTTCTAATTTGAGTGGTACGGGTAGGTTTTCGCGGGAAATTCGAGCATGGCACTGCGTCATTACGTCACGTCTGTAAACATAAAGAAGTTGTCCCGGCTACTAGGCTATCGCATGTGAGGATCCTGCAGGTGGCCGATCGTTTAAAGCCTTTTCTCACAGCAGCCAGAATAATTAAATGTATAATTTTGATGGCGGATTGTAATCCATAAAGGATTATGTGTTTATGAACACAGATGAAGGAAATTAAATTATATTCCAGTTATAAATGTGCTTCTGATTACAGATAGCCTGGGATTACAAAGATTTGTATTTTAAAGAAAACCAGTTCGAAGGGAGCACAATTTGCTTTTTGGGTTAAAAGAATTTCTTAATATGAAATTGGAAGAGTATGACAATTAGATTAGACTGTGCAGAAATTTATCATACAATTTCATGTGAATAGAGTCACGTTTTTAGGATTACTAGTGCTCAAACTACCCGAATGATGTGTATGCGTATTAGTAACTTATAACGTTAGATGTGAGTGCAAAAGAGCGATTGATTTAGCTGGCTAGTTGTGTATGTGACACATTTACAAATAATTGTTTTTGCAAAAGAACTGGAAATACATTTTAACTTCTGATAAGTATTTAGTGTATGTTTTGTACACGTTTCAATTATACGTTTATGTTTATTTTATTTTTCCAGAGAGATCTGGCAACACTGTGGTGCGGTTTCCCTTGTGTTAGCTAAACAACATCACGACCTTTAAAGTGGCCAACCCCGGTCGAATGAAGTCCGGACACAGGTTTTAGCATGTCAAATTTTGCCATGAGTGCCCTGTGCCGTATTTTAACTAGGGGAGTGTATTGCGGCCCGTCGTCTTGTTTATCTGTAACGGGATTTCGGGATTTTTGCAGCGGAGTCTCGCGACTGGACCGTGCTGGCAGTGACAGGTGTTGCACCTTTAATGTTCCGGTTCAAATACTGTTAATTACACAGGACTAACTTACATGTGTGAGAGAGGGCTGCTACATTAAAAAGTTCATTAATTTTATTTTTTTTAAAGTAGATATCCATGCATTCTGTACCGCATTAGTAAATTAGTCAGGTGTAGGTATGTTATTAAGAGGGGGGAAAAAGAGTCAAACCAAAGCAAAAAATCTAATTATATAACATGCGTTATGTTCTGTTTTGGCTATTTACAGGTGATGGTCACATAAATAAAGGTATACATTAGCTAGAACTCTATTCTTATGATTCTATAAACAAGGCCCATGTATGTAGTCAACACATATCTTTTCTTAAAATAACGTGTTATTAAATCCTGATCTCTTCTGAAAGCAAGCTGTCATAATTGTCATTGTTTTGATTGTGTGATAGTCTTCATCTTTGTTTGCTTTGCGCTCTCTTAGCCCTGTAAATTTGACCTACGATGTGTTTGATGGGAAAGGAGACAGCACGCCATTGGTGTTTCTTCATGGTTTATTTGGGAGCAAATCAAACTTTCACTCCATAGCCAAGTCCCTGGTTCAGCGGACTGGCAGGAAGGTATGCCTCCGGTTTCTCCAGTGGTTTAGAGGTGCTGTGGGCGTCAGAAGAGTCTGTGCGAGTATCCTGACTGTATTTTGTCTAGTTAGGTGCTGACAGTAGATGCTCGCAACCATGGCAAAAGCCCACACAGTCCTGTCTTGACCTACGAAGCAATGACTCACGATCTGACGCATCTGCTTGGACAGCTGCACATTGGGAAGTGTGTCCTGATTGGACACAGCATGGGCGGCAAGGTTGCAATGACAACAGCTTTGTCACAGGTATTACATGCTGTATAATTTATTTCATGCTTGTACTGTATGTAGCATATTGAAACATCTTTTAGGTCTTCTGTTAGGCTAAGGGTCAATGACATGAAAATGCAATTCATGCATACAGTGACTTGAGTGCATTCCTTTTATGAGGATGATTTTAAATGTATGAATTAAAATTAATTCTGATATTTTTAAGGGGCATGAAATCAAAAACTGCATGGTGATACAATTGCCATATCACAATGAAGATAAAAAGACTCATTTAAGTAGTATGGCGTTGTTATTTAATATAGTATTATGTTTTAGAAATTAAGCAGTTTTGGATTTTTTTTCTGCCAAATCAAAATCATGTGGTACAGCCACCATGCAGAAACATGTAAGAAATGGTCAACCCTCTCAGTACTGTGTGCCAAGTTCAAGAAGTCAAATAAGAAGTATCTTATAATTTTACATTTTCATGACAAGACAAGGTTAGTTTGGGTTATAGATAAAAATACCATGAAAATAGATCTTGGTAGTATACAAGTCTTTATAAAAATATAATACAGTTCAAAAGTTAGAGGGGTCAGTAAGTTTTTGTTGTTTTACTTTTATGAAGCAAGGATGCATTCAAATTTCAGCTTTACATTACAAAATTGTATTACTTTTTTATTATTTTGTCTATCTAATGCAGCTTAGTTTAGTGGAACGTTTGGTGGTTGTGGACATTAGTCCCTCTCCGACTTCAGCCCACACCAGTTTCCATGCCTACATTCAGGCAATGAAAGAGGTGAAGATAGCCAGTAATATCCCACGTTCAACAGCACGAAGACTGGCTGAAGACCAGCTCAGGAAGATAGTTAAGGTAACCGTATTAATTAACTAGAAGAGTTTGGACTTTTATCAGTTAATGTTTTTATCGTTTGTGGTGTTTTTATTGCAATTATAGAATAAATCACGCACATTTATGTTGCTTGCAGGAGCGTTCAGTGCGTCAGTTCCTCCTTACTAACCTGGAGGAGCAAAATGGTCACTATGGCTGGAGGATTAACCTGGAAGCCATCTCAAACCACCTAGAAGACATCATGGGTTTTCCTGATTTTAATAACACCTATGAGGGTCCAACTCTTTTCTTGGGTGGCAGTAGTTCAGCCTATATAAGGTAAATTTAACCACTACTTGTACGTTCACATGTGCTAACTGAATCTCTTTCTATTACTTGTGAATATTTGAATGTCTTAAATGCATGTTTATTTAAAGCTGCAGTTCGTAACTTTTTTTGGTTAAAAATGATCCGAAATCAATATTTGAACAAGTACATAACCAGCCAGTGTTCAAAACTATCGCCTTACTTTAGCCCGATTCCCAATGGTTAGTTTATAATAATGTTTTCTAATTTGAGTGGTACGGGTAGGTTTTCGCTAGATTCATGTGTTGGAGCCGCGCCGACTCACAACCCACGCAAGCTAGATAATTCCGCACACAGCTGCAATTCCAGGTTTTCAAACAGAGATGGCGACAAAGAGGCAAAATTTACGGATTGCAGCTTTAAGCATACATCTGTTTTCTTGCTATGGACCCCTTGTTATTTTCTTAGCTCGGAAGATTACCCTGAAATCCAGAGGCTCTTTCCGTGTGCCGATATCCAGTACATCCCAGATGCCAGTCACTGGATTCATGCTGACAAGCCTTTGGATTTCATCAGCTCCATAATAACCTTCTTACAATCATAGTCCTTGTCTCAGGAAAGGATACGCACAGGTGGGCCCAATCATAAAGGGACAGTGAATGAATTGTAAGGGTATGGACCAAGATGACTTTTAATGAGTTAAATCTAGTCTCTTTCCTTATAATGCACAACTGAATCGTTACACAATTCCTGATAGTTAGTGTATTCATTTTTTAATGTGGTATTTGCACTGTGGCTTAACATAGTACATTAAATGCAATTCTATCAAGAGGATATGTAGAAATCCGTCCATGACTTTCAATCAAGGACATTTGTTTGTAGCTCTCAAGTGTAACATGTTACATAACAATGGATCCAGTGGCTTTAAAAAACAAAATACTTTACCTTCATGAAATTACATATCTTTCAGTATTATGATTTTAAAATGTTTAATTTTATTTTTTCCATAGCTAAATTATAATTGGACTAGATTTACATTTTTCCTTTTTTAATATCTTACATTTTTTAAGCATATTGTTGACATGGACACCCTTTCGCTGTTCTCTGATAAGAAATACAAAGATGTCTATGCAACAGTGTGTGACTTATTTAACTGTTTCCAGCTGAAAGCATCTCTCACAGACTCATCTTGAGATCCGATAAGACCACAACACTTTGACGTACAGCCAAGGCTGTGTTTGAATTTTTACTCTTTTTCTGGAAACAGAAAATTGAATAGTTTGTGAAATGTTTTAATTAATGCTATAGGGCATAATAGATTAGCTTTCTTTGTTGTTCAAAAACTGTTGAGCCTGTGTTATAAGTTAAGTGTTTTATTAAAACAGTTTTGTATGGCTTTACAACAAACAAAGATGCTGCAATGTAACCAAGACACCTTTCAGAGCATCAAGAGTTATGATATCAGGTACTACATTTCTGTTAAATACAACTGTTTTACTAGAAATCTTTCCTTTTTTTGGCCCTGGGTCCTTTTTCTTTTAAGCCCCTTGTTCTGTGTTTTAAAACCAGTTCTGTGTATTTAACGAATAATCAATAAGCAGATCAAATACATAAGCATGTGATTAAAAAACCTGTTTCGGTGCTTGTTCGACTATTAGATGTCGCACAGTTTAACTTTTTTGTAACATGTACAGATATGTTAGTGTGATTTATCACAGAGAGAGAACAATGTGCCTACCTCTGCACACTGTTTGTCATTTAATCTTGGTAGGTTTATTAGTTATCTGTAGGTTTATCACTATTATGAATAGTTATTGACGTACCAAAGCAGGGGGTTATGGAAAGATTTTCCTTGACCAGTCGTGTGCTGACATTGTGTGTTGCACACATTTAAGAATAAACGTACATGTACTGTTTTTGGCAGTCTTTAGTATAAAAACTGCTGTTATAAGGGGATATTTTTGTTCATTGTGAAAGTGTCGATGTTTGTAAATGAGTATTTTGTATATTCATATACAGTACTGGTTATATAAATGTATACTATATTAAATATATATTTATGATTACAATATCGTAATGATTGATAAATCAAGAAATATGCTGCAAAATGACATATCCTTAATGTAAGTGTGTGTTTTCTCATGTCACGTAATAATTGTAGTGAATGTGGTGGAACACTAGAGCAGTGTTTCCCAACCTTCCCAATTCTTTTTTAATATTTTAAATTGCTAAAATGTTCAAAAAAGCATCTTATTATATAATATCCATTTCTGATGTCGCAAATAATTAAAGATGCACCGAAATTCCGGCTGCTGAAAATTTGTTCACCGCTCAAGTTTCACTTTCACGTGGTGTTACGCTCTGAGTATTATCCCACTCTATGCGTGTGCGCTCCGCTCAGTCGAGCGCTCCACTCATATACCATTCATGCTCAGGGCCGTCGCTAGTGGGGTGAAAGGTGGTGACAATTATAGGGGCCCACGGCTAAGGGGGGGCCCTCGGCGATCTCAACCGACTGGTTGAGGCCAGCCTAAATAGACGCTTAGGACAGATGACGGGACACTGCTGCTCCTCGTCACGAAAGCCTTGTTTTTAAGCCTTGCCAATTTAAACATTCAAAAGAGTTTAAAGCATTCAAACACAAGACGCGGAAAAACTCCACTGAGTACTCGCACGCAGAGAGCCGCGTCTCACGGACAGCAACACCGAACCGAGCTCTCCTTCGCGTCCTCCTGCACCTGAACGAACAAACACAAATCGCAGTTTAAACATGCAAACAGAAAAAGATGTGAAAGAGCCCAATTCAGCACCCGCGTGCGGTGTTCTGTGCGCACAGCGCGCACGCAGAGAGACGCGTCTCAAAGCGCTTGAACACCGAATTTGCCTCTTCTTGCTCTTGTACCGACAAATACATACAAAATTATGTCAAAATACCCATCCTGGAGAGTATCCTCGAAAAAGCTGTCGGTTATGTCTTAAGTGAAAGTAAACAGTGGAGAAAGAAATCGGATGTGTATCATTATAATGGATGCATTGTCTCTTAAAGTGACCTCGCCTAATTTACTAGCTGCTGTAATTTTAAAGGGATAGTTCACCCAAAAATGAAAATTTGATGTTTATCTGCTTACCCCCAGGGCATCCCGACTGACAGACTGCAACGGTTTGAGTTCAAAATCTTTGTGTTCTACTGAAGAAACAAAGTCACCTACATCTTGGATGCCCTAGGGGTAAGCAGATAAACATCACATTTTCATTTTTGGGTGAACTATCCCTTTAATCCAAGAAAATGAAAAAAAGAAAATCACTCACTGCACTTGACTGAATTACTTAGTAGTTTTAACAAGGATTAATCCACAGTCGAACCAAAAATTATTCAGACACCAGATATAATTTTTGATATTTTTTTACTAGTGGGTGCAGGACACTATAGTTTATTTATTTAAGTGAGGATAGCAAAATAAAGTGATCTGTGACATATTATACTCAAAAATTCTTAATACTTTGGACTACCAGTGAAATTGATAAAAGAAAAATTTGGGACCAAAAATTATTCAGACACTTTGACCTGGCCATGTTTTGCTTATGTGTTTTTTCTTTAATTGCTAATGCGACCTTTTTACACCACAGACTGAGCAAAGATGTTGAAGGTGTCTGAATACATTTTGGTTTGACTGTATATTTAATCTTTACATTGAAGACTATGCAGTGCTATTTTACATTTAATTATTCGGTTTCTGTACCTGGACACCTACAAACTTGAAAAAAACGTAAACATTGTGTAAATAGCACAAATAAATAAATAGAATGAACATACAAATTAAACCATTTCAAACAGGGCCCACTGGTACAACCTGCACCGGGGCCCCGCAAACCCCAGCCACGGCCCTGTTCATGCTCATCGGAACAACAAAGTCCACTCTAAAATCGAGCCGACAGGAAACATCTATGTAGTAGGCCTACAGTATTGTTTCTGTTTGCAATAGCCCTACTGTGCTGTAACATGGTGTGGTATATGGGCAACTCTGGTAACGCTGCCCTCTCATTCATTGATCTGCTAACCGCTATGTTATGCTCACTTGTTCTGATAATAATAGCTTTCTAGGTCTAAACATTATTTGGATAATTGGTATAAAAAAAAAAAACATTCTCTTAATAGCCCTACTGTTGGACCTACCTGAAAAACTAAAAAGCAGTTTATTTCATTTGTAGGCCTGTTGTTATTTTTTATTTGTGCTATCATTAGTAATTTCTTTATTTGTTCTTATTTTATTACTGACTGCTTACTTGTAATATTTTTATTCAATTCAAAGTTTGAAATCAAGCTTTCTCGTGCTACTGCAACAAAATTACCCCACTGTAAAATCAAAAATACTCTTAAGTAAGCAAAACTTTGTGAGATAGCTAGTTATAATGTTAATTAAACAATGTTTACATATGAATAAAAGCCTACATGAAAATCTGTCATATAATTTGGTCTCTTCATTAGAAATTAGCCTACTGATTGCCACCATTGATGGATGAAAAATGTAATAATATTAAAAATATCTGTATGACCGTATATTCTGCAGTTCTTCCCTGCTGTACCGAATATCTATACTTTTCAAAGTATCATATCGAAGTTAGAAATTCAAGTATTGTGACAATAAATTTTGTAGGGTGCCACAAATTTGTTAAAATTTCCAAAGGGTGCCGCGACTAAAAAAAGGTTGGGAAACACTGCACTAGAGTCATAGCACTGCCATTGCTTGTGATGTCTATTCACACACTATTTGTTGTGTATTTGTGTTTACATGGAAATGTATCTTTCAGAATTACGTATTCAAAACTGAAGTTTACTGCCAGTGATTAGCAGCAGTGCTAGTTCAATGTTTTTTCCATGTTACCCAGCTAACAGGAAACATTCTCAGAACTTTAACATTCAAGCATTCTTAGAAAATTCCAGTGGCGTTACTAGAATGTTCATTCAGTTATTTGGTCTTTAATTGTGTTCTCAAAACATCAGCACAAAAACATTCTTCATGGAGTGTTTATTTCCTGAAGCATTGTAGTTGGATCTTCGTGGAACATTTTTAAACATTACTACTTGTTTGAACATCCAAAAGTAATGTTTCCATAGTGTTTACAAATTATAAAACAGAATGTTGACTTAACTTTTAAAACATTTTTTTTTAAATGGATATATTGAACATTTAGAGAACATTCAAAAAGTTTTTATAATTTAATGTTAGCATTAGCAAAACATTCTTAGAAGCTGTTTTTGTTAGCTGGGTACTTTATTCTGCTAGATAAAAACACTGACTTGGGTCTTTATTGATCCTGTGAAAACATTTTTTTTAAGATCTTGCCTGAACTTTTAGCAATTCAGTGGACTGTTTCATAAAGCTAGATTAACTCAAAACATTTTCATTTTAAGTCCCTCATTCTTCCTTATGAAACAGCCCTTTGATTTGAAGAATGTACATGTATGCAATACTAAAGAGATGAATCGGTTGAGAACGTAATGCGCAGACATTTATGATGTTTTTCTAACAATATATAGTATCTGCTTAGCGTATTTAGAAAGTACTGAAATTAATATATAGAATTTGGATTTGTTATCTTGGCACTCGCGGTACTTGATATATTTTCATTGTACGTAATGTATACTTAAACTAAATTAGAGAGTCAAACTTATTCTTGTGGCTTCATGCAGTATTGTTTGTTTGAAAGTGAACGTAACTAAATGTATTGTTACTATTTGATACACAGTGATGCTGGTTCTTTGTTTTATTGCTCTAATGTCATGAAAGAGTGTGTGATCATTCAGGCAGTAACAGTATGAGTCCACGTTGAACCGTTTGTATGGGTGTATTGCCTTTGCATGCTAGAGTGTATCTGTGTGCAGATTTGTTACTACTCAATAAATGTACAAGTCTTCAACCTGCTTATGTGATTGATTTGCACCGCCTTAATAGATATTTTTACCACATATACAATGCTGTAATTCCACTGCTTTAGTCCTATCGGGGCAGCGGCCGTTGTGAGTAAACACTTGTTCTTTTCTCATTTTCAATCTTTCCATTTAGGAAATTGTTGGGGAAAAATAGCACACAGGTGACGTTGCAGCTGTAGTTTCATTCCAAAGTTGGCTGCACGGTTACTGTCAGAGCCTCTTAAAATAGGCTTAGCATCTAAACTGTTATTGAATTCATAATAATGCTAAAATATTGGCATTTTTAAAGAAAAAATATGTTGTTTTGCACAGCAACCATCATGCATAGGTAAAATGGGGTGGTTACATACAGTACTGTGGATATGCAGGAAATACCAACTGATGGTGAACTTTTTTTATGTTGGTTGGTGAAAACAGATCTAGGTATTATGCAAGTATAAAGTAGAACTCTGTCACTTACACTACTCTTAAAAAAGGTGTTTTGTTTTTTAGATGAATACTTTTTTCCTCAAGAATGTATTGATCAAAAGTGACAGTAAAAATATTTTTAATATTACAAAAGATTTTTATTTCAAATTAATGCTGTACTTTTAAAATTAATAATCATCAAAGAATCCTGAAAAAGTATGCTTGTAGTTTCCACAAAAATATTAAGCAACACAATTGGATCATGTGACACAGAAAATTTAGCTTTGCCATCACAGGAAGAAATTACATTTTAAAGGGGTCATATGATGCGATTTCAATTTTTCCTTTCTCTTTGGAGTGTTACAAGCTCATGGTGCATAAAGAAGATCTGTAAAGTTGCAAAGACTAAAGTCTCAAATCCAAAGAGATATTCTTTATAAAAGTTAAGAGTCAGCCACGCCTAACTAAAACGGCTCGTTCTAACACGCCCCCACATATCTACGTCATGATGTGGGAAGATTTGCCTAACGCCGCCCAAATGTTCACGCAAAGAAAGGAGTAACTTTTATTCTCGCTGTAGTATTGTTGCCGCCACCGCCATGTCGTGAAGACGCTGTGTGTTTCGTTGTGAAAGCTAAACTACTTTGTTTGGCCTTCCAAAAGAGGACGATATCTGCTTCTTCATGCC
>NW_015546084.1:1062777-1071039 GCF_001515605.1 Sinocyclocheilus anshuiensis
TGGATAGCTGGCCAATCACAGCACACCTCGCTTTTCAGACCGATGAGCTTTGTAAAAATCGACGCGTTTCAGAAAGGCTGGGCATAGAGGAGAAACAATGTACAGTATGTGGAAAATAATGTGTTTTTTTAACCTTAAACCACATAAACACATTTCATTACACAAAATAATGTTCTTTTTAGCAACATCATATGACCCCTTTAAAATTTATTCATTTTTTTTACTGTAATATTTCACAATATTAGTGTTTTTAGTGTATTTTAAAATCTTACCGACCCCAAACTTTTGAACGGTAGTGCAAATGGCCCTTGAGCATATTAAAACCCAATGTGGATTAATAATTAATAAAGTAAAAAAAAAAAAACTGGGGCCCTTATAAATCAGCCTTAAATTGTATATTGTTGTTTCTGTCACCTTTATTCCCTTTTCTTAATATATTACTAGGAAGTTAATGACTGCAGGTCAACAAAACCCTTAAAGATTCTCAGCACAGCAGTCACATTAATATATTCTCTACAGTGTAATGCACATCCATAACATAGTTCAAATGTGTCAAAACATTATTCATAATATTATTTACATCCTTAGGATTGATGTACAAAATGAGGTGAGGCAATATGATCAAAATCATTGAACAATCAAAGAGAAGTGAGATCATCTGAAACGGCCTCATCAATCCAAAGAAACCGTTTGAAAACTGTCCTCTTTGTCGCTTCTTTGTGGCAGAGACTCGACAGGTCCTTGTGTGCCGATTCTTCCTCGTCTGAACTTGTCTTTCCATCTCTGTGTTCCTGCAGGTGATAGAGACTGGGGGGTCGGGACAGAGGTGTGCATCATGGAGGAGTAATCAGGTTTGGGAGAAAGGGGCTTATTTGAGCGCCACAGAACACCGAAACCTCTAGACTTCTTCTGAGCCTGTTCTTCCTGCTGCTGTCTGAGGAGCTGGTGATGAAGAATGGTCTGTATGTCATCCTGTAAGAGACATGACACAGTTCACTGACTGCACAACTGCTTTTAAGTATATCCATGTGGAAAACCAACATGGCCAAATCTCATCCATGAGTGTTTTCAAGGGTTTGCTGGAAAACCAGACAGAGTCCAGATGGCAATACAGGGTTTAATAGTCCTGCAGAGATGCAGCCCTAGCAGATGTTCTCGTTTACCCTTCCGCCTCGATTACATTAAATAATATCAATCACATACAGTATTGATGGGATAGTTCACCCAAAAAGGAAAATTACCCGATGATTTACTCACCCTCAAGCCATCCTAGATGACTTGCTTCTTTCAGATGAATACTAACCGAGTTATATTTAAAAAATGATGTAGGACGTGGGCAAACGCAGTGACGAATGCAGAGGAGAGCGCAAAACAAAACACCGCTCACGAATTAGAAGTACAAAACTAGGATCTGTAAAGAAAAATGTTGGAGGATTTTGATATAAGCCAAAAGAGGAGACTGGTTTTCATTTGCTGTAAACAAAACATGGTTCTCATGAGACTAGCATATTCTCACCAGAGCTTACGTTATGCATTCGTCATCCGCTGGAACGCCACTCTCTCGTGAACTCTCTCGTACGGCAGTTAGCAGAAACTAGATTACGGTTTATAAAGTTTTAAATATGGATATTCTTCTTACAAAAACGCATTGGTTCTCTTCAGGCCTTTATTAACCCCCAGGAACTTTTTATGATGGATGGAAGCACTTTATTGGACTTCAAAATCTTAAACCCCATTTACTGCCATTATAAAGCTTAGAAGATTAGAAAGATTTTTTAATATAACTCCTACTGTATTTGTCTGCGTAAGTACATCATGGAGTAATTTTCATTTTTGGGTGAACTATCCCTTTAAATTAAATTAAAGCTGCAGTCCGTAACTTTTGACACTCTAGTGGTTAATAAACAGAACTGCATGCGTTTTGTGGAAGAAATTGTTTATGTCTATGATGAATCACGCAAGTACTGGGCTACTCCGCAGTGGTACCTACCCGAACCAGTCTAAAATAGTCCGAATATAAACATTTATTATAGGTGTGCCGTAGTGATTCAGGATAAGCCAAAAACACGGTTTGGAAAATGGATTCATGTTGTACTATATAAATTTTGTACATTTTGAAATAAAAAAAAGTTACGGACTGCAGCTTTAATATTGAATTGTGTATTTTCTAGAATTTTTGAACAACTTTTTTTACTCAATCAAGACTCCAAAAACTCACCTTGTCTGTCAAAGTAAACGTGTCTGTTTGATTTTTACCATTTTAAAATGAGCTAGACCGGACATGAAAAAATACAGAAAAAAATTCTAATATGTGACCCTGGACCGCAAAACCAGTCTCAAGTGTCAATTTTTTGAAATTGAGATTTATACATCATCCGAAAGCTGAATAAATAAGCTTTCCATTGATGTATGGTTTGTTAGGATAGGACAATATTTGGCCGAGATACAACTATTTGAATATCTGGAATCTTGAGGGTGCAAAAAATCAAAATATTGAGAAAATTGCCTTTAAAGTTGTCCAAATAAAGTCCTTAGCAATGGATATTACTAAACAGAACTTTTGATATATTTACGGTAGGAAATTTACAAAATATCTTAATGGAACATGATCTTTACTTAATATCCTAATGATTTTTGGCATAAATCAAAATTGATCATTTTGACCCATACAATGTATTTTTGGCTATTGCTACAAATATACCTGTGCTGCTACTTAAGACTGGTTTTGTGGTCCAGGGTCACATATTTCTAAGTAATAAATGAATGTTAATATTTTCTTCCCTTTTTGTTTCCTTCTTTTTTATACAAGTATTCAAAAGCAAAAGTAGCAAACTTTTTAGCATTTTTACTGATCATCAAATGTGCAATTAAACATACTTTCCAGGCCTCCAGCTCTATGGACAGTTCTAGTCGACTCTGAACAGCTTCCAAAAGTTGGTTGTTCAGTGTCATTAGTTCGTTCTTGCTTCTCAGTAGCTCAGTCTCCATTGCTTGTTTCCTGCAATAAAATTAAAAACTGTTTAACTGTATTTCATAACACAAAATAATTAGTGTTAGAGATCAACTGAACTCACTTTGCAATGGCTTCATCTCTGTCCCGTAGAGCTTGCTGTAAAATGGCAGCATCTTCCCCAGACTTCTTTCCCTGTCAACGGCAGTAGATTTGTTTTAAAGGACACCTATTAAGCTTTTTTATTATACCTTTCCTTTCATGTGTAATACAGTTGTTTGTGCATGTAAACTATTGGAAAAGTTTCAAAGCGCAAAGTCCATGCCAAAGGGAGTTAATGTCACCAACGGTAAAAAAAAAAGTCCTGAAACACCTTGTTAGTAGTTCTGCCGTTAAATAAGTGTTTGACCAATAAACAACAGACTAGGCCAGCTGACCAATAAAAGCAAACTGGGCTTTTGGAAAGGTGGGCTTTAAATCACGTAAGTATATTCTAGCAGACCTCAAAATGAAATGATGAACTTGTAAATAAGCATAATATGGGCACTTAAAAAATGTCTACAATTGTTCTAACAATAATAGGAGCATGCACTGGTTACGCAAGACCTAAGAATAGAATGGAGGTATGTGCATATTCAAAAAGGAGGTGTGTCCCATATGAGCTGATGGGTGTGGCTAAAGCTCACCTGAGAGGTGTGGTTAACGGCGAGTGTCCGGGCCACTTTCTGCAGTTGAAGCAGTGCCTTGTCTAAAGGATTGGTTTGGGACGGCTGATCGACTTCTGCTGACTCTAAATCTGTCAGAGGGAGTAGCAGCTTTACAACAGACTGAATCTCCTCTGCCACCTAGAAACACCACAGAAACAGTGAAGATGCAATTAGGACAAGCCCTGACTGCATAAATTAAATCACAGTCCAGTCTGTTATAAACTGCAATCACTTATAAGAGGGTGTTGTAGGTTAAAGAACATTTACATGACAAAGTTCAGACTCACCCGGTGTCTGTTTTCACTCCAGCCGGGTCCGCTATCATTCTGCTGTTGCAGTCTGTCCACCTGTGCCTTGAGCTTTAGACTGCGCTGCCGAGATAATTCCACTTCCCTTTTCACATGTTTCAGCTGCCGCCATAGAGAGAGTGTTACATGAGCACAACATACAAGCTTCTATTGACGTACTGTAGGATTCATATAGCTACACTTGTGGTGCATGTGTAGGTCCGCTCAGAATGATATCAGACTGACATATCTGCAAACATAAACACAGAATGTCTTGTGCCTTTTACGGCCTTGCTATTCTGGATTCTCAAATAACCGAGACAGGTGGAATCCGGCCATTCCGGCGAAACTAACAGGGAACATTCAGAAGCAAAGCTGAGATGACCTTTACTTGTGAAGTGATTTGGTTACTTAAATCTTTAGACTAAATGTTTCAAATGTCTGAGTATGGTGTGTCAAAAATGTCTGCGTTGTTTCAGTTTTAGTCAAACAGGCATCATTAGGAAAACATAAATTCAGTCTGTAAAACCCACATTCCATTGACAGTTTGTCAATGTCCTGGACATGGATTTGCACATAAATAAAAGATAAAAACTTGCTGAATGGAGAAAGAGCAAATGAACTTCCGTTTGGCCATCTGGTCCTTTTATTGATCTGGCCCTTTTTTGTTTGTTTGTTTGTTTGTTTGGTTGATTCTTCAATGACGACATTTAAAAATATCAAAATAACATTTCTGGTCACTTCAAACTGTTTCTGTGCTGTCCTGGCAGAGATGTGCTCATCAGTAACATAATCAAATAAAAACAAGTATTTAAAATGATTGATCTGGCCCTTTTTTGTTTGTTTGTTTGTTTGGTTGATTCTTCAATGACGACATTTAAAAATCTCAAAATAACATTTCTGGTCACTTCAAACTGTTTCTGTGCTGTCCTGGCAGAGATGTGCTCATCAGTAACATAATCAAATAAAAACAAGTATTTAAAATGATTGACATGAAGGTAGTGACAGCTAGTTTGAAGTGATTATTTGTCATGAAACAATATGAATTACAGGCTATGTAAATAATGAATAAACAAAGTATGTTAAAAACTTTTTTTTTTTATGAGCGAGGGATAATTGTAAATAGGCATTCTGTTAAATAGTCATACAGTCAATTCTGTCAAATGTAATATTTCAAAATGATGAAAAATTTATTTAAAATATGCAATAAAATTAAAGTCATTAAAATTCTTGAAAATAAGTCTGAAATTTTAAACTTTTTATGCATTTCTTAGAGTCTGGGTGAGGGATAATCCAAAACTAGCGTAATTCTGTCAAATGTAACATTTTAAAAGACTTTAAAAATATATAATTAAATTAAAGCAATTAAAATTCTTTGAACAGAGAATAAGAAATTTTAAACACTTTTTGCATTTCTTTTTGCGAGTCTGGGTTGAGAAATAAGTCAAATTCTGTCAAATTAAACCTTTTAAAACACTGTGAATTTAGCAAAAATAAAAAATTGATTACAAAAAAAGTAAATACAATAAAATGTAATTAAAGCTATAAAAAGATTTTCCTTCACATAGGCTAATAGGGACAGAAAGGTGCGCCTAATTGAAGAATCACCATTATGCAGCTAATTTCCCCTTTGTTGATTCCCCCCCCCTTGTTCATATGCGTTCACTGATTTGAATCACTGTACTCATAACAAGCATGACTCACCGTGGCAGACACCGGGCTGGACACTCGTCTGAGAAGTGGGCTTCCACTCCGGAGCAGATCCGGCAACGCTTCATCTAAATATGACCGAGCGGGCTTCGGGGACGCGTTCGGGTCAGATTGTTCAACCACAGTCATAAAACGCGAGTCATCCGTTTGACTGTCATCCACTGCAGGCTGCTCTTGTAACTCATCCAGTGTGCATAGCGGCGAGCTGTTAGACTCTCTGTCAGTGTCATGACTTGAAATTGAATCCTCATCGTCAGTTAATCGTCTGTGGACTTCTTCAGTTGTCAGTGGTGATTCCAGGAGGTCCCTAAAAGTGCGCAAAGTTACTGATGAATCTCTCCTATAGGTCTCCATTATCATCTAAGAGCGGCCAGAGCTGAAACGCACGCTCTTATCAGGAGAGTGAAGACTAAAACTCAGATGAGAGAATGTCTTCAAACCAGTTTTTCCAGTCTTTGACGCTCAGAAATGTCAGGTGCGTCAACAACCCTCACAGGGTTTGACATCACAGAGGGTTTTACCTGTGGGACTGAGGCTTTTTTACGTAGATTAATATAAACATTGACGAGATGCCGTGCGTGTTCAGGCACGTCTGTGAAATGAGGATAACGCCCTTTGATTATGTTAAGCTTTGTACACAACACTTAGGCTATAATTAAGTCTCCCTGTGAGAGAAGTGGAAGCTAGAGAAAGAAATTGCATGCATATTATAAAGGATTATAAAGGATCTCAACAGAATCGTGTGTGATTGGTTATAATGCGCTGTAAACGCTGCAAAAACGCCTAAAATGAAATACGGTGCAACATGAGCAGATCTTAATTTAACCCCGCAATCGACACTTTCTATTAATTTTCATTTTGTTAGCAACAGTCGTAATAGATTTAATTTGTTTGTGCAGGGGCATTTTTGTCCAATTTAGTGGCATTTTTGCCCCAACTCTAAGGCTAAGCCTTCCCCAGCCTTACACACGCTCCGCCTATGTGCAGGGGGCCAGACAGGGGCCACTTGTGCTTTTAGGGGGCACAATTTTAAAATTAATCTTAACCTTAAAGGCTCTCATGCTTGTCATGTGACACACACAGCAGACTGTATGACTGATATAGGCTTATGTCCCTGCTGAAAAAAACAAAACAATAAATCCATCACAGAAAATTTTTATGGTTTCCATAACATTACAAACATTACAAACCATCAACTTTTAACCATTAAAACCATTAAAAAATGGTTTTCTGTACTGTGTTTTGGGACATACTCCATTGGGATTTAGTGGTTTTAACAAGCCACCAATAGAAGGCAACCAATTAAGAGACCAACAGGGTCCATTACAGTTTCCAGTAAAACCAATACAAGTCCCATTATAACCAGTAAAACCATTACAAATTTTATAATGGTGTCCATTGTTTTTTTCAGCAGGGGTTTATACTTTTTTTTTTATATTTATTTGAAATATTCCCAAAATATATCATGAAATATCTCGATTCTCAAATATGTGTAAGTAAATGCATTTTGCACCTTTATAGATTATGTTAGTTGCTCTATAATGGGCGATGGGCAAAGTAGCCTAATAGTGTAATCTATTAACTTTGCATAAAAATCCGTCTTTTTACTTAAGTAACAGATATGGGTGTCATACCATAAAATATCTTTAATACGACTGACTTTGTATTTAATGTGAATTTAATAAAAAACATTGCAAGTTACTAATTAGCCTATAACACTTTCATTGTACAAACAGAGAGCAAAGAACGTTTACATTATCAAAGTAAATTTTCACTTCAGTCCAGCTAGTTCAAGCACTCTCAAAAACTTCCATAATAATCTCTAAAGCTGTTTACACTGTGAAATTAATATCTTACTTACATTCGTACATCTTCACTTTGTTGTTTCTGATGAGAGAATTAGCCAGAAAATTCAGTCAGCCAGCACGCGCGGTGACGAAACAGCGGCGTTTCAGCGATGACTCATCTGAACGCCTCTGATTGGTCCTTGCATTCAAATGCTCAACATAATCGTATGGGATAGGTAATAATGCGCAGTGCTTTAAAAACGTGTGTGTCTCTGGCTCTGTGCCAGCCAGCGAACGCAGATTTGAATTTTGCAGCTGGTGATGTTTTTTCTTTATTGTTGAACCAAAACTGTTAAAGGTAAGTAATTTCTTGAAAATTAAGTGTTATATGTGACTTAATGCTGACAACAATGAAACCACTTGAGAGATAACTGTCAGGAGATTTATTTCTTAGCATAAATTTATTTCTTAGCATAAAAGAGGACAATGGTACAAGAGGAATACCAAATTATTGTTTTAAGTGTGAAAATATACACCAGAACTACCGACTGTAGCCAAAGCACAATAAACTCACTTGGCTTTATCCAAGACCCATATTTACAAAATACAGACTTCTGGGAATCCATACTCTGGTCTCATGAAACCAATTCAATAATTTCGGATCTAACAGCATCCAAAATGTTCTGGTGTTGCTAGAGGAGGAGTACAGAGATGTGTGACACTGTGACGCTGTGTGACGCTCACTCTAGCCCGTGTGTGACGCTGTTTCGTTGTGAAAGCGAAACTACTTTGTTTGGTCTTCCAAAAGAGGACACGACTAG
>NW_015546084.1:1071155-1071349 GCF_001515605.1 Sinocyclocheilus anshuiensis
GAAACAATAATGTACAGTATGTGGAAAATAATGTGTTTTTTGAACCTTAAACCGCATAAACACATTGCATTACTTCAAATACTCAAAATATTGTTCTTTTTAGCAACTTCATATGACCCCTTTAAGGAGGTCGTCCTCCAGGAGTTAAACAGCACAGATGTGAAAATTTGTCATGAACTTGTACACTCAGTGCC
>NW_015546084.1:1072549-1080193 GCF_001515605.1 Sinocyclocheilus anshuiensis
TTTAAACAAAAATTGGCTAAGTTTCTTATTTTACAGATATTAATGGCATGTATTTCTCTGTTTTTATTAAGAATATGTTTAATAAATTTCAATTTTGCCATCTTTCTATTAATTATATTAGTGATCATTCAAAAATTGAAATGATCATTTAGCCTTTATAATATGCATGCAATTTCTTTTGTTTTATTTTGAAATGCTGCCAACATGATCAGATATGTCTAAAGTAGTAGGCTAGACAAATCCGACTGAGAACCGGTTCGACTGATTCAATTATCCGACTCATAAGAACGATTCACGAAACTGTCATCACTTATTTATAGCCGCTTTTGGACCGAAAACTGGTGCACTATTAAGGTTATATTAACGACAGGAAAACAATTAACTTCTAAGGCGTTTTGTTCTTGAGGGTGTTGTAACTAAGCGACGCCTTATGGATGAGAGATGAACTATGAGCTTCCATAAATACTAAAGTACGAGTCGCTATAAAGGTGAGTGAACTCAGCTAGTCCAAGAATAGACTGTGCTGTTTCCTTTCTTAGTTAATACAACCAAAGAGCATTACGAATTATTGGTGCAAACAATTTGACCAATGACAACGTGAAATATAGTCTATGTGTTTGTGTATGTGATAAAAGAAAAAGACAAGGAATTTGAAGTACAGCACTGGATATCCGACTCTTCAAAATGGCAAAAGAAGAAGAAAACCCTGAGTGGGTTGGTGGTCAAGAATTTTACGACAATATAAATCAAAGGAGATATTAGGACGGTAAGTGTCACCTATCTTGATAAGGTTTGTGTCTGGAAAAAGTAATAAATATCTATAAAGATCAAATTGTAACATTAAAATTACATTATAAGTCCTGAATTTGTCCGAGTCTCTTCTTTTCCAGAGGTGTGAGCAGTGTAGTTCGCCGATGTGTGGACAAACGGACTGGCCAGGAATATGCAGTAAAGATCATAGATATCACACCATCGGATAAAATGACACCTCAAGAGATACAGGAAATCCAGCGGGCCACTGTGAAAGAGATCGACATTCTTCGAAAAGTGTCTGGACAAAAAAAACATAAGTATGACTGTCCACTGCCAGTTCGATCCATTAGCAACTTTTCCAATACATATACCACAAAATATAACCTAATATGATGGTGCTACGATACAGAAATATAATATCTTTTAAGAAATTCAATTTCTTTTTTTCTTTTCAAAAATAAAAGTGGTAAGGCTATGGTGTTTTTGCAACAACAAATCCGATGTCTTTTCCCCCCCTCATAGTTCAGCTGAAGGATTGCTTTGAATCCTTTATGCAAAAGAAATTCAATTTCTTTTTGAATTACAAAAATAAAAATGGTAAGGCTATGGTGTTTTTGCAACAACAACAAATCCGATGTCTTTTCCCCCCTCATAGTTCAGCTGAAGGATTGCTTTGAATCAAAGGCCTTCTTCTTTTTGGTATTTGATCTGTAAGTATGGCTTCAATCTCTTTTAATGGCACACACAGCTCTCATGTCTGTGGATCACTATTGTTTGTGGTCACATAGACTTGAGAAACCCATGACAAACTTTTAGCCGTCACCCTCAGAACTATTTAATTGTGGCTGCAATTTTTTTGCATAGGCAAACCACTCAAATTTAGCATAGAAAATGTAAAAATTAAGTTTTATCCTCATTTTCCTGGTAGCCCATTTTCACCACTAACTGTTGTTTTGTTTACAAGTTTGCTTTCTATTCAGATTTCTAGATGTTCCCTGTGGAGATTATCGGTTGGTTGACACTCCGCAGAATACAGATAAGACACGGGCTATTCTAAGAGCCCACAATATGGCTCATTGCCAAGATGCCAAGTTTCTGCCAGAGCCTAACTCTCAATACAAACGTGCACAAAATCCCTCCAGATTTCTTCTTTTGACACTTATATTTTGAACAGATGCAGTTACAATTGTATGTCTGTAATGTGCCAATTGTACATCACCAGACTAACTGGTAATAAGTCTGATGATAACCAGTTTTCGATGCTCCTGATTGTATTTAAATTGTGAAAAACAAATCCTATGCTGAAGAGAGGATTGTATAATCAAACCGTTTAAGTTGTTTCCAACAACAGCGGGGCATCTTGAGTGTTGATGGGTTTAAAGTTAGGTCACGGGCCACGGCACACTACCATGAATAAATACATAAATGTAGTGCTCTGTCTACTTTTATGAATTGTATGAACTTTTGTTAAATGTATCAGTTTTCCAGAAAAAAATTCTGGCCAAAAAACGAGCCCATAATCCATAATAAAGCTTTCTCCCGTGAAAAAGTCCATTCCCTGTTGTCTTCTCGCATTTAGAACTGTTTTGAACTGTATCCTACAGAAAATTAACATGTGGCCTAGAAAAATATTGCATTAACAAATAAGCCAACCAAATAAATAAATACATTAACTTCCTGGCAGTGACAGTGAACCAGTAGAATATGAAACGATTACAACAAACTAGTATGTTTAGCAGATGAATGTGATGTTACATAACCTTCTTTCTGTCTGTTCTTGTGCAGTTGGAGCGCAGGCGTGATCTTCTACACTCTTTTGGCTGGATCTCCACCTTTCTGGCACAGGAAACAAATGCTGATGCTTCGAATGATTCTTGCAAAAAAATACGAATTCAGTTCTCCGGAGTGGGATGACCGCTCGGACACTGTCAAAGACTTGGTGCGAGTCGGTTGTGGTCTTGTTTGTCTTCCCGACAACTAGTTTGAAAAGTAGTTACGCAAAATTGTATGAGAAAATGCCTTTTCAAAGTCACCTTGTTTTCTTCCCAGCAGATTTCCAGGTTATTAGTTGTGGACCCACAAAGTCGTTATACAGCGACAGAAGCCCTCAATCACCCGTTCTTCCAGCAGTACGTGGATGCAGAAGTACGGCATTTCAGCCCTTACAGGATGCTCAAGGTAAAGAGCAGATGTTCTAGATGACTTCTTTAAGAAGGCATAGATTTTGAGGTTTTGAGTTTCACCATACACCATTGTTATCCTGCAGGTTATTTGTATGACCGTACTTGCCGCCATGCGTATCTACTGCAACTATCGTCGTGCCAAACCTGTCACCAAGGAAGTGATCTGCAGTGACCCATATGCCATCAAACCTCTACGCAAGATGATCGACGCATGCGCCTTCAAGATCTACGGCCACTGGGTGAAGAAAGGGCCAACTCAGAACAGAGCAGCTTTATTTGAGAACACTCCAAAAGTCATGCTCTCCATTGCAGCTGAGGAGATGGATGTGTCACCCAGGACTTGGTGAGGGGTCATCATCTCTGAATAATCCCAGATAGCACAATTTACCTCAAGAACATGTTGATAACAGTCCAAAAATACACCTCTACTGCTATGACGGATTATTTCCACCTTATTTACACAGTGAAAAGGAAATAATATTGTTAAAAATGTACAATTGAGATCCAAACTATTTAATGTGTGGTATTATTTAATACAATTACATTTTTATTCTATTTTAAATATATGATGTTGCTTAAATTTTTTATCTAAATGAATTTAATGACCATAAAGAAAGGCTAAAAAAAATAAAGAAAACTTTAAGATTGGTTGTTAAGATTTTAATTTCACAGTATTTTGTGTAAAAAACAAAACAGATATAACACTGAATTCCAGAAGTTTGTGTCTCCACAGGAGAAATGTAGTATCCCTCCAATAATGCACCACTGGCATCAACTAGTCTTGAACATTCGGCTCTTAAAGCTCAGTTCTTTTCTGTTTTGCATTTGAGCTCATAGCACAGCGGAAGCCCAGGTTATCAGAGGCCGAATCTGGTGTGTTTCCCATCCTGCATGTGAGAACATAAAAACACAAGTTTTTATTTATCATATTCTCATAAACTGTTTTGGACAATCCAGACACGTTTGGGGTCAGCTGCCTGGAAATGTTACAAGAAGCAATTGTATAATGAATAATAAAAGCCTTATAAAAGTTGACTTTGAATAATATGAATGTAGCAGGATGGAGCATGACTGACCTAGTGGTGACACGAGCTCTGTGATTGGCCGAGCCATCGGCTGTGTCGATCCAGGATGCTCCGCGCAGGACGTACATGGTCTGAGCACCAGGAAATCGTGAGGAGGTCCACTCCCAGACATTACCCAGCATGTCATATAGTCCTGGAACAAGGTGGGATATTATTCTCTAAATTCAGAACAATAGTGAAAGAGTTACACTGCCGTTCAAAAGTTTGAGGTCTTTCTATTCATCAAAAACTCCTGAAAAGAAATGTATCACAATTTCCACAAAAATATTAAGCAACTGTTTTCAACTTTAATAATAATGCTTCTTGAGCACCAAATCAATATATTAGAATGATTTCTGAAGGATCATGTGACACTAAAGACTTGAGTAATGACTGCTGCCATCACGGAAATAAATTACATTTTAAAATATTTTTAAATAGAAAATATTTATTTTAAATTGTAATAGTATTTCACAATATATTACTATTGTACTGTACTTTTGATCAAATAAATGCAGCCTTGGTGAGCATAATAGATTAAAAACATTTTAAAAAATCTTACCAACCCCAAACTTTTGAATGTAGATATTCTAGGAAGCTTTGTCTCCGTCTATGAATTATGTTGTTGATAAAATGTGACACACCATCAGTACAGTGTGTGATACCATACTGTATATACTACATTACCATAGTTATTCTGTGGAGGATAGGCAGTTACAGGAGCTACACCATGATAACCATCTTCTGCAGCGTCCCTATCTGGAAATGGGCCCTTTGTACAAAGAACAAAGACTTTACAATTACCAACAGCTAAACAACTTTATAACTGTCTTGAAGGAAAAAATACACATTTTCCCACCTGCTATGGACAAGAATGTACCTCAACTGACCTGCCACAGGTTAGTCTGGTTCAGTAAGAACTTGTTGCCCCATGGATAGGTCCTGCCTGAAATACAAAAATGTGCTGGCTATGATGACTGCATAAAATGAAGTAAAACAGGTGGACAATACTGCATGACAAAGAGTAAGACTGCAGTTTTTAGGTGCTGTGAGGCATAAGGCTTTTTTGGCTTGCCTCCAAACCTCCACGTGCAGCCATTTCCCACTCTTCCTCAGTTGGCAGCCTTTTCTTCTTCCACTGACAGTAGGTTTGGGCATCATTCCAGCTGACCTGCACCACAGGGGATTCCAGTCTGTCCTTGATACCAGAGCCTGGTCCTGCCGGCTGCACACATCAAAACCAGAGAGCCCAGACATTCATACAGTCAAAATAAATAATGTGACTTATTAATTAAATAAATAACCATTTTAAAATGTATAAAGAAATAAATTATGAATTAAATTTACAACATCAAAATAATTTATTTACTAATTTATTTGATTTATAAATTAATAAATGCAAATATATATATATATATATACACACGCACACACACAATACTGGTTGACCACTGATTAAAGTCATTTATACACTTCTAGAACTAATCATACATAAAGTGTTAACTGTGTCACCTGTCTCCAGAACACTTTCTCGACTGGTAACCACCAAGGAGCCGACTAGGAAAGAAGAAATGGGACATTTTCAAGAGAACAAAGGGTTTAAGAGAAAATCTAGTCTAAAAGACAGTGTTTAGATTAATGTCAATTACCCTTTAACACTCTGAAAACAAGACACAAGAAATAGACAATTTAGGACATAATTGACCGGTAGATTTTGTTTGTTTATGCTCTTGCTTTGGGTTCATACCTCAATTTTCTGAGTGACCTTACTTTTCAGTTCATCTGACACAAAATCCTGGAACACAAAACTCCAACCGAACTTTTCAGCTTCTGTTTTATATTTCTGCTGTCTGACAAATTCCCTGGAATGAACAGAAGCAGTTGTATCAGGCCAGTAAGAAGATATACAAGCAGTAGGAGGACAAAGTAGGTTTTGAGCCAATATCTACAATGGCAAGTACCTGAAGTCAGAGTTAGTGACGGGATACTTGTCTATCTTAAATGGCTGGAGAGTCACAGCTCCTGTTGGTGATTCCCCATCTCTCCCATCAGCAGCACTGGTTCCCATCGTCATTTTCCCACCAGGAATAAACACCATCTCATCAACTGCCAAAACAAAGTGTTATTTATCTTAAACAAAGTGTCTACTTACAGCAAATGGTTGTTTCAGGGCCTTACAAACATTTCCACACAGTGGTCACTAAAATATCACATTTGAGTTTCTTCAACCTTTATGTCTCAAGAGTTGAATTTTATTAAAACTACTCCTAATAGATTTTAATCGTTTTCTTACAAACCATATTGGAAAGCTTTTTACCATGCGTTTATTAATTTTTTCTACCTAAATGCATTTTATGTATAATTTTATTGATTTGCAATTTTATGCACACAGATGTCCAATCAAAAATATGATTTATTTTTAGACACATATAAAATAAACAAACTATTTCAAACGATATGGTATGGAGATTATTTTCATTAAAATCTTTTACACAAATTACGTCCTGAAGCTGTGGCGTCATCACAATCAACAAGTTTTCCAATATTTAAGTTTGTTCAAAAGTTTGTACTCGTTTAATTTACCAGAGACAACAACAGTGTCAGTAGAGAACTGGAGATGAAATATGACATGTGATGAAAATAAAGAAAAACCAAGGTAAATATCTTTTGTGAACAGAATACTTTTTATTGAGTATCAAGTTGTAATTTTGTTTATTTGAAATACATAAAATGCCATAGGCCTATTTATATTTTGACAGTGACATGACAGTGGGTAATGCCAAGTTATAAGAATTTTAACGTCGCAACAATAACTTTAGTGACTATGACAAACTGGCGGAAATTATGTAAATATTATGTTTTTAAAACAAAGTAACAGAATACTGATTTTTTTTTTTTTTGTGACTTCCTACCTGCTGCACAAGAAGACATGATGCACAATAATACGAGGTATAAGCAGTGTTGGGAAGGTTACTTTGGAAATGTAATAGGTTACAGATTACAAGTTACCCTATTTAAAATGTAATAGTAGTGTAACTTTTTCAATTACTTTATTAAAGTAATGTAACTGATTACTTTTGATTACTTTTTGATTACTTTTCTACATTTCTAATGAATGTTTATTTGCAACTGTTAATCATTTTCAAACATTTACACCATGCAGGGTTAACCTTACAGTAGTGCTCAACACTGTCAGACTTTCACAATCCTTCATCATTTGAATTAAGATGATCACATTTGAACACATCCACCACAAAATCAGACTTTAGTACCACCTTTTACTTTGAGATTGATCTGAAGTTCAATGCAGATTTAAAATCATAAGAAATAGTTAATAGATAAGAATAACGCCGTTACATGTAACTAGTTACTCCCCAACACTGGGTATAAGGTTTCCCAAGAGATCATCATGATAAATAAAAAAAGATGTGGTGGACGGGTTCTTGTCCAGGGTCTGATTTATCAAACTATAAACACAATAAGAACATTCAATTTCATCTAAAAACAAGAGAACTGTCAACAATAACACTGCAAATTTCAGTCATTCAGTGCCCTCTACGCGTCGACGAAGCTCGTTGAAAAGTGTCTATTGCCATCTATTGGTTTGGAAGACGAATTAACAGCATAGTTTCCCCCCCCCCCCC
>NW_015546084.1:1080362-1083575 GCF_001515605.1 Sinocyclocheilus anshuiensis
ATGACTTTAACTTCACTACATTTGAAAGACAAATATTGTTCTTTTCACTCACTACATTTCTATCAAGATCCTCGAAGTAGAAAGTCGTTAGCAGCTTTGAAAGTCAGTGGGTGATTTTTTTCTTCTTTCTTCTAAAACATGACTTTCTTTTATCACAGTTCATCAGTAATCAGTCTTGGGGCTACTTGTGATTCCCCAGCATTTTTTGAGCACTGACCAGTTCCAAATGTGATATTTATTTGCAACAATTCAATAATAAGAAGTTAATATTGTGGTTCATATTAGACACAATATTGTCTGATTTTGCTAAACTGTTTAAGTGAAAATATTACCTATAAAGCCACAGAAGAACTGTTGTGCATCTCCTAATAAAACACAAAAGGTGTTTGACTGAAGCAGCACTGTACAGACCATTCTGTGTGTGACATCAAAGTACCACGAGAGCGACTAGACAGCATTTACATTTTTTTTTTAATGTCAAATAAGTCTTGCTGTTTTGCATTTTTGTTAAAGCAGTGTTTCTGTTGTAAAGTTATACAGCTTCAGCTGTGTTGCTGGGTTTTAAAGCAGGTTTGATTTTTTATTTTCTTCCTTATCAGTCTGTATTTACAGCAATTTCACTGTCCACTCTGTTCAAATGTGGATGAATGGCTACACATAGATGTGTCCAGAGCTGTGTGAGATCACTACCATCCTGCTTTTGTGGGGGTGGGTAGGGGTGTTAAATAATTATAATTTTTTGTTTTGTTTTGTTTTATCCCCATAGGTTTTTAACATTCTAACATCTCTTTATTCCAAAGCTATTACAAGCTAGTCAGTGTATTCAGTAGGTGTAATGTATTGTAAGTTGCTTCAGAGGTATTGCAAGTATTACATACAACAATAATAAAACAGTGCATTGACATAAATAAGGAAATTTACTTTTGGTACTTAAGTACTTTTAAAAGCAAGTACTTCTGTACTTTTACTTGTAATGGAGTAATATTTGACCAGCAGTATCTGTACTTTCACTTAAGTAATGTATACAAAGTTGTGTACTTTGTCCACCTCTGCTCTCAAGTTGTTCCAAACCTGTATGGATTTCTTTCTTCTGCTGAACACAAAAGAAGATATTTTGAAGAATGTGGGTAACCAAAGAGTCCCCATTGACTTGCATGGAAAAGAATTAGGCTTCTATGCCATTAGTAACTATTTTTACTCTGATAAACAGCACATTTTCCATTAGTGTAATGATAGATGGTCACAGACATGGAGATGCAACTTATTCACTTTCATGCTTTTTTTTTTTTTTTTAAATATTTAAAGCTATATTTGCATATCTTTTTTTATCTATGGTACAACTGTTGACAATGTCTGAGATAATATCTTTATACCTGTTTTATGCTTTCCTATCATATCAACAACTGATCTGTTTTTCAGTAAATGATGATTTATAGCTTTACTGCATAGACTGTCTGAAATGTTTTCCTGCCTTGACCTGAATGCAGTCTTTTATTACACCTAATAGCAATGCTGTGAAATTCTCTGGCCCAATTGTCAAAATTATTCTGAAAAGCAACATTGTTGTGAGGACAGGACATGCTTTAGAGCTGTTCGCAGAGCACATGAATGAGGTATTCGGCTGCTTGGCTCTGTGAGACAGTGACTGTGAGAGCATGTTCATGATGGGACTACCATGGCTGCTAGTTTTGGAGCTTGTCCTTTACGCTGGTTGTTTCATTTGTGGGGTGATAGCTGCCGCATGGATGACGCTCACTCAGGTAACACTAATTAATCATCTCCACAATGTCTGATCATTGCTATTTTGTGAGCACTGAAAGTGTAAAATTATTTATTATTATGAAAACTAAAAGCATAATCATGTCTCTAGAGTAATGTGATAAGATATAAGTTTGTCTCTGAACTTAGTTCAGAGTTTCAAGTATCAAGATGATCATGGCAAAAGTTTGCATGCATATTTATGGGACATTTGAGACATTATTTTGTTATACACCTTTCAGTTTAATGTTAATATGTAACATTGTATGATCATACAGCATGTTATTATGTTTATTGAAATGGTCAGATTATTTTCTTACTTTTTGGGGGAAGATGAACTAATCATTTTCAACGATAGGCTACATTTGTTGTTATTCATATGTGCAATAAAATATTGAATATGTTATGTTGCTGATCCCAGGTCAGATCCTCCAGAGCTTTAAAATTTAATCACCATGTGATCAGCCGGCCTCTCGCACCATATTATGGCTCATTAGAGTCATATGATACAGGGACAAAAGCTCTTAGCACAGCACTTTCCTTCTATCTGTGCGTCACAGAGAAATACAAATCTCCCACATAGTTTGCGAAAGAGTAAGAAAATGACCCCTAGATGTCCTTTGCTGTTGTTTTTCCTTACATTTATCATATGCAAATATAGATGACTTTTGTTTATTTTGTTTTTAGGGCCATTTTGATGGACGGTGCATCCTCTATGGAAGTGTTCATTATAATGCATCTGGCCAGGCTCTGACCATAGAAGGCTCTAGTTCTCCTTCCGTCTGCTATTTCGTGTCAGCCATCGCTGTGTGCATGGCTATTTACTGCTTTTCCCTTATTCTTTACTGGATCTATGCCAGCTGTGTAGATGAGGATGTGAGAAGGTGAATGTATTGACTTTTCTGTTGACATTTTCCATATTTCTTTTAGATGTTTCACATTCCACTTTCTTTTATTCATGCAGATGGGACTTAACAGTCAAATTAACAATTTTGTTTTTGTCCTGCATGTATATGCAGGGGGACTGTTTCTCTCAACACTTCTCTGGGAGTCTGTGGTCTTCTTCTGTTTTTTCTCATGGTATCAGGATGTATTCTCAAGATCGGTCGGGACAGCCTGTGTTTCTCTGTCCTTCACAACACTCCCTCCATTACCAGGTGATTTCATTCTGCATCTGTGATTCCCTTTCAAGGGAACTTCGAACTGTGTCATCTTGGGGTCACTATGGGGGGAACGCCTCGTCGTGACCCGTGTCTGAAGCATAGGCGCCGGGAATTCTCTTCTTCGTCTTCACTGACTGTTTTGTTTGAAGCGTGCATTTGAACGTGGTAAGAGTGGTAAGAGATCTATTATTATGGCGAGCACTAGCAGAGCGTTTAGAGGGTATGTGCATCCGTGTGGTCGCTATGTGACACCTGATGACACACACGATCTCTGCGTTTTGTGTTTGGGGGA
>NW_015546084.1:1085701-1086302 GCF_001515605.1 Sinocyclocheilus anshuiensis
TTTGATGGACGGTGCATCCTCTATGGAAGTGTTCATTATAATGCATCTGGCCAGGCTCTGACCATAGAAGGCTCTAGTTCTCCTTCCGTCTGCTATTTCGTGTCAGCCATCGCTGTGTGCATGGCTATTTACTGCTTTTCCCTTATTCTTTACTGGATCTATGCCAGCTGTGTAGATGAGGATGTGAGAAGGTGAATGTATTGACTTTTCTGTTGACATTTTCCATATTTCTTTTAGATGTTTCACATTCCACTTTCTTTTATTCATGCAGATGGGACTTAACAGTCACATTAACAATTTTGTATTTGTCTTGCATGTATACGCAGGGGGACTGTTTCTCTCAACACGTCTCTGGGAGTCTGTGGTCTTCTTCTGTTTTTTCTCTTGGTATCAGGATGTATTCTCAAGATCGGTCGGGACAGCCTGTGTTTCTCTGTCCTTCACAACACTCCCTCCATTACCAGGTGATTTCATTCTGCATCTGTGATTCCCTTTCAAGGGAACTTCGAACTGTGTCATCTTGGGGTCACTATGGGGGGAACGCCTCGTCGTGACCCGTGTCTGAAGCATACATTGAAAAAACACCAACTCGTTGGCCGGC
>NW_015546084.1:1086746-1087000 GCF_001515605.1 Sinocyclocheilus anshuiensis
GAGACGTCCTCTCTTAAGACTCCCTCCTTGACATCTCGCTCGAATGTCAGGGCATACGCAGCTGCAGCAGGTCGGGCTGGCGCTTCATTGCACACGATGGTGATGCTCCAAGCATATCAGGCTGACCTGCTGAAAGACCTGGATAAAGGCGATGGCCTTTCTCCTGATGAGGTAGCTGAGTGCGTCGCACCACGGATCTCGCTCTCCGTGCTACTAAGCAGGCCGCCTCTGCTAGTGGCAGGGGCATGGCGGGT
>NW_015546084.1:1087132-1087526 GCF_001515605.1 Sinocyclocheilus anshuiensis
CAGGGAGGCAAAGGCGCCCTCAGCGGCCTTCACGAAGGTCCAGGTCTGAGCCCGAACAACACAGGGGTCCTGGTCCGTCTCGGTCTGAGGATCAGATACGGGCACAGAAGGCTAGTGTCGCGGCTCCCGCTCCTCCTCCGCCTGCGGGTAGGGTAGGAGGAATTGCGGGTCAAAGGGAGGTAGGCAAGACCTTAGGGATGTGATCCAGACAAGGCGTCAGCGCTTTCGTCCAGATCAGAGTGATACTTGAGTATCTACTCATTTCCTTCGGGGGTTTTACATCTGCCCTTTTCTTCCCCTTCCTAATTCCCCTACAACCACCAGCACTCCACCTGACCGAGGTTAGGTAGGAATTTCCTGCATTACAGTCTCCTATGCTGGACCTATGATGTTT
>NW_015546084.1:1087574-1107066 GCF_001515605.1 Sinocyclocheilus anshuiensis
GCTTCATGCTTCCTGGATCATGCGGCCAGGTCAGAGGCTTCTGCGGGAGCCTTCTTGATCATCAGGCCCCCGGCACGACACTGCAAAAAAAAAATTCCTGGATGTCCGGGCTCCAGGATATCCCCTCTTGCTGAGGCATCGAGCGGGAAGTATAGGTGGCATTTGTGAGAACCTTCTTGTGTATGCTGTCTCAGGCAGTGCTCCCCTCGCCTTAGAGGGTCGTATTTGAGCTTGCCTCTCCCGTTTGGCCCAGTACCTCCAGGTATCTGTGATCAGATGCCTGGAAATTTAAATCCATGCTATGGTAAGTTCACACGCTAAGCTCTGTGCACTTTCTGAAACCCACATAGTGGTAAGTGTGCACGTTGAACACTTTGCGCACTTTCTAAAATCCCCAGTAGTGGTAAGTGTGCACGCTGAGCACTTTGCGCACTTTCTAAAATCCACATAAGTGGTAAGTGTGCACGCTAGACTTTGCCCACTTTCTGAAATCCTGTACGGTAAGGGTTACGCGTTATAACGTCGTTCCCTTTCTCTGAGTTTGTTAGACCCCGGTACCTTGGGCTCCACTCAACCAGTGTGTCTCTATTTTGACACACTTGGAAGTTATCTCTCCCTCACCATTGAGGGTTACTATGAGCCATGGTTACATAAGTAACCTGAGACGTTTTGGTGCACATTTTAAGAACCATATATCCTACAGAAATATAGAAGATGAGAGATTACAGAATCAACAGAGTGTCTCATAGTTCCCAGCTGCTGTGCTTACAAAATTAAAGTAGGACCCTTAAAGAGAAATGGTGATGTGAATAAAAAAAACAGATGAGGAAAAATGATATTTCAATGCTTTTATGCTTATTTGCACCACTTATCCTATTGCAAAAGTATTGTGTTCCTTGTGAAACTTCAAAATTTTGTTTCTCAAGAGACTGCTAAAGCTTTGTGAAACAACACAAACATTTTGCAAGCAAATACAAAGGTTTTCAGTTAAATGCAAAACTTTTGTAAGAGAATGCAAACCTTTTGCAAGCACAAAGTTTCTCAGGAAAACACAAAAGTTTTGTGAGAGATCACTGAAGATTTTCGAGCTAATACAAGGTTTCTGTGGAACAGAAAATCGTGCGAGCACAAAGTGTATTGGGAAAAGTATCTAGGGGGAGCACAAGTGTTTTGCAAGCAAATCCATAGTTTCTCGGGGGAACGCAAAAGTTTTGCAGACAACTGCACAGTTTCTCATGGGACCACAGAAGTTTTGCAAGAGAACGTAAAATTTCTTGGAGGGGTGAACATTTTTTACAATTTGTGAGAGAAGGCAAATGTTTTCTCGGGTTAGAGCAAAGGATTTGCAACATAATGGAAAAGCACTGAAATATTTTTCCTCCCATCTTTTTTTTCTCAATCACAAAACAACCAATGTTTTTGTTTTAGTTGTGAAGATGCAGAGAATAAAACTTGGGCCCATCCATACACTGGAAATCAGTTCTACACAGGACTGTACAGTACTGAGGTTAGTACTTTGGTTTGGTTATTCTTCATAAGGGCATCACCCTCTCACAATAGCTGCTATGCTGAGAACCATGACCCATCAAAAATAACCTTATCTTGCTAACCCACATTAACAGACACTTTCTGTTGCCAAATATTTTGATCATTGCGAATAGTGTTTCTTCAATGGCCTCTGTAACTGAAAGCTTTCACAAGATGCTGCCTCCACACCAATAGGTGTCAGTATTCATGCTTAGTGCTTCTTAGAATTTCTTCATGCATGTTTTTATTTGTATTAATAAATACAGTAGAAATAAATCTCTTGTGTTTCTTGAGCACTCACCCTTTCGGTTTCTCTCCTCCACAGAGATCTATGTGGGTAAGCTTCTTCTTCTGGGTGTTAATAACGGCCGTGGTGGTCATACAGAGGCGCCAGAGCTCAAGGTTGAAGGTTTGGGCTGATGATGAGTGGAGCCGTGCTGAGACAGAGCCCTTCCTCCATCGCCCCCGCCAGAGATAAATCACCAAGGCCACTATTACATGAGCTTATCACTACATATCATGTAGAGTTTAGTATATACACTTAGATGGGACCACAAGCAGTTATAAAATACCTAATAATATGTTCGTTGCAACATTTGAATTTTTATTTAGTTATACACAAAAACAGTTATTTGATGTCTGATAGCTATAATTATATACACAAAGTTTAAATACTGTATATGTCCAAATGTCTTTGGACATGACGGATATAAGAAAAATATGAATGATACTGTCTAATATACAGTCAAACAACCATTATTGCAAAATAAAGTAATCAGGACCCCAAAACAAAGAGAAGGGTTCTTCTATCACCCTAAAGGGGTTTATCCTGCTTAATACGAGGATATTTAGAAAATAAATAAATAAATGGATATAACATTTTAATTTGAGTTGAAATAATTATATATTATTTCTTAATTATAGTATTTTGGTGATGTAAATTATATATTACCGACTCTTTAAGCAGTACCAGTACTTTTCTGGCTTGTTACATTTTACACTTAACATCTTAAAATAAGAGCTAAATGTGAAGATGTGAAGAGGATCTGTATTTTGTATCCATTTTTATGTTACTGTTATTCAAAATTGTGAAATTTTGCGCTTGTGTGCTTAGTGCAAAAATATTAATTCTTTACACGTGTGCTGTGGATTGTTCAGAGGATTAAATGAAAAATATGCCAATAACTGATGGTACAAAGCTAATATTTAGAGTTTGTAAGTTCTGCCCCACTACCAAATTGGAGAAATCATGGTGGTTTTCAAAAAGGTTTGCCAAACACTCCCCCCATCAGCCATTGGTTGAGCAAACAGAACACCCCACCCCAAACTTACACTATTGGTTGAGTGATTGTTGTTGTCTCAGGATTAAATTTAGGGCTGCACGATAAATCGCATGCGATATTTAACGGGCATCTTATCAGTAAAGCCGGTTCTGTAATCAGTGGTAAATCTCCATCACATGCGTGCTTTCACATGGAGCAGCATTATCTAAACAGAGCCGTTGTTTACTGACAAGCTGTGCAAAACCATGATCATATTTAGCAGTAATATGCCCTTCATCACTATTACTAATACAGCGTCACACACGGCGGGCTTGAGTGAGCGGCGGCCGGCGGATTCGACAAAGGAGCAGCCGGTGGGCTTGCGGCAACCACATGTGACGACCCCGGACTGGACTCCGCTTCGTCCACGGTGAAAGCCGATCCTGCGATCCACAGCGCGAAGTTGATGTATTTCCTCAGCGACCAGCACGGATCAGCTCTAGGCATGACGAAGCGGATATCGTCCTCATTTGGAAGGCCAAACAAAGTAGTTTCGCTTTCACAACGAAACACACAGCGTTTTCACGACATGAAGGCTGACACGACAAAGAATTTCCACATCACATTTAAAATTGTAAATTAGCAGACCACTATTTTTTACTGTCAATGCCAATTTCATTAATTTATGTGGCCGGACAAGCTACTTCCTCCATTGTTTTAGAGCTGTTTACTTAGTTTGCGTGCCTGCCTCTCTTTGGCTTCAAACGCCACCTTAGTGTCCATCAGAGCTTCCAGTGCTTTGCACATCTCAGCCATGTCCTGTTGAAACACGTCGTTTTGGCTGAGGAGACTCTGGCTCTCCTCTCGCACCTGCTCGGCGAGAGCGGCCATCTGCGCGCTCTCCTCCTGACACTGCGCGTGCAGCTGAGCGGCCAATGAGAGCAAGCCCTCCGCGTGGCTCACCACTGAGTCCAGCTGGTCCTTCGACATCCTGTTGTTCTTCACTTCACAGCTGCTCCACACACAGTCCAGTTGGATTGTGGAGGAAGAAAAAATTATCAACCAAAAAGAAAATTATAATGAATATTAATAGTGATATATGGGACTATATTTTAGTAACTAAATTTGGAGTCAAATCAAATTACACGTTTGTTTTATCGATAGAAGTTTTTTTTACATTGACTTTCAAACACCCATTTAAAAAACCCTTTTAAATAATGACAATATTTTTGTGAGTTATTCATGTAAATAACATCATTTTTGTGAATATCATGTTTTTGCTATGGCTGTTGGGTAAGCAATTGAACACAATAAAACAACTATATGTTTGAAGGTGAAAAGTTGAACTATGCCCTCAGGACAAAGGTATTTAATATGAATGTAAGGTTCAGGCAAGTTGTCACATGTTTTAAATGTCATTAATTTGTGTTTCTGATTGATGATTGAAAATTTACGTTGCCAAATTCAATATATATTTCCAAGAAAAAAATGCAGTACATTGAACATGTTGACCGTAGGCCACTTTGTTAGGTATCAGGTTTGACTTTTGATCTGCCTTATTTATTTGTGGCATAGATTCAACAAGGTGCTAGAAATGTTCATTACAGATTTTGATCCATATTGACATGATAGCATCACCCAGGTTAAAAAAAAGTACACTTTCATAAATGTAGCCTACTTAAAGTGCTCTATTTTCAAGCAATACTTTTGTACCTAATATACTGTACAAAGGTTCAAGTGTACTACAAGCAGTGGTGGACAGTAACGGAGTAGTTTTATTTCGTTACTGTACTTAAGTACATTTTTCAAGTATCTGTACTTTACTGGAGTAGTTTTATTTTGAGTAACTTTTACTTTTACTTCACTACATTCCAAAGCATAAGATCGTACTTTTTACTTCACTACATTTCATAAAACAAATCGTTACTCCTTATACTATATCACGTGCTCCGACACGCAGTAGTGATGTCCGGTTCGCGAACGAATTGTTCGATTTAACCGGTTCTTCTTAGTGAACCGGTTGAACCAGTTCACCAAATCGGACTGAATCGTTGAAAAGTGTAAGCATTAATCCACAAATTACTTAAGTTATTCACTTTTTAAACGTGGCTGACACTCCCTCTGATTCGAAATAAACCAATATCCCGGAGTAATTATTTTACTCAAACAGTACACTGACTGAACTGCTGTGAAGAGATGAACACGAGCAGAGCAGCATCTGTGCAGCAAGCCGGATAATGAACGTACACGCCCACTGCTGGAGCGGTTCTCGTTCTTGAGTCAAGAACCGGTTGCATTGGTTTTCGGATCACCGGTACACTCAACCGAGAACCGTTTCTTTCGGACACGTCCGATTTGAGAACCGATGAGCTGATGGCAATCGGTTCATTCTAATTCGTGAATGAATCTGTTGCTGCGATTTGCGAACCGATTTAAAAGGTGTGTGTCTCTGTTTTAGGTAAAAAAACAAAAAACGAAACATTAAAATAACACAGACTAAATAAAATAACTCATGCACGTTCATATTCCCCGCTGCCGTAAAGTTAACAGTTTTATTACAATGCTACGCAATTTAGCCCTATGTGACGTCTGTTTTTATATTGTTTATCAACTGTATACATTTTTATATTGTTTGGATTAGCAATATAAAATATTGATTTTAATATTTAATATTGCTAGCTGATGCTAACTGTCTAGCTAACAAGCTTGCTGGTGCTAAATTGAGGTAATTTTTAGATATAAAGTCCAAATATTTTTATTCAACCACCTAGATAGATCACATCTGAGGGGAAATAAAGGATGTGATGTTCAGAACATGGTAACTACAGTAATTATCAAAGTGGGAAGTGATGCCCTCGGGGGGCATTTGGCCAGGGGTGTTTTTACACCACAGACAAGGTTTGAGAAGAAAAAAATCATTATGAAAATATAATTATGATCTTATGTTTATCTTAAGAAGTACTAAAGAATAATTTTTTGTATATTAAGTACAAAATTAGATGCGTGGAAATAGAGCACTTTAAGTACATTATGGAAGTGTACTTTTTTTAACCTGGGCATGCAGATATTGCAGATTTGTCAGCTGCACATCCAAATGTGACCTTGGACCACAAAACCAGTCTTATGTCGCTGGGGTATATTTGTAGCAAAGGCCAACAATACATTGTATTGGTCAAAATTATCGTTATTACCAAAAATCATTTGTATATTAAGTAAAGATCATGTTCTGAAGATATTTTGTAAATTTCCTACCATAAATATATCAAAACTTAATTTTTTATTATAGTACTATGCATTGCTAAGGATTTCATTCGGACAACTTTAAAGGCGATTTTTCTCAATATTTAGATTTTCAAAAAATTGACCCTTATGACTGGTTTTGTGGTCCAGGGTCACAAATGTGAATCTCATGTTCCACCACATCCCAAAGGTGCTCTGTTGGATTGAGATCTGGTAACTGTGGAGGCCATTTAATTATAGTGAACTCATTGTCATGTTGAAGAAAGAAACCGGTTTGAGATGATTTGAGCTTTGTGACATGGTGTGTTGTCCTTCTGGAAGGAGCCATCACAAGTTGGGCACACTTTTAAATGATGCTCAACTGGTTTAAGAGGTTACACTGCCAGCAGCAGCCTCAACCATGGATCCATGCTTTCATATTGTTTACACCAAATTCTGCCCCTACCATCTTACCTTTCTATGAGCTCAAACCAGTCTGGCCATTCTCCTCTGGCATCAACAAGGCATTTTTGCTGCTCATTGGATATTTTATATTTATTGGACCATTCTCTGTAAACCCTAGAGATGTTATTTAAGGAAATGGGTAGGCCTATTTGAAAAGGTGGTTCTCATAATTGTCACTAGGGCAACATGCTGTGTCTCTCTGTGACCTAAATCTCTGATGGCAGCACTAGTTTGAATCATCAGGCTCAAGGGAGGTAACAAGCTGCTGAGTGAAAAGCTTATTTTAGCGCCACTGTTACTTCACTTCTCTTATAACTTATATAAGGACATGTTCAACAGTGAAATAAATTAAACAATGCAGCCGCTGTATTTTGAAAGCTACCAATTGCAGTAGAATGCAGTGCTCATTGGAAATGCATTATTAACAGCAAGATTCCACTGTCTTGGAATTAGAGTTTACAGAATCAGACAATCCTGCTATGTACATATTTCAAATTTCAATCTATAATTGAGTATTTTCATTCTACTCTGAATATTTGTTGAATGCATGGTTTCGATGCTTACCAGGTCTGGTGTGTGTCCTTTTCTGCAGCGCACAGTCACTCTCTTCCTCTATTATTTGTCAGCAGCAATGAGGAAACTGCTGCCCTGTCTTTCAAACACAGATTATGAACGAGAGAGGGAGAGGAGGGGAGGACGACATGCCCTGCTTGCAAGGTAATTCCCTGCACGATTCCTGACATTCCATGCATGTTAAGAAGTAAGATTGCAATAAATTATAATTTCATTTAGACATATATTCAGTTTTACAACATTTTGTACTTTTCCTCATGATAATACTCAAACGTCCCAAGGCTTCATTGTAAAACCACCGCTAGGTGGAGCCATTGTTCAAACATTTGAGCCTGGGTAGTGTAGCACGTGGTGAGACCACTGGCCACACATTAAGCATGATATTTGCTCACCCACAGTGAACATTCCAAGAAATTCAAAGCTCATTGTCCGAAAATGCAAAATGATTATGCATTCAATGATGTAATAATAGAATATACATAACACTTTCACTGTTCATATTAAACATGTTTCCAACAAGAGCAGAGGTGTTTGCCAAGTCTGCACTGATCCAACCCTAAAAACAACTCTGTTCATTAGCCTATAGTTACTGAGACTAAATCCAGAATTTCACAGCATTATTAATTAATACTAAAGGATCATTCAAAGTCAAACGATGCATCTATGACTTTCAGGTTCTATCAAAACTCTATAAAACATCTGATCACTGTACAATGTGAGTTAATATTGCATACACTTGCTTGTTGTGATGATTAAGGATGTCTCTTAATATACCTGCAATTTAGGTAAATACGTTTTTTAACAAATGAATTATAATAATACAGCAGTTTTAGTAAAATACATGAATAAATAATAATAATAAAGCAGTCAATGAACACATTGTTAATGGATTGACTTTATTAATAAGAGCATCATGGTCATGGCCACTGTAATCATTTCCTCATCGCTGACAGATATGCTAGTGCTTGTTGAAGTATTAGCAATAATTTGATAAGTAGAAATCCTGCAAACAATACAGGGATGCTCTTAGTGTGTGCTTTGGACTTTACCTTTTTTTATTAATATCCTCTCCTTGTGCTAGGCTGTGTTTATACATTCGTTTCTTCAGTGTTTCCAAGGACAGCTTATTTAAACTCAATCCCTGCACTGTTCGTAAAGTAGGTGACGCATTGTGCTTGCACTGACCTACACTTATATTTTTATGCTTGTTTGCTCTTCTAAGTGTATACCACCGATGTGAATACATGGGACGGTGGACTGTTGCACTACTTTGTATTGTGTGTTCTCTATTTTTTCTCTTAACAATAGTTGTATTAAACTGAAACAATCTTAATCCAATAACTTTAAAAATTCTAACAGTCTAGGAAGGAAGGAATGTGGAGGCCTACAAATGGATGGATGGATGTCCCAACAAATCAAGGACAATGGTTTTATAAACACACTAAATGATGTGGTAATGAAAATCTAAAAATGCAAAAACATTTCTGTGAGGGTTAGGTTTAAGGCCAGGGGATAGAAAATATCATTAGCTCAGTATAAAAACAATAGAAGTCGATGGAAACTCCCGACCATGATAGAAAAACGAATGTATGCAGGAGAATAAAAAGGAATACATTGAGTTGCTGCTGAACAGATCTACTTTCAATTGGCTGCAGTAGACATGAGGTTGACATAAGAAACCTCTAAGGCAGAGATAAGTGAAGTCATAAGCACCGTGCTTCTACCAGGCAATTAAAAAGAACAGGAGATTAAAAGAAGTCATTAGCCAGGACAGTGGATTAAAGCACAATGTCAAACAGTGAGGGATTACAATTCACCAGCCTACATTCACTCATTGACCTTTTACCAGGTCTAGTATTATTTTATTTTTTCACATTTTTTTAAACTTTTCCGCCTGAGGACCATTTGTTTGAGTTTTTTTCATCAGCTCTACCTTAGTAGAATTTTTATTCTTGTTTCTTTCTAATCTCTATTTAGAACTTCAGTAAATGCAGTTCACATCTCAGTCCCTTTTTCCGTAAGCTACTTGTATGTTGTCGACGCATGGATTTACAAAACTACACCAGCATGGGTTTTTTCACGTTAATGTGGAGTCGCAAAAACTGCTTCGCAATGTTAAAAGCAGGTTGCAGACGCCAAGCTTTTCATGTATAGTGCATTACTCCCATGGTCAAAAGGAGGACATGCTGATCTTTCAGTTTGTTATGGACATGATATGCCAGAGATTTCAATAATAGGACATTAATAAGATCGATATAGGACACTGATGTTCCATGCCTATCAGTATTTTCTACTAGGTATGTACTACATCTATATATATATTTAGGGTCAGCCCGTATCAAGTGAGTCGACTTGGATATGACATGACCAATGTATATTATTTTCATTTCAATCCCTACAACATTCTACACATTCATGAACAAATTGTTTTTCAGTGTTACACAGAGACTTCTCGGTCTCCCTGTCTCCCATCTGAACCCAGATGTCAATCTGCCTCTACTTTTCAAAAGCCACTTCAATCATTCTTTACATCATATTGGTTCTTTTAACCCGTGTCAATACCATGCCCCCCATGACAGCTCTCTTCCCCGTGAATGATTAACACCGGAAAGTAAAGAGCATCTTGGTAAGTGGGTGGCCTGTCTCTCTCATCCTCCCTGACCTCTCCGTTCTCTCTCTCCTCCACTTGTTCCTGCCCTGTCTCCTCTACATCGTCGTCTTCTAGCCCCTCACTCTCTAATACACCCCTCCTCTCCTCATCTGGCACTCTAAACCCAAGACCAAGAAAACCCCCACCACCCTCTTCTACACGGCCACCCATCCCACCTCCGAGGCTTCTCGAGTGAAACAGGCAGGGATGGCGGCTTCTTGCGGTATGCAACCGGCCAAGAGAGAAACCGCTGCGACTAAGAGAAAGCCTACCACCAGGTCTAATGGGGAATGAGTTTGTCCCCACAGCCATGTTCCCTCTAAACCAGGAAGGGAGCGAAGAGCTGCTTGTTGAGCGCCGGCACCTGGGGCAGCTCTGAAGGAAGTAGCTAGAATTGCGTCGCACACGTGCAGCCATTGCAACTGATAACGGTGTGTTAGTATTCATATCCAAATCCATAAGCAAGGCCTCGGAGTAGCTAGGCACCATCTGCTGATTACAGCGAATGTGCCATTCAAGTTCGGTCATATCCACCGTGTTGACCCGCGATATGACGCGCAGAGTGGGACCCCCAGTGCCATGCTCGAAGCCCGTACCGTAATTTCCCGCCTCCGTATTATCATTGTCATTTGCATCCTCGTTCTCTCCGAACAGTTTCTCGACATGGTAGTGGACGTATGCAGTACAGTACTCGGCAATCACACGAAGAGGCCATGATAGCAGGAAAGCCGAGGCCAGCCAGTACACCCAGCGTCTGGTGTACCAGGGCGGTCGCAATGGGTTGGGGAAGGCCAGCATGTGTTCCCGGAAGTCGACGTTTTTAAGGTGCATGCCCTCCCGTGCTTCCATATAGTCATCCAGGCCCTCATTGTCCCCAAAGAAGCGTGCTCGCTGCGTGAGGTAGGCGGTCTCGGCGCGGGCGCTGGCGAAGCTGAAGCACTTGGTGAAGCGCAAGCGAGTGACAGGATGTTCCAACAGGCCCTGCAGCTCTTTCGAAACGTCTTTGACACCGAGACGTGAGTAATCAAACTCGGCGCTCGCTGTGTGCGTGTTGACCCGTTCATGGTACACCTGTGTAGTCGTATAGGCGTCTCCGTTTCGGTAGCGAGTCACCTGTCTGGTACGTCGTACGTAATGGTAGCTGATGGCCTTCCACCAGATGCAGGGTGTGGCTTGTTGCAACCGCTGTATCCTGTCATACACCTCACTGATTTCCACCTTAGCAAGGTTAGCTGTTTTAGAATAGCAGTGCCAGCACTCCACCAAGTAGACGATGTACAGCATGGCCAGGAAGGCTACAGGTATATAGACGTAGCCGTTGGAACACGGGCTGTCATGGTAGAGTCGTGCATTGCCTTTGTAGAAGTAGGCTTGGTCATCAAAAGTAATTACGGTGATGCGGTATAGGGAGCACCAGCCTAGCGTGCCAAAGCAGCCGTACATGAGCAAGGTAAGCAGCAGGCACTTCCAGTGGGACTCTCTGCACAGTGAGCCACTCAGGGACTGCTTGAGGGGACGCTGCTATAGGTGGGAGGAGGGAGACCGGATGTGGATGGAAGTATAGGAAGACCAGAGAACAGAGGGTAGTGCAGATGGATTAGAAATTGAATGGGGCAGGGTTCAATAACAGATGAATTGGAGGTTATTGGACAGAATGGGAGTGAGTTGATGCCAAAGCCAAAAGAAAGCAGAAGGCAGCATGGTTGGGGGAGAACAGGAGGGAAAGAAAGGAAGGAAGAAACAAAATGTAAAAATTAGTTCCGGCAGAAATGCATACAACATACAACATTGTACAAGAACAAAAATAAATTATGAAAATATATATATACCTATTAAACTCATGATTTCACAGCAATCTTGAGAAAGCAGAATGCACATAATGCATTACTTTTACATTTGTAAAGAATTTAAATGGCACCTATTATGCAAAATTCTCTTTTACATGTTGTTTGAACATAAATGTGTGTTGGCAGTGTGTGTACACAACCACCCTATAATGATAAAAATCCACCCGCTCCTTTTTTTGAATCCCCATAAATCATAAGTGGTGTCTCAGAATAAGCCGTTCGCATTCGCAGAATCCATAAAATGTGACATCACATTTTACAAGCCCCACCCACGACTGTTGACGGACACTGCTGTATTAGCAGAGGCTCCGCCCTGAGTGAGCCGCACACAATCTGCCATATTTACCTTCACACTAGAGCTTTTAAAAGCAGCATTCAAGTAAGAAAAGTCTTCTAATTAAAGCTATAGACGTTATTCAGTACAGAGTAGTGAGTGATTTTCTGCTTTTATTTTATTGTTTGGATCACATTAACAGCGGAGACAGCAGTATAGGTAGTGTATATTATGCTGCTGTCAGTTAATACACAGATCTCAAATAAACATGCAATTTCTTTCCCAGCTGTTAACCTTCGCAGACATAACCGACTGTGTTTTTGTAACTTAACGTGCATGTATTTGACAGTTTAAGTGCAATAAGACATGAAAGAGAACTTAGTTTAAGGCTCACATGCTGTGTGACAGCCACTTTCTGTGTGCGTGCTTCGGATGTGTGTGCTCAGAAAACCGTATATCAAAAATTTAAACTGATATGGATTTAAAGCGCATGATTTCAGCGTGATAGACATCATAATCAAAACCAAACAGATGTTTTTTAGCAGAGTATCTGACGTACGAGCTGTGAAGGCACAGCCCTATTCTGGAAAAGGAGGCGGGGAACAGCAGCTCAATTGCATTTAAAGACACATGCATGACCACAGCGTGTTTCTGCTTCCACATTCCACACACGGCATTTTCAAAATGATATAATAAACGATCTGTGTGGTATTTTGAGTTGAAACTTCACAGACACATTCTGGGGACACCTGAGACTTATATTACATCTTGTAAAAAGGGGCATAATAGGTGCCCTTTAACACTTATTTTCTATCATATTTTTTCTATAGACCCCTTTGCAGCCTCATGGGGGTCCCCGAACTCTATGTTGAACCCGTGTTTTAGATGATTGAGGGAACTAGTATATTTAATTTGTATTACAACATGCACAGCTGAGTGAATCACAGCCTGCTATATCCACTCTGACATGCAGCAGAGAACTCGGTAATAGATCATTCTCCTGAGGGCTGAATACATTTCCTGGCTGCTCGTAACCCAAACCATGTCTCCTTTTAAAATGCTCTGTATGACTGTGGAGGGGAAGTCTAGATGCTTTTAGACATCATTGAGTGCATCATCTCAACTAAATGCATATGGATCTCTACTGCCTACTCTGACCCCAGTGGCGGCTTTTGGTATTGTGGCCATATGTGCAAAGATGAACTGGTTCCAAACTAGCAGGAGGGAGAAAAAACAAACCATACAGTTTCTCTGAAAGGTATGGCACAAAAAGATTAGGTTTTCTATGGTTGGTCTGCAATATTTAATTTTTTCGTCCTTTCTTTGTCCTTTTTCCCTGCTGTCTCTTCTTTAGCAACATCACATACACACTCTCTAATACACACACAGATACTTACACACATAAATCAGCTAATAGTACGAGCAATGCCCTTGCTGTGGGAAACTGCAGCACTAAAAGCAGGCTGCAGCCCAAGAATGGCATGGAGGCTGCGCTCCTCTTGGCAGGAGTTTAATTGTTTCTTTTACAAGGACAAGAGAGCAAACTGGGATGGGAGAGATAGAATCCATTAGGGCCTGCAGTGAGCTTTACCATGTGCACAAGCTGATATCTATGCATGTTTTTAATAATGGTGACTTGAGCCATGAAACATGATAATACAGCATATTATATAAAAATAATATTCCCATATATATACACACATATAGGTTTGTATGTCTGTAAATTTTGGATTACAAAGTATCATTACTCCTTCAAATTTCAATAAAATATGCAACCTTATCACAAATGAATTATTTATTCACTACTAGATGCTTTCACTGCACAGCATCTCAGAGACGTGCAGTTGTGGGAGGGTGAGAAGCTAGTGTTGGTACCACAAGAAAATGTGTCCTAAGAGATGTGAATGATATTAAGTGAGATTCGATACTGGAGGCTGTGATTAGGACACTTGCATGGCAGTGATGTATAAATAGTAGATAAAGTTTGCTCAGAGCCACTCTAATAGGTTAAATTATTTAGATACCCTGAGAATGTCTGCAGTCATATGATCATATGTATTTGAATGCTTTTTACATGCGAGGCAATAATAATAAAATAATAAGATCAAGCCCAAGTGTAAGTGTTTTCCTGCAAGTGTGTATGAGTCAATACATTATTTGCCCTCTTGGGAAAGGGGATGAGACAGCAAAAGCAAGTGGCTGTTTGTTTTCGCTCAGTTTACTTGCTGGTTGTGCATAAAACCTAAGTTGGGAACCGAGAAACAATCATATTCATATTGAATATATATAATACTGTTCATATTCAGGTTTTATTAGGTTTTTACATTATTCGTACATTTTTGTATGATCTGCTCACACCCCACACTCTCAGAAAAAAAGTACAAAATATGTCACTGGGACAATACCTTTTCAGTAGGATGCGAGGCAATAATAATAAAATAATAAAATCAAGCCCAAGTGTAAGTGTTTTCCTGCAAGTGTGTATGAGTCAATACATTATTTGCCCTCTTGGGAAAGGGGATAAGACAGCAAAAGCAAGTGGCTGTTTGTTTTCGCTCAGTTTACTTGCTGGTTGTGCATAAAACCTAAGTTGGGAACCGAGAAACAATCATATTCATATTGAATATATATAATACTGTTCATATTCAGGTTTTATTAGGTTTTTACATTATTCGTACATTTTTGTATGATCTGCTCACACCCCACACTCTCAGAAAAAAAGTACAAAATATGTCACTGGGACAATACCTTTTCAGTAGGTACAGTTTTAGATTTTTTTTTACTCCTAAAGGGAGCATATTAGTACCTTAAACGGTACTAATACTAATATATTTACGATTCCCATCTCTGCTAGAGGCTTTCCTTTCATTTCTATTTGTGAATGCAATATTTTGAGATGAAGGACACTGGACTCATAAAATATTCAGTCTGAACAAATGATATTGAGAGTGAAATGCATCAGTGTTTGGGCTACAGAGCACACTAATCAGTGCATAGCTAGTACACGAGAGAGACTAGTTATGAGTTAGAGGCATGTGGATATACTAACGATGGTAAATAGCAGAGGAGAAAGGGATACTCAAAAATTAAAACAGGAAGTTCTGAGTGCCCTCTTAAAGTCTTAATTGCCTTGTCAGCATATACATCTATTTCTATTTGACCAGGCGAGTGCTCACTGAGATGCGTTAATCCACAAAGCAACACGAACGAAGCATAAAGACTCATTGGCAGACACACTGCCCTGTATGAAGCAGAGAACAGCTGAACGACAGACATTGTAAACTGAGAGCTGTCGCTAAACAGAAATAGCTGCAGCTAAAATTATTGATACGTTTGTATGTGACAATGTAGCACAAACATTATGAAAACTCAATAATGATTACAAAAACTTCCCATCCCCCACTGTCTCTCAGCCTATCGATCGTTCTGTAACAGTATATGGGGGGTAAACTCAGCAACTGAGGGTGTGAGTGAGAGAAAGAATAGAGAGAAGGCTTGTACTGTCACAAAGAATACATTTAAAGTAATGCAAGGCAGTGTGTGTGCTGTCAGAAAAGTGTGTGTGTTAATTATTGGATTTTCTTTAATGAACTTCACACTGGATGAATAACTGTCCAGAAAATAATGAACGCCTCCACTGAGACCTGACCTCCAGTTATCTAAGATAAATGTTGTGAGCCAGATGGGAAAAGTCAAAGTGAGAAAATCTGAGTGCAAAGAAAACCTAGATTTCAATGCACACATTTAAGGTGATGTAGTTTTTTACTTTTAAAATATTTTCTTCTAACTTCATACAAGTAAGCAATTTGCAGATTGGTTTCTCTGAAAATGTCATTTTTTATAACAAACAGAAGGCAAATAGCTATATGAACGTATTTAGCCAATCCTCTCTGTATTAGATGCATGATATCATTCTTTCTATTACAGATCTGGCAAAATAGAGAAACGGAAATAATGGGGGGTGCATTCTCATCTACTAGCTTTCATCGTTCCTATTGGTGACATAGCATATAGACAGGTTACAGGCCCCTCCCCTTAATAAACAGGCAATTCCAATCCAGATTAAACAAAGTAAAATGTCTTAAGCAAATACTGGTAAGTCTCAAAAAAATATCCTAACACCTTTTTTTAATGCACTAAGCAATGCAGTGTTAATGCACAGCATGATTTCACATGAGGGAGTATTTCAAAATAATATTTTCTTAATGTGATTAGCTCTCTGCTGTACCAGTTTTCTTTACTTTGCAACCGCATTTATGATGGTAATAAAATAGATAAATATGAAGGTGACTGAATAAACAAAAAAAAGCTTTTGCTTGACACCGCATTTAGTAGTAAGAGTCATTTAAATTATTTGCATGGTGTAGTGTATTGGAATAGTGAGGTCCCTTTAAGAGGGCGAAAGACTGGGAGGGGCGTTACTAGTTTTAAGTGGGGGTTTTGTCAGACTGTTCCAGGTGCTGGCTAAAGATGTATGTTCTGTTCTGCGTTGCATCGAACTCAGTAAAAGTTCTCAGATTACAACAGCCTCCTCCTGTTATTCAAGCATACAACACTGGCGACGAGCGGATTCGAACAGACTGTGTGCAGATACATCGATTGAAGAAGCTGTAAAAGTGAACGAAATACACTGCTGTCTAGCTGCGATTATGGCTATGCTCGGCTGTATCGAAGAGTTTGATGAATGCTCGAGTAATTCTTTTGAAGAATATATAGAAAGACTGGAATTTTTTTTTCCATGCAAATGACATTGAGGACAGCGCAAAGAAACGTTCCCTGCTGCTGAGTGTGTGTGGTGCAAAAACATATTCCACATTACGTTCAGTGCTCGCACCAACGCAGCCCTCTACTGTGACTTATCCAAACATCGTAGCTGCTTTGAAACGCTATTACAGTCCAGCACCGTCAGAGATCATTCAGCGTTTTCATTTTCACAATTGTAAGCAGAAATCTAATCAAAGCATTTCTAACTACATTGCTGAGCTTCAAACAACGACGCCTACTGGCTGAACCCACTCTCACATTTAAAGAGGCAGAGGACAAGGCATTAGCCGCCGAGACAGCATTGTTAAATGCTCGTCTACTTCGTCAGCAACAACATGAATCACTGCCTCAAGATGATGTTCATTATGCAGCACATACGCATGCATCAGCACACAAAGTTGCAGCTACAAGTGAATATCAAAAACGGGATAAACCGTGCGGCGGCCAGCACATCCCACAAGCTTGTACGTTTTCCACTGCTGTATGCCATTATTGTAAAAAAAGAGGACATATTGCTCGGGTGTGTTTAACAAAGACTAAACACAGTAGTGACAAGGATCCAGCCGGTATCACAGCAGAACGACATACAAACATCATAACTCACGACCAGCAGAATGAGTACTCTGTTTACAGCTCGACTACCAAATTAAAAAAAGGGGGGCAGAAGCCATATTTGGCCACTGTGATTCTGAACAAACAAGCACACACGATGGAAGTGGATTCAGGAGCAGCATGCTCCTTGATTAGTGAGCATACTTATCACTCACTGTGGCCTTCTCAACCCCCTGAAATGCATGCAGACAGTGGAGTACTAAAGCAGTGGTCACAAGCAACTTGGGAAGTGAAAGGGAAAATATTTGTGGAAGTAATGTACAAAGCAACGCAAAACACACTGCCTTTGTTTGTCATCAGGGGCCAGGGCACTAGCCTGCTGGGACGGAACTGGTTTGATGCCCTTGGAATATCGGTTGAAGGAGTGCACAGAGTACAGTTTCAGTCCATAGAGGAAATACTGGCTGAATATTCTGAGGTATTTCAGGACATTGGGGTTTGCCGGATGTCCCCAATCTCAATTGACATTGATTCCACAGTTACGCCACGTTTCTTCAAAGCCCGCACAGTTCCTTTTGCTTTACGGCCACAGCTTGATGAGGAGCTGGATAAATTGGTGGCTCAAGGAATTTTTGAACCTGTGCGGCATGCAAAGTGGGCCACACCCATAGTAGCTGTAGCAAAAAAAGATGGGGGCTTGAGAATTTGCTGTGATTATCGTTGTACTGTCAATACGGCTGTTAAGCCTGATGTGTACCCCATACCCACAGCATCTGAACTGTTTTCAAAACTAGCAGGAGGAGTAGTTTTCACTAAACTTGATTTGAAACAAGCTTATCAGCAGCTTCCATTGGATGACAAAGCAGCCGACTTGCTGACTATTAACACTCACCGCAGACTTTTCCGGGCTCGACGATTGCAGTTTGGAGTGTCAACAGCAGTTTCAATATTTCAAAGATTTATGGACACCCTGCTCGCACGAATCCCAGGTGTCCAGCCATACCTGGATGACATCCTAATTTCAGGCAAAACCATGGACCATGGAGGAACACGGCTAAGGGCTGTACTGAAGTGCTTTGCGGAAGCCGGGTTGCGACTAAAAAAAGAGAAAAGAGAATTTGCAGCTACCCAAGTGGAGTTTTTGGGGTTTCGTGTGGATAAGGATGGCATCAAACCAACCTGTGAAAAAGTGGAAGCTATCCAAAAGGCCCCGCCTCCACGGAACAAGACAGAGCTCCAGGCATTCTTGGGGCTTCTTAACTTTTACAGCTGTTTTCTTCCTAACAAGGCCACTGTCCTAGAGCCCCTGCATCGCCTCCTTGACCAGTCCGCTACTTGGCAGTGGGGAGCAAAGCATGAGACGGCATACGTTCAGGCGAAACAGTTGCTGCAAACGGATAAAGTGTTGGCACATTAAGATGAAAAGAAACCCTTGGCAGTGGTTTGCGATGCCTCGCACTATGGGCTTGGGGCTTTATTGTTTCACTTGGAACGTGATGGCCAGGAAAAGCCCATTTGCTTCGCCTCCAGAACAATGACCACCACTGAGCGGAATTATGCCCAGATTGATAAGGAAGCATTGGCGGTTGTTTTCGCTGTCAGAAAGTTTCACCAGTACCTAGCAGGCCGCCACTTCGTGATTTTTACAGACCACAAGCCCCTGCTTGGACTCTTGCACCATTCCAAGCCAATGCCTGCCATCCTTTCACCACGGATGCTACGTTGGAGTTTGATCATTGGAGCTTATGACTATGAGCTGTGTTACAGACCTGGCAAACAAATGGGAAATGCTGACGCCCTGAGTCGTCTACCTCTGCCTGCAGCTGATGCTGTTACGCCACCACCGTTGGAAGTATTGCTACTGGAAATGGTGCCAGATGCACCTATGCATGCTGAAAGAATTTCTAACCTTACACTTAAGGACCCTGTCATGTCACGTGTACTACGCTGGGTACTACATGGGTGGCCGGCTGACATACCAGATAGCCGGTTCAGAGCATTCATTCCGCACCGCCATGAACTCTCCGCGCATAAGAACTGTGTGCTTTGGGGAAGCCGTGTGGTTGTTCCTAGCTCGGCGCGGAGAGAGGTACTGGCTATGCTGCATGACGCACACCCGGGCATCGTACACATGAAGGGACTGGCAAGGAGTTATGTGTGGTGGCCGGGCATGGACGGAGATATAGAGGAAACTGTCAAAGCATGCGAAACCCGTCAGATGTCACGTCATGCACCCACTAAGGCAAGAGTGCACCCTTGGGAGTGGACAACAAAAAGATGGTCCCGGCTGCATACTGACTTTGCTGGTCCTTTCCAAGGCAAAGTATTCCTCATAGTGGTTGATGCGCACAGCAAGTGG
>NW_015546084.1:1108739-1133435 GCF_001515605.1 Sinocyclocheilus anshuiensis
AACCTGTGCGGCATGCAAAGTGGGCCACACCCATAGTGGTTGTAGCAAAAAAAGATGGGGGCTTGAGGATTTGCGGTGATTATCGCTATACTGTGAATACAACTGTTAAGCCTGATGTGTACCCCATACCCACGGCATCTGAACTGTTCTCAAAGCTAGCAGGAGGAGTAGTTTTCACTAAACTTGATTTGAAACAAGCTTATCAGCAGCTTCCATTGGATGACAAAGCAGCCGACTTGCTGACTATTAACACTCACCGCAGACTTTTCCGGGCTCGACGATTGCAGTTTGGAGTGTCAACAGCAGTTTCAATATTTCAAAGATTTATGGACACCCTGCTCGCACGAATCCCAGGTGTCCAGCCATACCTGGATGACATCCTAATTTCAGGCAAAACCATGGAGGAACACAACACACGGCTAAGGGCTGTACTGAAGTGCTTTGCGGAAGCCGGGTTGCGACTAAAAAAAGAGAAAAGCATTTTTGCAGCTACCCAAGTGGAGTTTTTGGGGTTTCGTGTGGATAAGGATGGCATCAAACCAACCTGTGAAAAAGTGGAAGCTATCCAAAAGGCCCCGCCTCCACGGAACAAGACAGAGCTCCAGGCATTCTTGGGACTTCTTAACTTTTACAGTTGTTTTCTTCCTAACAAGGCCACTGTCCTAGAGCCCCTGCATCGCCTCCTTGACCAGTCCGCTACTTGGCAGTGGGGAGCAAAGCATGAGACGGCATACGTTCAGGCGAAACAGTTGCTGCAAACGGATAAAGTGTTGGCACATTAAGATGAAAAGAAACCCTTGGCAGTGGTTTGCGATGCCTCGCACTATGGGCTTGGGGCTTTATTGTTTCACTTGGAACGTGATGGCCAGGAAAAGCCCATTTGCTTCGCCTCCAGAACAATGACCACCACTGAGCGGAATTATGCCCAGATTGATAAGGAAGCATTGGTGGTTGTTTTCGCTGTCAGAAAGTTTCACCAGTACCTAGCAGGCCGCCACTTCGTGATTTTTACAGACCACAAGCCCCTGCTTGGACTCTTGCACCATTCCAAGCCAATGCCTGCCATCCTTTCACCACGGATGCTACGTTGGAGTTTGATCATTGGAGCTTATGACTATGAGCTGTGTTACAGACCTGGCAAACAAATGGGAAATGCTGACGCCCTGAGTCGTCTACCTCTGCCTGCAGCTGATGCTGTTACGCCACCACCGTTGGAAGTATTGCTACTGGAAATGGTGCCAGATGCACCTATGCATGCTGAACGAATTGCTAACCTTACACTTAAGGACCCTGTCATGTCACGTGTACTACGCTGGGTACTACATGGGTGGCCAGCTGATGTACCAGATAGCCGGTTCAAACCCATAGACGGAGAACTGTGTGCTTTGGGGAAGCCGTGTGGTTGTTCCTAGCTCGGCGCGGAGAGAGGTACTGGCTATGCTGCATGACGCACACCCGGGCATCGTACACATGAAGGGACTGGCAAGGAGTTATGTGTGGTGGCCGGGCATGGACGGAGATATAGAGGAAACTGTCAAAGCATGCGAAACCCGTCAGATGTCACGTCATGCACCCACTAAGGCAAGAGTGCACCCTTGGGAGTGGACAACAAAAAGATGGTCCCGGCTGCATACTGACTTTGCTGGTCCTTTCCAAGGCAAAGTATTCCTCATAGTGGTTGATGCGCACAGCAAGTGGTTAGAGGTGTCTCTGATGAGTTCCATGTCATCGTCGGCGGTTATTAACACACTGAGACTGCTTTTTGCAACGCATGGGTTGCCCGATGTCATAGTTTCAGACAATGGTGCTGCTTTCACATCCACAGAATTCCAAGAGTTTGCAGACCGCAATGGTATTCGTCATGTCAATACAGCACCTTATCACCCAAACTCAAATGGGCAAGCTGAACGCATGGTACAGACAACCAAGGAGGCCCTGTCTCGCATCACTCAAGGGGAGTGGCAGACCCGACTTGCTCATTTCTTGCTGTCACAGCACGTCACACCCAATTCATCAACTGGAAAAAGTCCTGCTGAGTTGCTCATGAATCGGCGACTGACCACTGCCCTGGATCGTTTACATCCTGACCATGGAGGTGATATGATCCGCAAACAGGAGCTGAGTGCTGGAAAATGCCCTGGTACTGTAAGAGAGTTTAGACCACATGACTTGGTGTACATGAGAAGTTACACCAGGGATGCTAAGTGGATTCCTGGAGTCATCATTGATGTCACAGGCCCCTTGTCGTACAAGGTCAGGACCAGTGATGGGCAGATGCACAGACGGCACGTTGATCAGCTGCGGGACAGGGTGGCACCCTCAATAGGCCCATCAAGGCCTGAGCCAGATGGCTACACTGTCTCTCTACCAGAGCCCTCAGAGGCTGAAATGCCTGAGTTACAGCTGCCCGCAATAGAAATGGAAAACCCTGGTGAGGAAATTGCTGGGGCTGAGACCATGTCAAGAGTCCCCCCCTTCTAGGAAGTACCCCATGAGAGAGCATCGTCCCCCAAGAAGATTTTCAGATTTTGTGGACTGGGGGAAAGGGGTGTAGTGTATTGGAATAGTGGGGTCCCTTTAAGAGGGCGAAAGACTGGGAGGGGCGTTACTAGTTTTAAGTGGGGGTTTTGTCAGACTGTTCTAGGTGCTGGCTAAAGATGTATTAGGTGCTGGCTAAAGATGTATGTTCTGTTCTGCGTTGCATCGAACCCAGTAAAAGTTTCTCCGATTACAACAGCCTCCTCCTGTTATTCAAGCATACAACACATGTAATGAAAGTCTGTTAACTAGAAGCATCATTGGTTATTGATTGTAGATACAGCTCATCTGTGTTTAGATGTTTGTTTGTTTTTTTGTATTTGTGTATAGGCCTATCCTTAATATTTAACATCTAATTAAAATAAAGGAATTTAGGCTCCTAAATAAGCTAATTGTATTAGATTGTCACATAGTGTGATAATGTGTAGTGTAATAACATTTTTATTTAAACATATTTTATTCTGACATCAGTAAAAATGAATAGCAATCACTCGCACTATAGCCTAAATAAAACCTTTTGATTAATTTCCTTTCATTCTTGCACACTGTTGCCTACAGGCAAGATAACTAAAAATTATGTATTATTTCTGATTTTGTCTTAGTATTAATGATTTCATAATGCATGCAACAGAACTGTGTAGCAAAATATCTATAAAATATAAAACGTAGGCTATAATATATATATATATATATAAACACATGTCTACGATATTTTCTTTTCATCGTATTTCACCTTCTACATATTCAGAAGACATGCAATACATCAAGAAAGAACTCGTGGTTTTATTTACCAACATTTTCACGCCTTACCTCCTCCCTTCCGCCCCCATGCAATGTGGGCGCTTCTCCCGTCACAGTCACCCCTTGCATTTTTCACTAACATGTATTATGACGGCACACACAGTCCAGGATGAAAAATAGCGCTGCGGTCCACCGTCAGGACCTCTCCGTAACCTAGTTCACCCCATCAGCGGCGAGTGCCACCACGTTTCTATGGTAGCGACGTTCAGTACAAAAGAGCATCCCCAAAAGAGGCGTCCGTTCCCTTTCGTATCTTACAGAGGTTATCACCTTATCCCAGTAGCGATTCTTCTGGATTCTAGTCCGGTCAAGGATCAAGAATAACGGGTAACTGTTGCGCTTGATTTCCCCTCAGTCTGTGTGACAAAAGCATCGCACGCTCGAGACGGAGCGATGGCTGGACAGCAGCGCGCGCATCATATTCGCGCCTCGCGATGCACAGCTGCTCTGTCGAAGGCTGCCGATCACCGTGTGTCGTAATCAGTGGCGGCGAGATTAATCTTTGATTATATTCTCTCTACGTTTTAATTGAACTCGACATGATGAAATGACGGAATCCTCAGACTCTCCTTCCCGAGCATCTCGTATTTTCCACTCAACCTCCTGTCACCTGAACGGTCTCCTTGCGGACTTCACTCTGACGTCATCCTTAAACGCGCCTTCAAATCCTAATAATTGGCCAGTTCTTACCAGCCCGCTGACAGCGTGTGCAAGCCTATGGTTTTAAATTTAGGTCCTATTAGTGGTTTAGTTTTCGTTTAGCCTAGCTTGTTTAATAGTAATACATCGTTTTTATATATAGGCCTATCTACAAGTTTAAAGCTGCAGTAGGCTATTAACTAAAGACAAACGGGCAACCCTTGTCTTATTGAATGTGCACTAATAGTGTAGGCCTACTTCAAATCTTAAACAGCATATATAAAAACCTTTGCAGATAATTTAACAGGCTATTAATTATAAGCTATAAAATACCACTTTTACTTAAAGAGCATACACGACTGTGACTATTTAAGAACACTTTTTAATAATAGCGATTTACTGTAAAGTAAAACGTTTGATTATTTTTGACTATTATTTGACTGTTTTAATAAGTACACTTATTTTGATGTGTACATGTAAAATATTTAACTGTATACTGTTATTATAACCTACATTTAATGTAATAGACTATTTTAAATGTAGCTACTAAATTGTAACATTATAATTACAAATATATTTAACTACTTTTAAAAATCAATAATAATACATTTTATGAAATTACACATAAAGATGTATAAGTCCTATATACGTATGTGCAGACAAAAAAGCTCTCTTAAGTTCAACTATTTGAATTTAATAAGGCCTATAAATTTAAATTACAATACATTACAAATAACATGCAATTAAGTCTCCAAAAATATTACATGCGGTTTATAGTATACTTGATAATAAATATTTTTTAAGTAAGCTAAAATGTAGGCAACTTCACTTTCACAAGAGAATATGTTCAAAACAAAGACCAGAATTTTATTTTTGTGTGTACAATGACTTTCATACGCTTCAGCATATTCGATACAATACATTCAAATTATTTTCCTAATTCCAATAATTCTATAAGGGATAAGCAGATAAGCAGTAATTCTGCCTAGAATTACTGACTTACAAAAGTGCATGTAGAGTGGAAGAAAATGATTAATCATAATTCATCAATAACTAGGTCCTCTATTTTTTTCTTCAGCACTTTATGTGGGGGGTTTCGGGTGAACACGGTGGTGTGTTACCTCCAGATGTGTAACCTGTCAGTTTATGGTTGTTTTTTGTCATTATGAGTCTCTGTGCATGTCCAGCTAGAAGATGATTCTGCAGACCGTTCCGTGTCTGTGCAGTCAAGCCACACTCCTCACACACATATAGTTTGTCCCTACGCTCTTTGTAGGCATATTGTTGAGTAACAGCATGGATCTTCCTCAGGTGAGATTCTAAGGAGCAGCGCTGAGTGAAGGCTTTAACACACAAAGTGCACTTATAGGGTCTCACACCTGTATATTGTAAGTTGAGAGGAAAGTTAGAGATGAAAATATACAAACTTGCATATTTAAGCATGTAAATGTACTTTTTTAATTTAAATGCAAACTTACCCGTATGAGTGCGTACATGCCTCTTCAAGTCAAAAGCATCATTAAATCCTTTTCCACAGTGCTCACAAGAGTACTTTTTTGTTTCACTATGGCACTTCACATGGCGTTTCAGCATACGTGCTGTAGTGAATGTCTTCTGGCACACCTGGCAGGACAACACTGATGCAGCGGGTGGTATATCTGCTAATATGTTTGCATTATCTGGGATGACTGGAGATGGCATATTACCTGTAGTTATCTGAAAATGGGAGAAGAATGGAGAGAGATGTTCTTGACACACATACACACACACAAAAAAATCATTAAAATGTGTTTGAAACCAAAAGAACTGTCTCACCTTTATCTTTGAGTGTGAGTAAGGCAGGCTTTGGGTCCTCATGTGGCATTCTGGCTTGTGATCAGGATGACCCTGTGCAGCAGAAGATGGCAGCTGTGCAGACAACACATGTGATTGAACCTGTAGAAATGTGTTGTTTTTTTGTGCAGTTGTGAAGCAGGAGTACTCTGCAATGCTGCCCTCCGAGACTTCATGCACGTATGGTGGGAAAATGGACTCTATAGGGAGCACCAACAGCAAAAAGATTTTTATTAATAATAATAATATTTTATATAGCGCCTCTCTGCAAACTCAAGGTCGCTTTACAATAACAGAAGAGATGACAGCAGACAGAAAAACTAAATACAGATAAACATGAAATCCATGGCATGAAACCGATCATACAGTCAGAGATCAGAGAAACAAGAAATGAAAAGATATGTTTTAAGGTGGGTTTTGAAATCTTGTAAGGAAGAAAGATCACGAATGTTTGGAAATGTGTTTTTAAGTCAGAGCAGAGAGAGCAACAGATTTTGACTGGTCACTGTGTTCAGGTACGCTTTTTTTAATTCCTCATTTAGTTCCATGCATTAAGTTATTTTTATTATTATTATTTAAAGTATGAAGTCTTTAAAATTATTTAATGCAAGTAATCAGTTCAACATCACAAGTTACCACAATATCAAGTAATTTATAAACATTTTAAAATATAAAAATATAAAATAAAAAACTGTATAAAACAATTTTACTCAGAATACCTTATCATAACATTTTATATAACGAGAAACTAGTTTTCTTAGTTTAGTCTTTGTCAAGTGATTTGTTTCCAACAACAACCATCGTCAATATAGACCAACAATTAATTATGTAATAAAGTAATTATGCATTAAGTATTCAATTCTGTTAACTCCCCATGCACGCAGTGACACGCGAACACTATCGAGACACTCACCAGGTATGTAAACGTCCCCTAGCGCGGAATCTGGAATCTCACTCCAGCTTCTTTTTTCAGCAGCGATGTTCACTTTTTTGACCAGGAATGCGCGAGGCATTTTCGAAAACGCTAGCGAATTTTTTATGTTCGTTTAAGTTCCTAGATATGTTTTAAGCGGATCCTCTCGCAACCGACAATTCTACAGTTATCCACAATTCAACTATCGTTTTCCTTATAACAAGGAAGCCGCCAGGTGAGGTTGCGCATGCGCAGAAATATAACGGCGCAGTGCAGTTAGGCCTACAGGTAAAACCGGTTCTCACAGTAATGTTAATGTAACCTTAATGAGAAAGGTAAACGGTTTTTAAATATTAACATGTTCGTGTTAGTTTTAACACAGTGTAATGTAATGTTAGTCCATTTAGCCTAGGCTACATTTTTTTCTGAAGCATGTCTTCAGGTTTTCTGTAGGGTGTGGGTCTGCTCCTTTGTTTATGTAGCCTATGTTGTCTGTCTGTGTGTATGGAGGTGGGTCTGTGTTGTTAGGGTGTATTGCTGTAACAGTAGGCCATCAGCAGGGGGGCAGGCGTGTCCTGTCGCATAAATTAGTCTACTAAAGTTTTAAGACACCGTTAGTTATTAAAATATGTATATATATGGAATATGGAAAGAGGACCAAGGAGGAACTGGTGCTTTCCATGTTGCTACATTTAGACAATACAGTTTACTTTGTAACCATACTGTAATGCGTTTAGTTCACATCAAACCTTTGTATGCAAATTAGTTTGCAGCATGTTAATGTTTTAAAAATCTGATAAGAGTGAACAGCCCTCCCACAAACACACACACACAATGAAAACACAAACACACCTCTTATCTCTATCTGTTTTTAAAGTACACTGAAAATGAACACAGTGATCATACACAATGTGTCCGTGCTCTTTGTTGATGCTACATCAGTGAATAAAAGGGAATATAGGTAGCCTACTTTTAGACAAGGTTTATTTTAATACATTGCGGGAAAGCAGTTTTGCATGAGACCGGGTCACTCTTTTTACTCTAGTGAATATGTAGGTTTAAGCCACTTTCAGTACAGGCATACCTTCATGTACAAAATAAATAAAAATAAAAATAGCGAAGCATGTCACAGCCTGGCATTAAACAGCCCATTAAGCTTTTCGGCAAAATGTAGACTAATCATTAAAACAATTTTGAAACATTTAACACGTAGATAAGTAACAGCTAGGCTATTATATGGGGGAAAACATTGTCTTGGCCAACAGTTTGTAAGAAATAAATTGCATACACATATTATTATATAAACATATAAGCTAATTAAAAATAGGCCTGTTGCATAAACTTTTGAAAAAATGTAAAGTTTGCCCAGATATTTACAATTCTCAATATTTTATTAATAAATAATAATAAACAATTAAAAAAAGTTTTGGAAAACATAAGTGTTGTTTGTCTGTAGAATATATGGAAGTGGAAGATCTCTTAGAAAAACGGAGAAACGTGAACTGGAGCTATTGGACAAATGAGGCTTCCGTAGTTTGAACGAGCACAAACATGGCGTCGACCTGGTACCGTTCAAATAGCTCAGCATGTTAGATAAAAATTATTGTGTCAGAATATACAGATATGTGTCATGTTTGAAATGTCAGTATTTCAGAGAATTACTGAAAAGTATTCGTTTTGTTAAACCATGGGTATTCAGTGCTTATTGTTCGGTCTAAGGTCCTCTCGAACATTTATTTCAGCTTATCGACTGACATGTATTCAGTCTTCGAGAGCGCTCGTGTCTACAGCGACCCAGTCCGTTAAAGTCAATGATATCACAAGCATCTTGAAGCCACTAACGTTACGTTGCTTGCGCGTTAATTCAGTCAGGAATGCCTATACCTTTACGTCTACTGCCGTCGCAAAGGACGTGATTCTCTTCGAACACGACCGGACGCGTTTCTTCAGACTTTTAGCCATATTTTGTGGCGGCCAGTTTCTCTTCTGGGCATATCTGGCTCACTTTGCTTTCACAAGTCTTCGAGACACAAGAAAAAATAGTGGTGAACCTCAAAAGGTCAGAACTGAGTTAGGAGGGCTTTTCAGTTTTGATATGAACCTTGGTTCAAATGCCTGGAGGTATGGATTCACTCTTGGGTGCCTAATTATTGGTAAGCCTTAACTCTTGATTTTTGACAATATTGCATTTTTATGTATTTCAGCTCTCTAAATATAATTTTTCTGTTGTAGGCGGAGGAATCGTTGGCCTGGCAGTATTGTTCAGCCGTCGTTCTGTGAGTCGTGTAATTCTTCATAAGGGAGGTGGAAAAGTCACAGTATCTACACAGTCACCGCTGGGACCTCTCAGAGCTCACCATCTAACTGTGCCTTTGACTCAAGTGACCTGTCATGCACACAGACAGGAATCACCTTCATTTATCCCTCTTAAAATCAAAGGGTACAAGTTCTACTTCCTCTTGGACAAAGAAGGGACACTAAACAACCCTAAACTATTTGACATTACTGTTGGGGCCTACAGACCCTTATAATATGTCATACATACCCTTGTGAGTCTGCGCTCCTCTGTTGATGTATCATACATCTGCTGTTCGTTTTGGTTTATGTTGCCTTGTGGGGGAGGAGGGGGGGGCATGCACTGAATTTAAAAGAGGAATAAACCGTGAAACTTTTCTGTTCATAAAACTTTTTGCCTGGGATTTGTGCTGACAAGCTCATTCTGCCATCTGAATTATGACACAGGCTTAGTCATATGGGTCTGACTAAGATAAAATTATAGTTCTGTCTTTGCATTTTTTTTCAGCAGCATTGATGTCTGACTCAGTTAAGTAAGGAGTAATTGACGATGGGCCATTGAAGTATTAGAAGGTAATGCACACCCGAGGTGGTAATGCAGCCACGACATGAAGCGGAATGACCGTTACACCTCAGGTGTGTGTTATTTTCTAATAATTCAATAGAACTGGGTAGAGTCAATTATTCCGCTTATACTAAAGTTACCACACCTCAAGACATTGTTCAGATGTTGTATTTCAAGCTATTTGTCAGGTTTTGTCCTTAAAACGTTCTTGTTTGCTCTTGTTTAGTATAATTGAAATTATACTACGGGGCTGTTAAATGCTTGAAACTAATTGGATGACAAACGCTCTAATGTGTTAACACTGAGAGACACACTCTCTAATAATGACTAGCTCTGAAATGACATTTTGAAATTAGCAATAGAGGCGTAGAATGAGATGCATAAGAAATGAGTCCTACAAATTCTGCTTCGTCTATCTATCTATCTATCTATCTACACTTAAAAATAAAGGTGCTTCACGATGCCATAGAAGAAACTTTTTTGTCTAAATGGTACCATAAAGAACCTTTAACACCTTTAACCTTTCCTTTTCACAAAAGGGTCAATATCACTGTAGGGTAACTTTTGGCGTCCTACTCATTTGCCATGATAACAACATAAAAATTACTAAAATGGTGTGTTATATTAGGCTAAGTTTTTATAGGCTATTCATAACAAAAGCATTACTTGGCTATTTCGATACATTTTCTAGATTTTTTTTAGTTTTGTGTAAGAGGGTCCGTGTTATTTTGCTATGTCATGCACTGTTCATTCAATTTGAATGATAGTAGAATATTGTCAAATCATAAAATGAAAAAAAATTTGTTCTCTTAATATTTTGTTAATTTCTATTGATCATTTGGTAATAAAAAAGAAGAGTTTGTCCATGTCCCTTGAATGGTTGTCCACCCTGTCGTATTGGGGAATCCGCCCCTTTAAGAAAAGGCCATCCACTTTAGTGACATCAGGACAACAGATTTTTTGTCTCTTCAGTGGCGGGAATTTCAACGGCTGAGGTGAGTAAGTTGGTGACTTTTCAACTGACAAATTTTATTTTTTCTTCTTTGCCAAAGCTTAACATGTCCACCCTGTCAGCATAAAATATGCCAGAAGTGATTAGAATGCAGTGTTTTCAAAATATGTACGTTTAAATATACCAAATTCTCTTAAACAACCAGACTAAATATTTAGCAAGTCACAGTTTGTTGTAAGCTAATATGCTAATTGAAGCTCAAAGTGTCCACCCTGTCGGCCACTTAAGACTCGATAGAGTGGACATACACATCACAGGGTGGACATAGCATTCATTTGTAGTTAATATTGCTAAAAACTAAACTGAACACATGTCAATGTGATTGAGGTTGTAATTTTATTATTTATACTATTTTTTTCGAAGTTGAATAAATGTTTCATTGTCATATTTTGTCATGCTTTGTGTGTTCTGCATTATGTGTCCACCCCATTATGTGCTGGTCCACCCTGTCATCTTGATATTTTACAATAATATTTTAAATAATAATTCAATCATATCTATATAATCCAGTGTGTTCAATAGGTGTGGGAGCAATAACATGCAAACAAAAAACTGCATCCAAATATCACAGTTTTCTCCAAATAAGAAAATAGTTTCTTTAAAAACACATGGTGTTTATAATTTATATATTTATATTTACACATTTATAATTTGAAAGCAAACAAATAACCCTGTTTAGGAAAGGGACATCATACCTTTCAGAAAATATAATTTGCATCTTAATTTTACAATGAAAACGTATTTAACAGTAATATATATGTCCATGACAGGGTGGACATATGGTTTATGCGTCGAATAATGGCCCATAATTATCTAAAAAAAAAATGTGTGGGAGCTCAGCTAATATGTTTCTATAGTACTTGAGTGTCTACTATTTATGACATGACATAAAGCGAATGGGAGATTAAAACCAAAATTGAGTATTGTGAGGGTTCAAAGGCACTCTATTGACCCAAAGGGTTCTTCGTGGCGAAAGAAGGTTCTTCAGATTATAAAAAGGTAAGAAAGAGATGGTTCTTAGTGGAACCAAAAATTTATTCTATGGCATTGCTGTGAAGAACCTTTTAAGCACCTTTATTTTTAAGAGTACGTTTCAAGACATTTTTAGGGTTACTCTATTGACCAACAAAATGTGCCTAAAAATGTGTGATATTGTCAAAATAGATGACCCTGACACACAGATACAGTGATCTAAAAACAATTGATTTGGTTGATAAAAGTTATATAGATAGGCAGACAAAGATAAACATTTTAAAATAAACTTACTAAAGTTTTTTTTCATTAATCATTGGATATGTATGCCTGATGCACAAAAATAATTGTGAAATGAAATAATTATTAAAAATAGTTTTTTTTTTTCCAAGTCATTTTTCCTCATTTTAATGTATTCTTGAATTCAGTACAGACCAGCCCGCCATGAAACATAGGCATGTATCTGTTCTCTACCCAGTGCAGTGATTCACGGATGTTCTACCAGTTCCGCAACGGTTCGCTTATTCATGCATTTCAAACCTACACGTCACTTGGCAAAAGATGTCTGTAAGTGAAATTCAACATGTGAAGGGTGTGAGCTATGGAAGCTTCTGTAGCTCTCAAACAACAAGGATTAAATTTAGGATATTTACTTCGTTTCCTAGCGAATATCATTTCAGTGACGGTTATTTGGCGCTGTTGGCAAGAAGGTCTTCATAACTGAAAGACATTAGAAACACATTAGTGGCCACAGAGGAGAAAAGGCGGTAGATTGGAAAAGATAGATGCTCCAGAGATGGGGAGGAGAGAGAGAGTGGGTGTGAGGAGGCGCTGAAACACTGTAAGAAAACTTGTAGCACGTGTTTTGATTTATTTTTTCATTATTCGCTCTGATGGATTTATCCTAGTTTTGGCTACCGAATTTGTGCCTTTGTGGGCCTGTTTTGCAATTAACAGCACGGGAGATGGGTTTAAGCGAACAGAAATAATATGAACTCAAAGAATAAGGATCGGGTTTGATCATAATGAATCAAAATGAAGGGAGAGAATCGTATTATCGTATGCATGATTCCCAAATTTCTCCAGCATGGATGGACCCGGAGAACTCAACGGCTCATCACGTGCGTCCGGTACGTATTTGTTTATTTATTTGTTTATTAATATTTTAAGATATTTAGTGTCATATATTCTTAAAATCAACCAAATCTAGAAGAAATACAATAGAGCAGGAAATAATTGTTAGCTATTTTGAATATGAAAATTCTTATAATTGTTTTTGAGCCTAAATATGTATAATTATAACCATTATTACATTTTTCTTTATTTATTTTCATGTATTTATTTTTTGTTATTTACTTTTTGCAGAATCTTACTGAGGGCACTACATCCAGCCCAAATCTTGATGTAATTACATCTAGTCCAGATCTTCAGTGGCTTCTGCAGTCCTCTCTACTTTCCCAATCAGAGACCAACTTGGGAACATTTTCCTCATTCTCACCCACCACCATGCCCAACTGCCCCTGTTTGTCGCAGTGCTCCAGTCCAGACCCACCCTGTAATGGAGCAGTGGGGGACAGTTCAGTAGGACATGCTAACAAACATGTAAGTTATTGGAATTTCTGATATTTTCAGAGTTTGGAATGCAGAAAATAGTGAAAGTAAACTTGAGGGGTTCCGGTGATTCATTCATTTATGGTAAACGAGTGAAATGACTCACACCTGAATCACAGTGGGGCATGTGGAGTGAGTCAGCGCTGTAGTATTTGAGCGGGAATCTTAAAGCGCAGGCTCAGAAGGATGGATCATGTTGTCATTGGTGCCAGTGGATGAGTAACAGGAACAGCATATTTGGAATTGGGTAGAACTGCTGTGTGTTTGTTTTCTTGATATCAACCATAAGATGGCAGCACCATCACTCTTTTAGACTGAAGCTTGGTTTTTAAATAAAATTTGGAATTGCCTTGCTAAAACCCTCTCGGCATTTATAGATGTCCTCTGAGGAACTTGACAGGATAAGGATCCGCAGGGAAAGGAACAGAATAGCAGCTGCCAGGTGTCGGGACCGTCGTCGGATGCTTATAGACACGTTACAGAATGTGAGATTAGTACTTATTTGTGTTATAGACCATGTTTAGCCATTAGCCGTATGTCCTGAGCTTGTGCTTTCTCTTTCAGGAGACGGATCATTTGGAACATGTGAAGACTCAACTGGATGAAGAGATCGCTGCTCTTGAAAGGGAGAGAGAGAGGCTGGAGTTGGTTTTTGAGGCACATATGCCCATCTGCAAGTTAAATGACCTAAACCCAGAATAATTACTGATGCTGGTCATGTTTAGTGCTGAGTCTGCTGGTTCAGATCAGATGTGGATTATATAACATAATAAGCGTATATTTGTTAAAGAAAGCAAAATGTTAAAATCTATTTCAGTGATACCTTGAGAATTATTATCTTGCATGCACAATTTGTTTCACTTGTTTTCATAATAAACTACAGATTCAAATGTTGTTGCTTCTCTATCTAATGATTGTTTGTACCAGGGTGTAGCAACAGGTGTAGACCTTGTTAGAGTGTAAGCTCCATATATTATGTTTATTATTTAGCTAATATACGTATATATGCTGTTCAAAAGTACAGTAAAATTAGCAATGTTTTGAAATATTATTACAATTGAACTGTTTTCTATTTTAAATTTATTTTAAAATATAAATATTCCTGTGAGAGCAAAGTTGAATTTTCAGCAGCCATTTACTCCAGTCTTCAGCGTTTTTCAGAAATCATTTAGAAATTGTTCCTCAAGAAACATTTATTTTATTATCAGTGTTGAAAAAGGGTTGTGCCACTTAAAACATTTTTGTGGAAATTGATATATATATATATATATATATATATATATATTAGCATTCTTGGATTAACAGAACATTTAAATAAACAGCATTTATCTGAAATTACATTTTTGAAACAATAAATATTTACTGCCAGTTCAGTCCTGCTTTATAAAACGTAATTTCTTTTAAACTGTGACACCAAACTTTTAAAGAGTTGTATATAGCTAATAGAAATGTGTGAATAATATTATTTTTATAAATATTATAAATGATACTAAATATAGAAAATATATTAATATTACATAGGCCTATTATTACATTAAAACCTAATAAAATATTAGTTTTTAGCATTTAGCATTTAATAAACTATATTTAAAAATTATATCACATTTTATAAATATTATATGTTACATTCACAATATCACAATTTTATTTATTTACTTTTACAAAATATCACTAAATTATATGATTATTCCAACATCGACTGAAGCTCCACTTTAACATTACAACAAATAATAACTTTTGGGAGAAAATCAATACCCAAGCAAACATTTCTTCAAGACTTGGTTTGATAATGTGCAGACTGAGTCAAGTAGCCTATTAACATTAAATATAATTTAATTGACCAAAAATGCTTTAATACATATTTCATTACTCTGTTGTTGTAAGTTTAGCTGTTGCAGAATAAAGTAGGCTACTTGAGTATGTAAGTCTGAGCCAGACACATTACACAAACACAAAATTAAAATAATACAGCCATTAGGTTTATGTATTTCTGCACATTTTGTGTATCTATTTTTGTTTTGGTTACGACATGTGCTTTGTTTATTCCTTAACAGCAGGAGGCAGTCACACATTAGCAGACGCTCAATAACGCTGAGTGAACGCTCGACGGAGGGCAATGTCTATGGTGATTGTTGTTCAGATTGTACGGAGCACCTAAAGGGACATGGTGGTGGGAAAAAAATTCAGGGTGGGAGGAAACATTTTTTTGCGTTCTCTCGCAAAACTTTTGCGTTCCCTCGAGAAACTTTCCGTTCCCTCGAAAAAAGTTTGCGCTCTCTCACAAAGATATTTGCGTTCCCTCGCAAAACTTTTGCGTTCTCTCGCAAAGCTATTTGCGTTCCCTTTTGCGTTCTCTCGCAAAGAAACTTTGCGTTCCCTCGCAAAACTTTTGCATTCCCTCGCAAAAGATATTTGCGTTTTGCGAGGGAACGCAAACATCTTTGCGAAGGAACGCAAACGCAAAGATATTTTGCGTTCCCTCGCAAAACTTTTGCGTTCGTTCGCAAAAGATATTTGCGTTTAGCGAGGGAACGCAAACGTTCCCCAAGTGTCACCATTCCGACAGCAAGAATGATCCTGAACTAAATGAAGATTAATGTCTTGGGTATGATGTGTTTATTGGACCAATCAGATAAGAGTAACTGGAGAGTCAGCGAGAGGCTCATTTGATTGGCTACAAGAAGAAGGTGGCCCCGCCCTCCCCTTCACGCTTGCAAAACTCAGCTAGTGAGAAAACAGTGCCAAAATTGTAAGCGCAGAGAAAAGAAAGACGGAGCTGTACATATCGGTTTATTTCGGGAACGTTTTGCCCCACATGCACAACAAGTCTTTTAGACATTTGCAACAGTTTGTTTTTTTACACATAGATTGGTTCTGTGCAGTCAATCCGTTTTGCAGTTCTTTAAACTTGTTTTCGCTTGCAAATCCCTGTTCACAGGCTTGCAGTGCTTTTGACCGTCTTTTGGCGAAAAAAACGTGTCAAAAGTGTAAGCGCGGAAAAATGGAAGTCAGAAGCATGCAGATCATATTTATTTTGCGTTAGCATGAAGCTGCAGTTTCACAATACATGAATTACACTTACGAATAACAGTAAAATGCTGCAAATAATTTTTTCTTGCACGAAACGCGATTTACACCTTTACAAAGCTTCTCTTGCGCATGCAAATGTAATTTACGCTTACAGTCTTATGTACACTTCCACAACTCTTACCCTGCGTATGCAAATCTTTTTGACGTCATTCTACCTTCATACCATGTCCCTTTAGGGGCTCCGTAAAATTGGGTTAAACCAGAAACTGGATCCAGACGATTGTGAGGAGTTTGACAGCTTTGCACATATTACAGTATCAGTCAGCGTATTATTTGTTGTGTTCATGCATAAAGCGCATAAAGAGATCAGCAGTGCGAGAGCGATACCGCAGACGCCACTCTGCAGTATTTTAACATCAGCTAACAGTGTCTTCTTTGACTTACTTTCCAGTGCAAAACATTAATAAACGGTAAGTTTTCATCATCAGCTTGACGTCATCTTTCTTTGAGCAAGATTGTAACCTAAGCAGGTTACAGTTCTCATGTATCATTTTAGATTGCTTTTTAAATCTCTGCACATCTTATAAAAACACCTATAACATAAACAGTCTATTACAACAGTTTGTGTAGCAAATGCACTGTAAAAATCCATTTGGAGATTCCATTTGTTGTTACAAGTCAAGGTTATGTTTGACCACTGTATGTATATCAAATTATTTTTTTTTACAACGTTTTATTATATAATTTTAAATATAATTTTTTATGCTTTTTAAGAAAATGTCTATGGAGGTAGATGTGTTTGTGGGGAACACCACTGTCCTGGATGAAGATGTGTACCAGCTGTGGTTGGATGGACACACAGGTTAATACGTGATTTCTATATGTTGCATATGAGTTTGTCATAGACACGTAGTGCTTGCTTTTAATGTTTAACACTTGAGGTAATGATATATTCTACATGTTGGTATATAGTCACAGATGCGCTGAGAATACGGATGGAAACAGGTGCCTTGCAGGAGTGTGAAGCCAATGCCGAAGTTCTGCATGTTGTTTTTTTAGTTTTAGTTGTTAGTTAGGGCATCATTACTGTTTTGCTAAGCTTATTTGTTTGTTGCAATATTTGTCATGTAGGTGTTATGAGTTTGATCGTGTGTTTGCCAGGGAGGTGCTGGGTAAAAAACTCTCCAAAGGGACCAAAAAGACTTAGACGACATCAGTTCAAAGACTGGGATTGCACTCAAGAGCTGTCGTCGACAGGTGCTGCACACTCTGGCCTCTTGTAATTTTGAATGCCTCTGAAAGAAAGGATGAATATTGCATGATTAGCAATGTTGTTTTACAGAAATGTTAATTTTTATTATTATTATTAATAATAATATTATTATTATATACATATTTATTTACACATTTTTTGTCAGTGCACAGTACTTAAATATTAAATGACTGATTTTTTTATTATAAAGATGTTTACAAAAAATGTCCTATTAGTAGTATTTTAGTACTAATTTATTAATGTATTATTTACAGAAATTTCAGTGGGCAATACATAAAAATATTACAGCATAGTAATTGTTATTATTATTTTAGTACTAATTTATTAACATTAATTTACAGAAATGTTGTCAGTGTACAATACTTATAAATATTAAATGATTATTATTATATTCACATATATTTATTTACAGAAATGTTGATGGTGTACAGTACGGTACTGTACACCAACAACATTTCTGTAAATAAATATGTGAATAAAATAGGTTTAATATTAAATAATTGTTATTATTTTATTCACATATTTATTTAAAGTAATGTTGTTGTGTACACTATTTAAATATTAAATAATAATATATTTTGTAATTAATTTAATATTAATTAATTAATTCGTTAATTTGTTAACTAATTCATTCATTCATTCATTGGCAAGGAGATGTATTGTTTGAACCTTTCTACCATTTTCTCAGTTGTGTGTTTAAAGTGGTGGAAGAGCTAAAAGGCCCCCTGGTGGAGAACACACAGCGTCACTTTCTCCTGTCTGATGTTCTGACAAGGTGAGACTTTCACACATGTGGCCAAATGAAGCATATTGCTAGTGCTATAAAAAAGCGTCTGTCCCACCTATTGAAAATTGTGACCATTTCTAGCTTTCCAATTCAGGGGACGTAAATGTGAGCCAAACACAATATTTCGTACCTGTTCTTGTGATAAAGATGATTTACAAGAGGTTATGTACTTCAATACTGTAAATGCATGTGTGCTATTGTGACTTAATACAACCAGCTTCACCAGTGAATGCTTTTAGAGTTATAATTGAAAGCAATCGTAAACCTAGAGAACACACAGGCACATCTTAAAACGTATGTTTCTGTTGTGTTCATCCTCTTACTGGTTTGCTTGGTCTCTCTCCTCCGTTCATCTTTCTCCTCATACGCTCTCTTCTGTTCCTGGCACACTTTTCACACCCTCCCTGTCCTCTCACTGACTCAGCCATGTCTCTCTGCAGGGACTATGCTGCCATAGTGTTCTCACCGTTTTGAGACAGGGAAGAGAAAGCTACAATACTTGTCTTTCCAGGACTTTGCCTTTTGCGCTGGTCAGCTCAGCAGCTACTGGACTGTGGGAGCAGTTGGTAAGATGTTCAGCTTAAAGATAAAGTTCAAAATGAAAATGAAAATTCTGTCATTTACATTACTACAGCATCCACTACTGTCATATTGCATGATATTCCACCAATCGGATCATATTTGGTGAGTGTCTTTGTACAGTATGCAGTGGTGAAAGTGAGTAAAATTTTAAGTAAGCAAAATCGGGAAGTATCCCCTAAATTCTTTTAGGGAAATACAGTATTTGGGAGAAGGTAACAGTAATGAAGCAAAATTAATTTGAAAGGAAATGCATCACAGCAACTGTATATGCATTCTCGTGCTCTTTGTTTTCTTTCTTCCATATTTAGACAACATGATGGAAGACATGGATGTTAATCTAGAAAAAGAGTTTCTGCATGACTTGCAAGTCTTGAAAGTTTTGGTTAATGATAAAGACATGCTGGACCAACACAAAAGGCATGTAAATAATTTGTTCAGATGGTCATTATTTGTAATGCTGATGACACGCTATCTCTAACATATCTCTCCTTTCTACAAACATTATAGCTTGGTATGTGCACAGCTTAGAGGACAATTTTAAGTCTTTAGTGAGATGGAGGCCAATTTTAAGGTGAGAAGCATGAATGTTTTTAATTGTAAAAAATGTTCATACTTTTTTTTTTTAATAATATTTTTATTCAGCAAAGGCACCTTAAATTGATCAAAAGTGACACTAAAGACATTTATAAAATTATGAAAGATTTCAATTTCAAATAAATTCTTGTAGTCTTTCTATTCATCAGAGAGCCCTAAAAAGCCCTATTTTAGAATGATTTAATGATCATTTGACACTGAAGACTGGAGTAATATACACATATTTTTTGTTTATTAATTTATCTTATTCATGTTGGATTACATGGATGCTTATTGCTGTGGGTGAACTTCAGAACTTGTCAAGAGCTCTAGTTAACATCGCCTCAAAACTCATACACACCAAAGACGTCCGAGATCTGTTCATCGAGCTTGTGGTGAAGGTAATGCACTGGAGATAAACTCTATGCCTTGAGGTGATATTTGTCCTTGAATACTCCCAGGTTGAGTGTGACGGTGATTATCGCTTCTTCTCTCAGTTCGTTGAACCGTGCCGGTCAGATAAATGGACTATTGGAGATCTCAGACTTTTCCTCATGCACTACAGTAGCTCTGTACACACACTTGAGGCTTTCAGGTTAGTATATATGCATTTATGTGTGTTTGTGATCTTTCTCATATTTAAAAAAAAAATCTAAACATATTTTTTTTCCTCAGGCATCAAGTAGTATGGGACAGATACATGGGTGTCATCAAAAGCTGCATCCTGAAAATGTATCATGACTAGAACGTATTTCCATTGCTGATTTCCAGTTAGCTTGACCAAATCTTTCTTCAAACCTTTAACAAGCCAGTTGCCCTCTCGTTTGTAAATGTTGCTACCTCAGCTCCCTTTGTATATCAAAGTATTCTTGTCCAGTAGGTTTAACTTAAGTAATAAAAAAGTGTTTTCCACAAATCTGCCTTGTTACTTGTTATTCAGGGTAATACATCAATTTTTTTTTATTGGAATCTATGGATCCATAAAGAACCTTTAAAATCCATGGAACCTTTCCATTGCACTAAAGGTTCCTTATAGTGGAAAAAAAGGTTCCTTACATTATTAATGGGATAGTTCACCCAAAAATAAAAATTCTGTCATTATACACCCTCATGTCGTTCCAAACCTGTAAGACCTTTGTTTATCTTCGGAACACAAATTAAGATATTTCTGATGAAATCCGAAAGCCTTTTGACCCTGCATAGACAGCAACACAACTGACACGTTCAAGGCCCAGAAAGGTAGTAAGGACATTGTTAAAATAGTCCAAGCTACGAGAATACTTTTTGTGCTCAAAGATAATGGGGCACTATTGTGAATGCGCAGCGAAGACTGACACGGAAGAGAAGAAATTGTTGAATAAAGTCTGTTTGTTTTCTTTGTGCACAAAAAGTATTCTCGTAGCTTCATAACATTACAGTTGCACCACGGATGTCACATGGACTATTTTAACAATGTCTTTACTACCTTTTTGAGTCTTGAACATGTCAGTTGCATTGCTGTCTATGCAGGGTCAGAAAGCTCTCAGATTTCATCAAAAAAGAAGAAGAAACAAATCCATTATTAAGGCGTTTATACTTTAAACTGTCCCTTCTGGCCAAAAGACCAGTCTATAATCTGTAATAAATGTAATCGTAAAATAGTCCATCCCGTGTTGTCATCTCACATCAAAATCCACCACTATATTTTTTAGAACTGTTTTGGACTGTTTTCGCTTGTAAACAGTGCTTGATATGTGCATATTTCTCTCCTGATTCAGACGAATTAACATTTTTACTCAGCAAAGTAATTTGATAGAGGAATTTTTTTACATGATTTTAAGTTAAAAACATTTATTACAAAAACTATTTTTTTTGAATTGATGGACTGGAGTTAATGTGGATAACTTGTGGATTATTGTGATGCTTCTATTAGATGTTTGTACTTTTGTTCTGACGGCACCCATTCACTGCAGAAGGTCCATTGGTGAGCAAGTGATGTAATGCTAAAGTTCTCCAAATCTGTTCCGATGAAGAAACAAACTCAACTATATCTCGGATTGCCTGAAGGGGAGTAAATTTTCATTTTTGGGTGAACTATTCCTTTAAGAACTGTTCACTGAAAGGTTCTTTGGGGAACCCAACAATGGTTCTTCTATGCCATTGCTGTGAAAACCCCCTTTTGGAACCTTTATTTGAAAGAGTGTAGAGGAGGGTAATTATCTCAAAGTGTGCATGTGATCAATGTTTTCCCACAGTGGAGTAGCTACCTGTTTGTGTGCCCAGCGGGTGTGGGTCAGCAGCAGGGGGCTACAGTTGGCTGGTCAACTCTGAAGTGAATGGATGAGGAGACACTTTTACTACCTTATAAAAGGCCAGACCTAGGACAGCTGTCACCCCCTACAAATGGTCATGGAAAATTCCTCAGAATTTCTGCAGAAGAGTCCTCATGGGAACTTTCCCTGGCACTCCTGCTGTTTCTGAAAGTAGGCTACCTCTGTTGTTTCCATCAAAGCCATTGTCTTAATGGTGCTCAAACCTTTGTGTAATGAAGACGCATGATGTTCCTGGCATCGTTTAGTGTTTTACAGTTAAATCGGGAGGCATTGCCTCCTTTTTTACCCTGTTAATTTGTGTCTGCATTCCTTTTCGACATCCCCCAGTAAATATCCAACAGTGTCAGACACAAGCGAGCTTCACCAGGATGAAAGTTAATAAGCTAAACAAAGACAAGTGTATTAAAAATGGGAAGTAAATTAAGGCCTACGAATTGCAGGATTTGCCTAATATAACCCAGATGGATTGGTTTGCCTTTTTTTCCCCCCTGAGTGATGGATGTGGTATTTGTTCTGGAAACAAGGAATTTGAATCCTTGATTCCTGGATGAAAAACAAGGCAGGAGGGTGAAGGGTGGCTGAGATACAGGGGCCGTTCAGGAGTGGGAGGAGGGAAAGAAGTGGGACGTCCTAAGCTCCTTTCTGTAGCATTGCACCTTTCCTCACATTCGTAATACACTAGCTATCACTGCTCAGGTCCTGTCTTTTGTCACAGAGCTCTAATCCGCTAAACGAAGAGGGAGAGAGAAATCAATAGAGACAGAAGAACGAGACAACTTCTACTAGACAGACTTCAAAAAGTGAGTTTCAAACCATCTGTATTTGACTCCTGTGCACTTGAAGTTTGTAAAATTGAGCATAGCAGTACATAATACAAGTGAGATTATTCAAGCATACTTGGAGAGAAAGGCATGTGATAAAGCATGCATGAGAAATTTATCATTCCAGGACGTTATGCTCATTGTTGCCTTGTAATAATGAAATGAGTGACAGAAATTAGTCAATGCTTTGCTGTCATGCTTAGATGTGACAGAAACCTTTAGTTTGAATTGGAAACAGTTGTATTTAATGATTACATGAGTTCAGACACTGGCCATGTTTCTGCCTCTTACGCAGGCCAATTCTGCTGTTCCAGAACAAACAGTAGAGCAAGTCCATAGAAATCAATGTAAAGTCATGTCACTGTTTTTATAAAGGACATATAAAAAAAGTGATGTACAAGAGCAATTAAAATGATATAATGCATTTAACCGTAAAAGCAAACCCTCAAAGCTACAGATAAAGCTCATCTTTCATCTTGAAAGGTGAGTGTAGGCAGAAGTAGATGTTATTATGAGAGTCCAGGAGGGATAATGATGGCTGAGGAGGTCTATGATTTGTTTTACAGCTATAAAAAAGAATGAGGCCTTAAAAGAAATGCTTTACTATGGTAAAAGAGGCCAGAACAGGTGAAATACTTTTCTAGCAGCAGCATTTTGGACAGTATAAAGTCCTATGTGCTACATTGTAAAAAGTGGTAACCTGCAATTATCTCAAAGAGATATTTATCTCAAAGAGAACCCATAATTAGTTTTGTTGGTGTAAAGCATGTGATGTGAAGTTAAATAGTATATTGTATGTGACTTGACTAAAACCAGTTAATTTAAATACTCTTTTTTTTTTATCGTACAGTAGTCAGGATGAGATGAAGGTGTGAATAACTATCTCCAGATCACTGAATGTGAGGAATAGAAAATCTGTCATGTAATATCTGATTATATGCACCAACTTGCCTTGTTTCCAAGAACTGCCTAGTTAGCAAGATCAAAATCACTGCACAAAACCCCAAACTCACATTTATCACTTATCATATATGCCATGGAGTAATATTTGTTGAAGAATTACAGCCATGTTAATGTAAACCTAATCTCACTATGATAAAAAGAGTGAGAGTTTCTGGTCTGGTTCATGCAGGTTTGTGCTGATCTAGCTGGTGGACAGTGCTATTGTAAACACTTGCAATTGGTTAAAATTAGTTAATGCATCGCACAGTATTCAGCATATTCACAATATTCTTAATCTTGATCTAAATTAATGTTTATTTTTACATATGCTAATACATTTCAATATTTCAAGTTGTATAAATTAACATTAATGTATTATTATCAATCATGAATTAAGAATTTTATGTTTTTATTTTTATTTTGAATTACTTTTTATTTTTACATTTTCAGTTTTTATTTGAATTTAAAGTTTTAGTAATTTTGTTGTGGTTTTTTTAAACATGTCTATATAGTTTTTATTAATTATTGTTTTAGTTATTTGAGTACATTAAGTTAAATTAAAGTTTTAAAAAGTTAAATTTAATTAAATATTTTATTTGAATACAGATAAACTTTTATTTCAAGTAACGAGAATTGTTTATTTTTTTATGGTTTTACAGTAGATTTAGTTAACATAATAATTCTGACCTAGAAAAATTAAATGCTATAAAAAACTAAACGTTATTGTACGTGTAAATTGTACAGCTAGTTAAGCTAGTTAACAATCCAAACGAGGACACCAGCACACCAGTATCCAAAACAAAACATATGGAGGTGGTCAGCAATGCTGGCCTTTTCAAGAGATCACTTTCACTGCTTCCAAATGTTTATGTTGTGTACTATTCCTGTTAACACATTTATTTGCAATTACCTTTGTTGTTCTTTTTTTTACAAGGTCTCACCCCTACCTGTCTGTCTGCCCCCTCCTTATTTTCCTCGAGGAGACGGCGGGAACTGAACAGACCCCGATTGCACGTCTGTTCTCGCTCTTATTGGGCCTCTTTGGCGTGAGAGTGTGCCTTAACGACAACTATACATTTGTTCGTCCGTCCAGCTGTGTGTGTGGCAGGGTGAATGTCCTGTACCCTGTAACTATGAAGGCCACATATGTGCTACTTTGCGTGGGTCTGGTTGTTCTTCCTGCTACAATCTGTCAGT